>NC_091638.1:7484440-7787470 GCF_027580195.1 Bos mutus
TCAGTCTATTTAATAACTGTAACCAGTTCCCTATTGATGGACATTTAGTTTGCATCTAATCTCAGACGTGGTGCCACAGACCATCTGTTTTTTGTTTTTTTTTTTTTTCCTCCAAGGAAGTGCCAAGTTCCTAGCTGGATGGCTTGAACATATACATTGTAGAAGTTCTTGTTTACTGGAGAAATAATATGCCCTCTCTTCTTCCCTGAGAAGAAATAGAGGTTAAGGCTTTTCCTGGGATCGCAGTCAGCTGTGTTGGGAAATACAAATCAGAGCTCTGGACTCCACGTGAGTCAGATCTAGTTTGTCAAAAGTGAGTGGGACACAATGGCTTAGGGGAGACCCCTGGGAAGACACTTAGGGTTGACCCTTTTGGAAGCTTCCTGGGGATTTAAACTCTCCCTTTCCCCATTTTGGGCTTCCCTGGTAGCTCAGATGACAAAGAATGTGCTTGCAGTGCAGGAGAGCCGGGTTCAATCTCTGGGTCTGGAAGATCCCCTGGAGGAGGGAAATGGCAACCCAGTCCAGTATTCTTGCCTGGAGAATTTCATGGACAGAGGAGGAGCCTGGCGGATACAGTCCATAGGGTCACAAAGAGTTGGACTCAACCGAGCGACGAACGCTTTCACTTTGCCCCGTTTTAATGGTTTTCTACTGCATTCTTCTAGGTAGCTACTTCTAGAGAACCACTTATTCAGAGACCTGGCCTCAGACACAGAAAGATGCTTCTGGTTGGACTGAGTAGGCTGTTGAGGTGCTGAGAGGTTGTGGCCAGCTCTTGGGGTTTGGGGAATCTGCATTTTCTTTGGGCTTTCCCTCTGTGGATGCTGCCTGATCAGGGTCTGGAATGGAATCTGTGAACTGAATTTTGATGGAACCAGCCATGGGCAGAGCTGGGAAGGACCCGTGACTATCTCATTTAATCCCTAGGCCTTACTCCGCTTCCCTGCTGACTCAGATGGTAAAGAAACGGCCTGCAGTGGCTGGAGACCTGGGTTCAATCCTTGGGTCTGGAAGATCCCCTGGAGGAGGGCATGACAACCCACTCCAATCTTCTTGCCTGGAGAATCCCATGGACAGAGGAGCCTGGCGGGCTACGGTCCTTGGGGTCGCAGAGAGACCCAGCTGAAAGGACTGAGTATGCACGTGTGCCTCCAGGTCTCACTCAAGAATGAAAGACGGCGTTATCTCTCAGTGAAAAACTTCTTCTTTTCTAATGGATAAGATTGAAATGGTGTTTTAATTATTGATTGTTTCTCATGAGTCAGCAGCAGAGCCTGCCTTTTTACCTTGTCATTGGGGGTGGAAGGCTAGCTGGCCTGGAAGATTGAAGAAGGTGCGCTCCCCTGGCTGGTGATCAGCTGGGGCTGGCGGCCAGGGCTCCTAGTTTCTTCCTGGCCTGGGTTTCTCAGGGCGCTGCTGCTGGACTCAGAGAGTGAGGGCTCCATCGGGGTTTATAGAATGGCCACCACACATTTGATTGGGCAAGGGAAGTTGCACGACCAGCTCTGATTCAAGCAGAGGGGAAGTAGATGGTGTGTGTGTGTGTGTGTGTTTTAAATATTTACTGATCTATTTGGCTGCACTGGGTCTTAGCTGTGGCAGGTGGGATCTAGTTCCCTGATCCAGGGATCTAACCAAGGCCCTCTGCATTGGGAGCACATAGTCTTAGCCGCTGGTTTACCAGGGAAGTCCCAGATTTTATATTTTGATGAGAGGAATAGCAAAACGCGTGCTGCTGTCTTCGACTGCGCACGAGTGGCTTTTCTTTGAAAAGCACAGAAGGGCACCCTGGTGCTCCCCGCCAGTGATGAGAGCTGGACTTCCCCATCACATCCTGGATTTCTGTCCACGTTTTAATTAAACCTGCACACCGTGGAACCTGCAGTTCTGTCATACCTCCCAGCCTGTGTCCTTCCCCTCTCCTTGTTTTCTGTTTTGTTTTCATCGTGATGTGGGGTGTTTTTCATCAGCAGTTAGAGAGATGGCTAGACAAGGTCCAACAGGTGGCCAAGAACTTGTCCGTTCATCTGGGGACCTGCTGCCAGACGCATGGCCCCTTTCCTGTGTATTCTGCTGGTTACAGCGCCAGTCTCCCACCCGAGTAGTCACTCAAATGTTTATTGGGCTTTCATGTGCCAGACACATGAAAGGAAGCACAGAACAAGCAGAGGAAAGCGTTAAACCGAGAAAATTCAGGAGAGGGCTTCCCTGGTGGCTCAGAGAGTACACAGCACCACCTAGGAAGGAGTCTCTTTAAAACTGATCTCTGGCTCTCCTTCCTGGTGGCTCAGCGGTTAAAGAGTCTGCCTGCCAGTTCAGGAGACATGGGTTCGATCCCCGATCCAGGAAGATCCCACATGCTGTGGAGCACCTAAGCCTGGGCGCCGCAGCTACTGAACCTGTGCCCTAGAGCCCACGCTCTGCCGCCGGGGAAGCCGCCGAAATGAGAAGCCTGCACCCTGCAGCTAGAGAGAAGTCCCCACTCTCTGCAACTGGAGAAGAGCCTACGCCGCAAGGAAGACCCAGCACAGCCAGAAGTAAATAAATAAAATAATTTTTAAAAAAGAATTCAGAGGAAGCCAGGAACCCAGGACCTTAGTGCTAGTAGTCAGGGGAAGGATCTGTCTGAGGAAGCGATACTGACTGGCAGGAACTGAGGGAGGGACGGGGGCAGCTGGGCGCTGGTGGTGCGAGGGGTAGGGTTTTCAAGCAGGGGGAAGCAGGTGGAGCTTGTGTGAAGCAGCCAGGAGTCCAGGACAGCCCAGTGAAACCCCGCAGGCCGAGGGGGCTCAGGCTTGCAGTGGGAACCATGGAGGGCTTCAAGGAGGGGGCACTGCCTCTGACTCTAAGAGGCGCTCTTGGGACTTCTAGCGGTCCAGGGATTAAGACTCAGCTTCCACTGCAGGTTTGATCCCTGGTCAGGGAAAAGTAAATGGGGGGAAAAAAAAAAGATTTAAAAAATACGCAGAAGGTACTCTCTGCGTGAGGAGACGCAGGGGAGCAGTGGTGGAAGGGTGGGCAGTGGAGTGAGACAGTACCTTGCGTTTCTCTAGCAGTGTCCCCCTGGTGTGGACCTTTTGAGACTTAGGTTCCCCTTCCTCCTGGAAGTCTGCTGAGATTACCCGAGGCGGCCCAGTGCTCAATTTCTTCCCCCATTCCTGATCTTGCGGGCCTCGTTCATCGCCCCTCCTGGTGGGCTGTCCCCTCTTTGAGGGGAAGGAAAGGGCATGGTCCCAGGAGCAGGTGTAGTGAGGAAGCATGCCTGCCTTGGGGATTCCTGTTGAACAGATGACCTCTGTTGGTGGGGACCGAACGGGGCTGGTCTGAGAGTGGCGGGGCAGCTCCGTGGCCGCATAGGAAGTTGGAGACATTTATCTTTTTAAATTGATTTGGCTGACCCAGTCTTAGTTGCAGCATGGGGGATCTAGTCCCCTGACCGGTGATAGAACCTGGGTCCCCAGCATTTGGAGCATTAACCACTGGACCACCAGAGAAGTCCCCAGTCTGCCTTTTCCGGTTGTATTTATGGGCTATGTAAATATTCCCTTCAGTGGGCAAAGAAAGTCACAGCCCTGGAGAAAGGTCATTGACCATGGGAGGGGCTTGGCAGCCCGTATCAGCCCTGCCTTGCAAACACAGCCAGCCTTGCAGACAGGATTCTGGAGTTGGATTTACCTTACCTCTTTGTTCACTGACCTAACTGGAGCCTTCAAGGCAGGCCACCATCCCTTTCCCCACTGCTAGAACTGCTCTTAGCATCTGGGTTTCATGCACTTGCAAACTCTTCACTAGATGAAGTATACACTCCCCACCTTGGGGGGATGGAAAGTGCTCAGTGAGCCCGCTTAACCAAAAGAGCTGGAGAAGGAAGGACCACATCAGCATCTGAACCTGGGTTTTCGGACTTCTCAACAAAAAGGTGGCCCCAGGCTGTGCCCTGGCCTCCTTCCGTGTAGCCCCCTCTGGTGCTTGAGCTCCCAGCTAACTTCGCCCTCAGTCTGCTGCAGGGTCTTCCCTGCACCTAGGCTGAGAAAAGTGCTCGTCTGCTCATAGTGTTCTTTTTAATTGAATTTGTGAATCTTGCATCTCGGTCCCTGTCCTTTTTTTTTTTGCTGCACTTCGTGGCTTGTGTGTGATTTTAGTTCCACCAGGGATTGAACTCGCACCCCGTGCAGTGGAAGCACAGAGTCCTAAGCGCTGGGTTACCGGGGAAGCCCCATAAAAAGTCATTTCTGACTTACCTGCCTCACCCTTAGGCCATGTGACCCCAGTAAATCCTAAGGGATTTTGTACTTCTCTGGATGGCAGTCTTTCCTCTCTGCCCTCGTGTATTTTGGTTAATTCCCCATTTGTCTTAATGATCCTGTCCAGTGAGTTTTCATACTGGGCCATTTTTGAGAGTGAAAGAGGCCGTTGTTAATAATCACACGTAGACAACATGACCATGACCTCCCCAGGCTGACCACCCAAGACTTCTAGGAGACTGGAAGCTTCATGAGTTGATTTTTTTTTTTTTTTAAATCTCATAAGGCTCTTAGCTCAGAGCCTGAAATCCAGTGTAAATGGTTTTTTTTTTTTTTAAATAAAGTATGCAAACACTGCATACTTAATGCAGACATCATGGCCTCAGAGTCTACAAACCACCTGTATTAGTGCTGTTTCTGAAACGGTGACATTCACTCCAGGAGGCAACTGTTGGGGGAGCAGGGGGATAAGTGGACAGGCCAGCCTGAGACGTCCCAGTGGGCCTGTTACTTGGGGAAGGCCCTTGGAGTATTAGGTGCAGTGGGTTCTTCTGTCGAAGGGCTGAGGAAGAACCACCTGGGGCCAGAAGTTCAAAACACACCAGTTTGGGGCTTCCCTGACAATCCGGTGGTTAAGACTCTGCACTTCACAGAGGAGAGTGATGGTTCGATCCCTAGTCAGGAAACTAAGATCCCACATGTCGCACAGTGTGGCCAAAAATAAAAACAGAGACACCAATTTGAAGATCCATCACAGACACATGCCTCCTGCACCTCCCTGGCCTTGCATCTCAGCTGGTTAGGTGCCAGCTAAAGTAAGGGTGACTCCCTCCCAGCAGTCTCCGCACAGAGCCAAACTAAGTAAGCAAATCAGCAGTTTAAAAACCCAAGGAGAGACCTCTTTAAGGACTGTTCCTTTACTGTCTGCCTTGAACTTTGGATTACGTAACACTCCACCTGATTGTTTCCCAGCTCAGAGCGAGTGCATTTTGTCTTTCCTCCACCCTGTCAAGTCTGGCCTTTGAACTGGCGTTTTATCCTTGAGTATCTGCGTGGGGCGGGGATGCTGGGGAGGCGCAGCCCCCTCCCCTCCTGTACCTCCTGGTTGCCTTACCTGCTGGGTCCGGGTCAGTGGGGCCATCCATTAAATTCTGTTGAACAGCACACAGGTGCAGAGCAAAGAGGTGAAGCGCAGGCCTCCTGAGGCAGTGCCGTCCATTTCTGAGGCTAGAATTATTCTCATTATCGTTACTGTCTCATTAGACCTTCATTCACGCAGGATGAGTGGTCCTGGGAATTCAGGCTTCTAACAGGAGTTGGACTCTAATCGTTCTACCCCAGTGGATGATCTTTTTTTCTGATTGCATCTTGTTTCTGTTAGTTGGCATTTCCTTGCCTGAAATCCCGCTGGCCTGTGTTGGAGTTCCCCCACTCCTTGTCAAATCCTGCTGTCGTCAATGCTTCTTTAGGACCACAGCCAACAGGATCCACACACATTGGTGGGATAGAGGAGGTGGGTGAACTCCAAGGACTCCGCATTCCTGCTGGCCTCACATCTCCATTGCTCACTGAGGTTTGGGTTTTCCCCTGGGGATGGGGATGGGGGGGTAATAACCGCCCTTGTAAACTGCCTGGATCACAGAATCAGGGTCCTATTCGTGTCTCCCAGCCCTGCATGGGTGACAGGTGACTCTTGAAATAAAGCTGGTCTCCTGGCTTGGCCTGGCCCTGTTGCATTTGTAGGGGTGTCTGTGGGGCTTCTCTGGTGGCTCAGATGGTAAAGAATCCTGTAATGCAGGAGACCTGGGTTCAATCCCTGGGTTGGGAAGATCCCCTGGAGAAGTAAATAGTAACCCACTCCAGTATTCTTGCCTGGAGAATTCCATGGACAGAAGAACCTGGCGGGCTATAGTCCATGGGGTTACATACACGACTGAACAACTAACATATGGTGGGATTAAGTTTCCTGTTTTGGAGTCCAAGTAGAGTGCGATTTTTAAATTGACTGTCTAAAAGTGCTGACTTGAAAAGGGTTTTAGAAAGAAATCCATGTCTTGATAAGACATAGGCCTGTCGTATCACCTCCAGCTGCTGCACTGGACCTGCGGTTTGAGGTCCCTCTGCTCTTGGTCACAGAGCGGTGATTCCTGAGGTGTCACAGGGGTCAAGGAGTGTGTCTGTCCATCTCTATTTGATGCTTTCCTTGATGGGGGTGGTTTTAAGGAGTGTCACCAAAACGTGAGGCTTGGGACTCTACAGATGCATGGGAGCCCTTGCCCCAGTCCTGTGCCAAGGGTCGCCCCTCACTGGCATTGAGAGAATTCACAGAAGCCATCCAGTGCTTCCTTAAACTTTTTTTTTTTTTTTTAATGCCAGATATTAAGTTTGCCAACCAGGGATCGAACTTGTGCCCCTGCAGTGGAGGTATGGAGTCTTAACCACTAGAATGCCAGGAAAGTCCCATCTACTGCTTCTTTGGTTGGCTTCCTTCCCCTATTTGATTTTTTTTTTTAATTCATTTTTTACTCGGTGTGTGAAATCTTTACTTCTCTGACCAGGAATCAAATCCGGGCCCCCTACAGGAACATTCCCCTGCCCCGTCCCCACTTCCCAATTTAAATCATTTCCTGCCTGTGAACAAGGTTCTTAGAGCAATAAATACTCTTGATTTGGAGGCAGTGCTTGATAAGGTTACTGTCCCTGAGAATCGTCAGCAGGTGTGACTGTCACAGTGAGCCACTGGGAAGGCCAGTGTTGGATCTGTCTTGTCTTGCCCATGGCAGCAGACAACCGAGTCCAGAAGGCGTTCAGTTCAAAGTAACAGAACTTGTCCAGCTGGGGAGAGAGAGGAAGGAACATTTTTGTTGGTTGTGTTGGAGGGATAAGATTCGCCTTGTGTGCGTGTGTGCTCAGTGGAGTCCGACTCTCTGTGACCCCATGGACTGTAGCCCGCCAGGTTCCTCTGGCCCTGGGATGTCCCAGGCAGGAATCCTAGAGTGTGGGTTGCCATTTTTTTCCTCCAGATTGAACCCAAGTTTCCTGCATCGTCAGGTGGTTTCTTTACCCTGAGCCACTAGGGAAGCCCCGAGATACGGCTTACTAGGAAGAATTTAAAACCTTCTTCATCTTGCATTTTTTTTCTTATCTGAGCCTTTTTTTTTTTTTTGGCTGCGCTGGGTCTTCAGTGCGGCGCCGGGCTTCTCTAGTTGTGGCCAGCGGGCTTAGTTGCCCTGCAGCCACATGGATCTTAGTTCCCTCACCAGGGATCAAACCCACCGCCCCTGCATTGCAAGGTGTACTCTTCATCGATGGACCACCAGGGAGGCCCCTTGCTTGAGTCTTAGTTTCTGCTTCCTTTCTGGAGATAAGTGCTTTTCCCTTGGTTTTTACATCCGCGTGTCCACGTGGTCTCAGCCACAGGGGCCACTGAGACCCCTTAAGCAGCTTCAAGGGGCGAAAGGGCTCAGGTGCATGGCATCACACACTTTTTTTTAAGATGTGAGGGCTGAGTTACACGGCCACCTACAGAGTCTGGCCATTTCTTAAAGTCAGCCCCTCTGCTTCCCTGAATCTGGTCCAGAACACAGCAGATTAAAATTGGACCTTGGTTTTTCGACCTCAGAGGCAAACAGGAAAACTGTGTATCTGTGTCAGAATCTATCTTCTTGTGCCTGGCTTGAAAATCTGTCCACGGGCAGTGATCTCCGTTGTTGGGACCGATCTCTTTTATTTGCTGCTGGAAGCTGCCTGGGCCACTCATTAGTACATCAGAGGTCAGGTGCGCGCCAGGGCAGCAGCTGGGACACTAATGATTTCGTGCGGCTTTGTGTGACCGCCGGCCGCCTGTGGGGCTGTAAATCGGACTCGGGGTTCTAATTTTATCAAAGCCTCCAGGGAGTTGGTCCGACTTGCCTCTTGTGAGATTAAACTTAAGATAATATTTATAGTGGAGGGCAAAGGAAAAATAATACCTAATGGGAACATTGTGGGAAGAATGGTAGCGACCTATTAGAAGTAAATTATGTGGGGCCATTGGAGTAACTCATTTATGGGCTCAAGGAGTATTTATTAGGTCTTTAGCTCTGAGGAGTCCGTACAGAGCCTGGGCTCCAATCTTCATTGTATTGTGTTGTGTTGTATTGACGTAAATACAATCATACATTTTGACAATTTAATTTTTTTGGCTCCGCAGCATGTGGGATCCTTAGTTCCTGGATCAGGTATGGAACCTGTGCCCCCTGCAGTGGAAGCAAGGGAGTCTTAACCACTGAACCACCAGGGAAGTCCCCATTTTGACAGTTCTATACACCTGTATACCCACTCCTTCCTGCAAGATAATAGGAACATCCATCACTCCAGAATATCTCCCTTGAGTTTCTTCCAACCACACCTGTCTTCACCTGTAACTTCTTTAATTTTTTTTTCACTTTAGATTAGTTTTGCCTTCAAAGAAATAGAATTATACAGTATATGCTTTTTTTCTTTTAATTCTAGCTCTTTCCACTAAGCATCTGTGTGGTGGCACAAATCAGTAATTGATCCTCACTGTTAAAAGTATTGTGTGGACAATACTGTTTCTCTGTTGATAGGGAAGTTTTGTTTTCATTTTCAAACTGGAAGAATTTCTGAATAACCCGCTTTTCATGTAAGTAAAGAAGTTTATTTGCTAAAAAAAAAAAAACGTTTGGTAAGCAGCAGCCCCACACACAGTTCTGGCATGTTCGAGAGTGTCACTCGATGTAAGTTGGGTCTCTTGGAAGAAACCCCCGGCACAGGAGTGTCGCGTGCTCTTTGACCATAGGCCACTGTTGGAGTCTTCCAGGAGTGAGGAAGACTGTAGAACTGTGGGCAGTCAACCCTGCTGGCCTTGGCGGACATGGCTGGCCATGAAGGTGCCTCAGGCTGGTTGCTTTGGGCAAGACTCCAGCCTGAAAACCAGAATCCGACCCAGGAGCAAAGGAGCTGTTGCAGGTTGGGCACCGCCAGAGGTAGACAGGGTTTGGGTGGAGAACTTGTTTATCAGCATCATCTGAGGAAGTAGGATGGCTGCAGACCCCCAAGGAGGCGCTCAGTGACGCCCCCTACTGGGGGCAGGGCCTGAGTACAGCTGGGCAGGCATAGGGAGGGTTGAGTACTCCTGGGTATCACAAGTGAACAGACGAAAGAGTCATAGTTCATCTCTGGAGTTCCCTTGTGTATTGTCCCACACTGAGTATTCTGTGACATCCTGATTATACATTTATAAATTTCATGTTTCTTTTTGGACTTCACAAAAGCGCTGAGAAATTCTGACTGAAGCTCCATGTGGGAATTTTTGTCTTCTGCCTGCTGTTTTTCCTTCCTTCCTTGGCATCTCGAGCTCTGCCCTTAGAGCTCTCTTGGGGGTTTTCTCCTGCCCTCAAAACCTAGCTGCAGCCTTCAAGTATCATCAGGATCCTAGAAAAACACACACGTGGGTTATACGTCTTTCTTGCCGCCTCTAGGAGTCAGATTTGCCGTTGGAACCTTAGTTTTGGGAGGGGGCTGTGATGGGGAATATTTGTAAGGCTCCTTGTGACTCTGGGCGAAGGTGTTGTCTGCTTTACTGCATAGAGTGTCCTTGTTTTCTGGGGGCCGCAGTGCTAGAGGAAAACTGATTTCCTTCCAGGATGAACTCATTTCCATTTCTTTTTAAAATAATTCTGACAGTTCTATGAACCCCCAATTGAGTTCTTTCTCCTTTTAGCAATCCGCAGGTAAACTCAGCCAAATCCACCCATTCAGCTGTAGAAATAGAACTTACTTCTCTAGTTACCAGTGGCTTTTCATAAAAAGGTAGTGGTTCTGCTTTTGTATGTGTTGATAGTAGAAGCTGTGTGTCCCGGGAGGGTTCTTCCTGGGGTTGAACCCTGAGATAGGAAATATAAAGTATAAAATATAAATACTGCCGGGATATAAAGTGGAGATCTGATGTCCCTGACTCTGGGGTGTTGGGCCCTGATCCCACAAGCAGGAGCAGGTGAAGAGGAGCAAGAGAAACCTGGAGGAAGCCTTGTGGGTGGGGAGCTGGGTCTTGCTGGGTGATGGGTGGTGGTTGGGTGGTGGTAGGAAGGAAGAGGGCAGCAAATGGTCATTGGGAGTGTGAAAATTTTCTTTTGTTCTAAAAAAATAGGAACGGGATTTTGAAGTGGCACAGAAACCTCCAATGAGCCACATGGGATGTTCTGTGATCCTGAACTATGCTTTCCCTTGGCACCAGCAACCACGTTGGGTCTAAAGTTGGCAGAGCAGGGAGTTCCCTGGTGGTCCAGTGGTTAGGACTCTGTGCTGTCACTGCTGGGGCCTGAGTTCAATTCCTGGTTGGGGAACTAAGATCCTACAAGCAGTGCAGCACAACCAAAAAAAAAAAAAATAGGGTTGTTAGAGCTGGGGGCATTCCTCCTCTCTCTTGGAATTAGATGTGCCTTGATGTGCTGTTTCTGATTTTGGAAAGTTTATACTGTGAAACAGCACCACAAAATAATGAATATTAGCAGTTCTTTGGTGAACTATATGAAAACTCACCCTAAATGGTATAGATAAAAATTAGACATCATTTTCACGCCAGTTCAGTTTTTGCAGCCACACAACATACATAGAAACTGTCGGTTTCCAGAGTGTTGGATCTGGGGGGACTGCAGAATGGGATTCTGGGCTTGTGTGGGGACTCCCTGTGTGCGTTTCACTGGTGTTTGAATGGCACCTCTGGCAATCCCTCCTCTTTATGCCGCCCGAGACCTTTCCCACTGTCCGCCTCTGGCATCGTCCCAAGTGGCCTCACTCCCCTCCACCCTTGGCAAATCTGGCCACCACTGCCGAGCACTCGAAACCCCAGCCTTGCTTTCTTGCTTCTCCTCTGGGGCCTCCCTTCAGCCTTCCCTTCGACTTGCAGCCAAGCAGAGTGGACCTGTACACTGGCCTTCCGTGTAGGTTTGGGGCGTGTGTGTGTGTTTTAATTTCACTGGAGTACACCTGTTCTACAGTTTCTTCCAAGTGGGTCGGCTGCCTGTTTGTATATATCCCCCTTTTTGTGGATTTCTCTCTCATTTAGGGCACCTCAGAACGTTGAGTTCCTGTGCCAGTACAATAGGTTCTCGTGAGTTATCTATTTTATACACAGCATCAATAGTGGATATACGTCAGTCCCAGTTCACCCCACCCCACCCCCACCCCCTCGGAGTCCATACATTTGTTCTCTACTTCCGTGTGTATTTCTGTTTTGCAAATAAGAGGTTTGGTCTCGTGGGGACACAGACTAGCACTCGAACCACCTTTGTTCTTCACGGGAGTGGAGGCCGACTCTGACATCAGGTTATTAAACTCAAGAAGGCCTGCTATCCACACTTGCAAGTAGGGTTTTTTTTTTCCTTCTGATACGTCAAAGTAGCAATTGAATCTATTACCAAATGGAAAATTCTGGGCTTTGTAAAGAGCAATGTGAAGAATATTCGCTGCAGCATTGCTTGCGAGTTTTCCAAAATCAGGAAACAGCATTAAAATCCTATCAGCAGGTACTAATTAAATAAGTCGCGGTATATCCACAGACAACGTAACACAGCAGTAAAATGGGCAGCTGGGCCCAGAACAGCCTCCGGGTTAATACACTTAAGTGAAAAAGTCTGCTATAATCTCCTATTTGTGTCTTAGAATATAGCAGGTTTTTTGGATGATTACATAAAAATGCAGAAACAACCGAGCTGTTGGGGCAGATTTAAAAAAAAACCAGTTTGTATATTTTTGCATTAAAAACGCACATATTTTGAAAAGTTTCCGACTCCTTTCCCTCATAAGAGGGTAGCTTGTCCCCCGCTGGACTCTGAGCCAGTGGTGATGGTGTCCGAAGGAGGGTCCAAGATTCCTTTCTTCACTTCCCAGGCTCCCTGAGGCTGCACGTGGTTGGAGGTACGGGACAGCTTGTGTGGATTTGAGAGCCCTGGTTTCCAGTCTCTTTTTCCCTTAGTCAAGTGAAGCTCGGTTTCCGTGTTGTTGAAGAGACTTGGTTTCGTGGCTTGACTTGACTCCTTGAACGTGGTTTACCATTTTTTAATAGGAGAGGCTGCTGAGTGTCATGAACAGATAAGGCTTCTGGTTGTCACCAGCCCGCCTCCCCCTGTAGCCTCCCAGTGTCTGGAAGGGCGGGTGGAGACCTCCTCCTGTCTACGCCTGAGTTTGTGGGAGGCCGCATGTCCTCAGTTCATTTTAAGGGCTGCCAAAAAATCTCCAGAAATAAGTTGTTGTTATTTCAGTCGGGGCATTGGGACAATGAGAGGCCCCCTTCATCCTTTGCATGTATACTTCTCATTGATGTGGGTAGTTGTGTTTTAACCTGGAGTTCCACAGAGTGTGTGTGTGTGTGTGTTCCTTGTTGGATCCCACGTTGTATAAAACGGTAGATTCCGTGGGCATGCCGTCTTGTTCATTAACAGAGCACTTGATTTAAGCCCTGCCTAAGGTAAACCTGCCTGCTTGGTATTTTTATTTATTTTTTCTCTAACTTCCCCCCACCTCCCCCTTCCTCTCCTGCTGGGCTCACATTCCTAGGTCTTTGTCTCTGCCTGGTATTTTAGAAATTTTGGGAGAGGAAGGCAGTGGGTGGGGCGTTCTGGAAGCTGGGGGCAGGGAAGAGGGTGGTCACTTGCAGGGTCAGAGGTCAGGCCTGCTCCATTCAGCTGGGGCAGCCAGATTGTCGCCATGTGGGGGGGAGGGGGCGTGTCCGAGCATCTGCCCGGGAAGCCCCGAAGGGGCAGCTCAGGCCCTGGAATTCCTGCCGCCAGAGGCCTGCTCCCTCCCTCCTCCCCGAGCCACAGTTCATGGCCTCTGCCACATTTCTTTCTGCCTGTGGCCCCTCTGAACAGCCCTCCAGTTTATTCTTTCAAAATAACCTTAAATAAGCTGGTTCAGAGAGAGTTGCACCCGTGCACACCCACGTACACCCTGCCTGTTCACTGAGTCTCACGAGGTCCAAAAGTGTTGGGTTTTGACCTTAGAACCTGTTAGGCAAGTGAGGTGTGGAGCTTCTGAATGGAGTGACGTCCCTCCCAAGTTTTACTCTAATAGAAAGTTTACAGTATGTGATCATCGTGTTTTTTGGTTTTAGATAGGGTGTTCTTGGAAAAAATCAATACTTGGCCAGGGCTCTGTGACAACCTAGAAGAGTGGGATGGGGTGGGAGTGGAAGGGAGGTTCAAGAGGGAGGGGACATATGTATACCTATAGCAGACTCGTGTCGATGTATGGCAGAAACCAACACAATATTGTAAAGCAGTTATCTTTCAATTAATAAATTAAAAAATCAACAGTTGAATGAAAAGCATTGCTGGGGCTCTGCTTTTACCTTCCTTTTAAAAAAATTTTTTTTCCATGCCAGACAGCATATGGGACCCTAGTTCCCCCTCCAGGTTATCAAACCCATGACCCGCCGCCTGCACCCCTGCTTTGGAAGCAGAGGTCTGAGCCAGTGGACCACCAGGGAAGTCCTCCCCACTGTTCGTGTCACCCGCAGCCCTGTGACCGGTAGTTAGCCTGGAACTGCAGAAGCACTGGCACTTCGAAAAGCAGAGTATATTAGAGCTACACTGATCCCATGTGAAACACTGTCAGGTGGGGTCATGCCCCAGGACCCCCATTTGCCCGTTGTCGAAGTGCTTCTGGCCTCCTGCTTCAGGCCTCCCCTCTCTGCCTAGGATCTCTTTTCTGGCCTTACCGCTTGGAGGATCCCATTTATTTGTTTATTTCTGGCTGCACTTCATAGCACATGGGCTCTTAGTTCCCCAACCAGGGATTGAACTTAATTAAGCCCACTGTAGTTGAAGCTCAAGAGTCTTAACCATGAGACCACCAGAGAAGTCCCTGCAAGATCCTTTGAAACCCACCATTTGTGGGATCTCTTCCCCGGACAGTATCATTCATGTATACTCTAGAGTTTGCAAACTTAAAAGCCCAGAAAAATCACCTTAATGCCAGTTGAACAATTGGCACCTGGAGGCTGGCTTCTGGCTCAGCCCAGAATTCTCTGGTGTGTGGCATTGAGTCCCCAGAGATAGGGTTCCTGGGAGTTCTGGAGTGGAAGGGGTTTCCTGAGGTCCCTGGTCAGACACCACGTGCTCCATACAAGGAACTGAAGCCGAGACAGGTGACTGGATAGCAGGTGTCCTGGCAGGCAGGTGGTAGTGCCAGGCTCAGGCTGACAGCCTAACGTTCTTCCCCACTTGGCCAGAGCCCACAGATCTAAGAAAGCAGGCAGACACCAGTCATCCTCCCACCCCCCCGCCCAAAGAAAAAAGTGGATCCTGAGCAGAGGTGAAGAGAAGATTGCTTAGCTGTTTGGTAAGAGGAGGGAGCCTTCTGCTGGGAGGTTTTCACACTTCACATTAGCAGGAGTGATCCCTTTATTCCCGTGACAAATGGAAGGAGCAGAGGGGAGGGATGTTGTTCAGGCCAGAGAAACGCTTTAGCAGAACTTGGTAAAAACAGAGCGTCCAGGAATTTCCCTACATTTATTTAGCGTTTTTGGTTTAGCTCTCAGGCTGGCTTGAGAATTTTAAATTTATCAAATGAGAAAGATTACATCTCTAAATGGCAGGCCTTTTTCAAAAAGCAATTGGCCTTCACGGAGGCAAGTACCTCCTGGACTCGACTTCTGGAGAAGTACCGCACTCAACAAGTTACAAACCCGATCATGTTTCCTGCCTGACAAAGGGGGTCTAGAAACTTGCCGGATCACAACCATTTCTTCCAAGCAGGAATTTGATATCCTTAGTCTTTCCTTTTTCCCGTTCTTGGATCCCAGACAGAGAAGAAGCACCCTAACCTCTACTGGGTCACGTGCTGCTCTGTGTGGAGCGGCCTGTTTGCCTGGCAAACAGCCGCTTGGGGGCGTCCTTTCCTAATGGACATGCTCCACCCACAATAAATAATGCGAGCTGACCTGGGGCCTTGGAGTATGGGACGTGCAGTGTAATAGGAACTTCCTGGGTCTCAGAGCACCCCCATCTCTTCTTCCATCTCACAACACTCTGCTTCCAGAATCTCCCGGTCCTGGGTCTTACCCCCTTGGTGACACCTTGGCAGGTGCTTTGTGCCCTGGACGGGGTAGCCAGAACCCTGTGTGTTGGGAGCAGCCCTTGCTACCTGTGTGGCCTCTTCTCCTGGGCATTGAGTGCTGAGGATGTGAAGGCACCCCCCGCCACCAGACACACAAACTGCTTCCCTGCCTGTTGGCTGGCTTCCCCTCACCCCCTGGTGTAACAGAGGCAGACTGAAGCCCTGCTCTTGTAAGCAAGCCAGCAAACATTTACAGACAGCGGTGCCGAGGGCCAGCTCTGGGGAGGGATGCGATGGGACTGGCCCTGCGCCAAGGAGCTTTTGCTGTTGAGAGTTGGGCGTTTATCAGCAGGTGGAGGCGGTGCCAAGCCTTCTGCCCCTCCCAGCACTGGGGGAGCCCCAGGGCAGCACAGAACTTGGCATAAAGCAGCTCTGTCAAGCACCAGCTGCCTCCCAGGGTCAGCTCCTGGGAACAACTTGGCAGGAAAGAGAAAGACAAGAAGCTGGCTGGCTTTTACCATGAGCCTCTGGCCCTCGTTCCAGAAACGGAAGCCCTCACCTTGCTTAAGTGCTTCTCGATGGGGAAGGTGGCAGCGGGCTCTAGTGGGTGGGTGTTTGATCCTGGCCCCCTGCCTGGCTTCCCAGCCCAGAGCCTGGGATGGCAAGAGAAACTTCGTGTATTGGTTCATTCCGGCCACCCATCTCAGACCGCAGAGACATACTCTTGGAACTTCCTCTGGTTAGATTAGGATTAGGGAAGTCTCTGATGGCAGGAGGATTGTTTTGTTTCTTTTTTTCTTGGCCTTCCAAGTGGCTCAGTCATGGCTGTGAAAGAAACTGGAGCAGAACGGGGGAGCTGGTTGGTTTTTCTCTGTGTCGGGGATGGAGGGGAGCAGGTTCCTCAGGGTGGACAGCGGCGCCCCACCCCCCCCGGTGGGGGGTGCGTGTTTGCCGTGGGGGTCTGCCGCAGAGCATCCCGCACGCCGCTAACGCCTGCGTCTCTCTGGTCCCCCAGGTGCTGCACCTGTACTGCGACACGTGCTCCGTGCCCATCTGCCGCGAGTGTACAGTGGGCCGGCACGGCGGCCACAGCTTCGTCTACCTCCAGGAGGCGCTGCAGGACTCGCGGGCCCTCACCATCCAGCTGCTGGCCGACGCCCAGCAAGGCCGCCAGGCCATCCAGGTCAGTCCCTCCCCACCCTTCACCCGTCTCCCTGGTTCTTCCTGGCACAGAAAACCTTTCCCACCCCCCCTTTCAGATGTGTGCAGATGTTTGGGTGTGCCATGGGACAGTGACCCCGATGAGCCCACGTGACAGGCAGCGGCAGTCACGTGAGGGCGGAGCGGGCAGGGCATGGAGACCTCACAGTCTCGTGAAGATGACAGTGGTGTGGCTTGAGTTACTAGCTGCTTGGGGCAGGTTTCCCATCCAAGTTCCTCTCTCCCACCTTTCCCACACCCCCCCGCCCCAATCCAATGGACATCAGCCTGCTTCAGTCAGAACTGTAGGAAGATTGTCCTCATCTTGCTACCCAGATTGGTTTACAGGTGAGAAATAAGTGAGCATGGGAAATTTTATATAAGGTTCAGAGTCTCAAACTTCCCTGGGAGCTAAATAAGGTCATGTAGGAAGGGATACATGTAACTTTGGGACACAGGGAAGTTCGCTTACATAGGTAATAATAGTGTTGCCTGATCCAGGTTGACAGGGTTTTAGGAAAATAAAATAATCAGGTTGTTTTCCTTGTCTGGTAGGATAAGCTTGAAAGTCAAGCATTACTAATCCTTGAACAGAAATTGAATAGGAAACTGTTTAGAATGTGAATTATTTTTTAAAATAAGATTTTTGGAAGGAGATGGTAAAGAATTGATCATGCTCTAGGGAAGAAGGATGGTTTAGGATTTTAGTAAGTTTCTCAGCAACTGTCAACATTTCTATGCATGATACTGAAGTAATCTTTCTGCTGAGTCAGGTTATCTGATAGCCACATGCTGGGAAAGATTGAGGACAGGAGGAGAAGGGAATGACAGAGGGTGAGGTGGTTGGATGGCCTCACCCACTCGATGGACATGAGTTTGAGCAAACTCCGGGAGATGGTGAAGGACAGGGAAGCCTGGCAGGCTGCAGTCTGTGGGGTTGCAAAGAGTCAGACTCAACTTAGCAACTGAACAACAGCAAATGTAATCTGAGAATTTCATAAAGGTTTTCCCTGGGGCCAGCCATAGTTTGGATCAGGAATATAGTTGCTTTCCACTTAAGACAGCCTTGATTCTTTATTGCCACAATTGCCATTAATTGTAAGATACACATTTATGTAGTATACAACCAAGAAAGGAAAAAAGCCCACTGACAATGTTAAGATGAATCATAGTTTCAAAGGTACACAATGTGATAAAGTATCACTCATATCTGCTGTGGTGGCCTGTATCGGTGACACTTGCTTCTCTCTTATCTTCTGACTATCAGGCCACTTTAAATACCTGTCATCAGGTCACCACTGTTCTCTATGCAGACATCACTAATCGCTTTCGGCACTTTTCTCCGTGAAACCCAGATTTGGCCTCAGACTCTCCTCGCTACTAAGTGGCCGCCACTCAACAGTCAGCTGGCATCACTGACTTCCCTGCCCAAATTGGGATCCTCAACTTCAAGTGTTTGATTGAATCTGTTAACATTTGAAGACAACCTTTTTTTCCTCAAGTGCCATGCTTGTTTGGTGATCTTTCTTCTTTCCTCCCTCCCCCGCCCCCCCTTTCTTTGCTTCCTTCTTATTTATTTATTTTAAAAATATTTATTTTTGGTTGTGCCAGGGCTTAGTTGCGGCACACAGGATCTTTAGTTTTGGCGTGTGGAATCTAGTTCCCCGACCAGGGGTCGAACCAGGCCCCCTGCATCAGGATCACAAAGTCCCAGCTGTTGGACCACCAGGGAAGTCCCTCTTCTTCTTTTTTAAAAAACTAATTATTTTAGTTGGAGGATTACTTTACAATATTGTGGTGGTTTTTGCCGTACATCAACATGAATCAGCCACGGTGCACATTTCTTTTTTTATATCAAGTGTGTGTTTCTGTTTTCCAAGCTTCCCCATCCCTTTCACCCACTGCCATTTCCCCCAACCCATCTGCCTCCTGCGTCCTTCAAATGCTCTGCATAGATAATGGGAACTAGTTAAGCAGGTCCTGGTCTGCACACCTTGGAGTGCAGTGCTTGCCTGAAAGTTGTGTAGGATTCGGAGAAGAAAGATCCATTTGGTCTCTTCATACTGAGCGTTTATGACTTTGGGAATGGGGACGACTCAAATTAGAACCAGAGCTTTGCTCCCCTTCTGCCTGTTTTGGGCTTCCCTGGTAAAGAATCTACCTGCAGTACAGGAGACCTGGGTTCAGTCCCTGGGTTGGGAGGATCCCCTAGAGAAGGGAAAGGCTACCCACTCCAGTGTTCTGGCCTGGAGAATTCCATGGACTGTATAGTCCATGTGGTCACAAAGAGTCAGACACGACTGAGCAACTTTCACTTCAATTTTACCTGTTTGGAAAATGGAAGAAATACTTCTTACCATAGGGTAGGAGGGCCAAACCCAAGGGCAGAAGATGCTGAGAGCAGCCTGGCTAGGAGAGGGTAAGGTGGGGGGGGTGACCAGACCCTCACTGTCCATGTTGTCATGCAAGGGGGGGTGGTGGTCACTGCCCCCCGGCCAGTTCTTGCCCTGTAGAAATGTGCGCCTGTTATTTCTATTTTTTCTGATTTTAATGGAAAATCAGTTTGGTAAGTAATATGACATTAATGTAAACCTAAGGCAGCGTGATGCCTTTGCTTACCATCGGGGAGGCATTTTAAAATGTTACAGACATAGGCATGGTTGGCTCAGTGATATAGACGAGGACATCGGCTCTGTGCTAACTAATACCCAGCACCTCTGGAAACAGGGCATACCCATTACTGATGTGCCAACCCGCCCTTGCGTGGTCGTGCTATCTGAGGCAGGGGCTGCAGTGTTTCAAACAGCATATCTAGAAGTGGGGGAAAGGCCCTTGTTTCTTCCTTTTGACTTCCTGTTCTCATCAGCAGCTCTTTTCCCCTCCTGGTAGCAGAAGTTGGTTCCAGTTCCCAGCTGTTGCCACTCCCAGAGTGAGCTGGGCCCTGGGGTGTCCCTCCCCATACTTCTGGGTCCCAGTAACCCCTACTTTTCTTTGTTCTCAGACACCAAGGGGTGGTAGCTGCTGACCGAAGTTACTCTCTCAATCCTCAGGGTGCCCTTTGCCCTAGCAGGTCTCCACTTCCTATACAACTGAATTCCCTGCATTAAATCGTCTCTGTTTAAATGTCTAGTGAGGTTTCTCTTTTTCTGAATCAGTCCCGACTGACAAACCTGAGATGTTTTGAAAGCTAGTGACTCTGTTATATCTCTGCTATATACACACTCACTTGATTGATCAGTCTTAACTTTTTCTCTTTGGGGTAATTTGGATACATCCATCTATTTCAACTTGCTGGCTGCTGTATTAGTTTCCTTGTGCTGCTATAAACCGGGTGATTTACAGCAATAGGAGTTTATTTTTTCACGGTTCTGGAGGATCTAAGTCAGAAACCAAGATACCACTAAGGCTGTGCTCCTTGTAAAGACTTTAGGGAAGAACTTTGTCTTGCTTCTTCCTGCCTTGACTTTACCTGCATCACTTCCAGTTTCTGCCTGTGTCCACCCATGGCCCTCCAAGCCTCCCTGGTGGCTCAGACGGTAAAGAATCTGCCCACAAAGGTGGAGACCGGAGTTCGATCCCTGGGTTAGAAAGATCCCCTGGAGAAGGCAATGGCAACCCACTTCATTATTCTTGCCTGCAGAATTCCATTGACAGGAGCCTGGCGGGCTACAGTCTACGGGGTTACAAAGAGTCGGGCACGACTGAGCGACTGACTCTTTGACTTTTCACCTTCCCCCAGCCCTGTATGGTAAGAGTCATTGGATTTAGGACTCAGGCTAGTCCGCTGTGACCTCATCTTAAACAGTAACATCTGCAAAGACCTTATTTCCAAGTTAGTCATTTTCTGCAGTTTCAGGCACATCTGAATTTCGGCAGGATGGTGTTTAACCCACTGCAGTCATGGGTGGGTGTTCTTTACTTCCAATTTTAGTGAAGGGAGTGACATCTGAGCTGAGTTTTGGAATTTTGGGGTGACTTTGGAGGTGAAAGCCATCCCAGGCCATGGATAGCCTATGAGGCATTCAGATCGGCCAGGTACCAGCTCCCATCCACTCAGTGGGTCCTTAGGCCTCCTGGGGATGTTCACTGTGTCTGGTTTGGGGGCAGCTGCATGGCGTTCCCATGCCATTAATGTGTCTTCCAACTGAGCGTGAAGGGTGGTCAGTTAGGGGTCTCAATTATAAGTGACTGAATGAATTATAGCTGTTCTTGTTGTTTAGTTTCTTAAGTTGTTGTCTGATTGTTTTTCGACCCCATGGACTGTACTCCACCAGGGAATTCCCTGGCAAGAATACTAGAGTGGGTTTCCATCCCCTTCTTCCGGGCATCTTCTTGACCCAGGGATTGAACCCACGTCCCCTGCAGATTCTTTACTGCTAAGCCACCAGGGAAGCCCTTGTCACAACTGATTAGCTGGGAGCCTGGTCCTGAAAATAAGGTTGGTCATGTATTGTTTGATTCCATTTGTCTGAAATACCCAGAATAAACAGACCTATAGAGACAGTAGGTGTTGGATGCCGTGGGGGAGAGGGAGGGATGGCGAACGACTGCTTCATGGGTGTGGATGCTTCCTTTTGGGTGAAGATGGTGCTCTGGAGCCAGATGGTGGTGGTGACCGCACCACGTTGCATGTGCTGAGTGTCGCTCGTGGGATCACGTCTCAAGGGAGGGGGTATGACTAGGCCTACTTAATTGTATAATGTGGCTAAGTAGGGTGAAGGGAGAGGATGGTTGCGCCTTTGTTGCAGGGGCTTATCAGCTAGGCTTAATAATAGCCACCATATTTGACTCCAGGCCAGGATTTGGACCCAGCTCTTGCCAAGTATTGTTCTTCATTTTTCTCACGTTCACCCCAAAGTTGGAGAAGGCCAGGAACATGTCTGAGACCTTAGAAACTAGTAGGAGGTGGAGTTGGGATCTGAACGAACCTGGGTTTCTGAGCCCCAGGACAGCCATCCAGCCTGGCTTACCCAGGATGGGCGCCAACCATGGATGCGTTCCATGTCCCAGAAAGCCTCCTGTGCCAGGCACACAGTTGACTGCTCACCTGCAGCTGATTGCTGAGCCCAGGCAGGATCCAGACCCTTAAGGCCTCCCTGGTTTCCTCCTGATCTGGGCCACAGCAGTCGGTTTGGAATCCCTGATTTAATACCTCAGTATCTCCAATCCTTGTGGCTTCTCAACACGCATCATGTAATATTCATGGAAACACCAGGCCTTCTGTCTGGATTAATTTTTTATGAGCAATACTACGTCTGATTAAACGGGCTGATTTACTGGGGGCTGGTGGTACAGGGTGGGGGCGTGGCAGGGGCAGGGATGGGCTCTGGCAAGCTCTGTCTGGCCACAGGTGTGGCTTCTCAGGTGGGTGTGACACCGTTCCCAGTTTGCACTTGGCGTTGCTTCTGAACTGGGCTGCAGCCTGTGGCATGCCTCCCTCCAGGGACATGCTTGGCCTTCGGGGTTTCCCCCAAGTAGGGACCTGGGCCGGAAAGCCTGTGGGAAGTCACTCGTGTGCCTGGAGTCGTATATTTCACATCTGACCCTCAGTCCCCAGTTTTGGGCTGGAACCCAGCTACAGTGGTTTCACTGTGTCGGAGTATCTCTTTAACAATCCTGACATTCACTGTGGAGGTGCCATTTCTCATACAAAGAAGCCCAGCCCTTGCCCAGCAGCTCCTCCAGTTACATGTCAGACAGAATCCCTTCTTTCTCCCAACGCCCGCTCTCTTTCCAAGGATGGGGGGACCATGAGGCCTGGGTGGGGGCCCATGGCATTCATTTCTCAGGGCTGAAGAGAAGCAGCCTTAAGTGTTGCCTGTGGGGAGTGAAGGTCTTTATCGTGCTCTGAGATTGCTTTTGGTTTTCCAGCTGAGCATCGAGCAGGCCCAGACGGTGGCAGAGCAGGTGGAAATGAAGGCGAAGGTGGTGCAGTCGGAGGTCAAAGCTGTGACTGCGAGACACAAGAAGGCCCTGGAGGAGCGGGAGTGTGAGCTGCTGTGGAAGGTAACTGGGGGCGCCCCACCCCACACTGGGCCAGCTCGGTGGCCACATGTCCTCTGTGAGCCACAGCAGGACAGTGAGTGTTCTGATATGGTCGTCCCCTGGACCCTGGCTCCGACTTTCGAATAGTCTGCAGAAAGATGCTGCTGCTGCTAAGTCACTTCAGTCGTGTCCGACTCTGTGCGACCCCATAGATGGCAGCCCACCAGGCTCCCCCGTCCCTGGGATTCTCCAGGCAAGAACACTGGAGTGGGTTGCCATTTCTTTCTCGCAGAAAGATGCAGGCATGTCTAGACATTGCTGGTGCCCTCTGAGCAGAAAGACTCCTTTTCAGAAGTAGTCAGGTCCCTGAGATTGGATGGAGTCTTGGGTTTTCATGACACTTTCTTGGGGTGGGGCATGTGGGATCTTAATTCCCCAACCAGGGATGGAAGCCTCGCCCCCTACAGGGGTAGCCCTCGGAGTGCGAGTCCTAACCACTGGACCACCAAGGGAGTCCCAGGAGGCTCGGGTTTTCTATTGCAGACAGAACAGAAAATTCTAGGCAGAAAGAGAGTACAGTGGAGGCTGCCGTCAGGAAAGCAGGCTGCTTGGACACATCCTTAGTTTTGGTGCCCTGGCTGGTGGGACTTCCTGACCCCTTGTGGAAAGCCAGTTTTCCGTGTGGGGGCAGGGAATGTGTGTGCCCTTTTCTTCCTGTTGGAGCAGGAAGGAGCGCAGCGCCCGCTGGTGTGCTGTTTACATAACATCAGCTGGAGAGATGACTCGCTCCACCCACGTCCCCAGCAGCATTTTCTTGTCAGATCTTCCGCCCTTGCCCAGGAAGAAAAGGGCAGGAGGCCTGAGAGGGTCCAGTGCCCCACACCAGTTCAACTGGAATCAGGCACCATCTCAGAACACACAGCGACAACTACGCAGGGACTTCACTGGTGGTCCATGGGTTCAGACTGTGCTTCCAATGCAAGGGGCTCGGGTTCCATTCCTGGTTGGGGAACTAAGATCCCACGTGTCGTTTGGCACAGCCAGAAAAAAACTTGAAAAAAGATGCCAGCAAAGACTATGCAGAGCTTATGTAAATGGGTGTACTTGGGTGTGTGGTGCTTGTTTGGCTCATTGCATTTTGATTTTCTTTTTAAAATTACTTGGTTTTGGTTGCACTTGATCTTCGTTGCTGCTCAGGGGCTTCCTCGAGTTGTGTGGGGGGGCGGCGCTACTCTTCTCTGCGGTTTGGGGATTTCTTTTGTTACGGAGCACAGTCTAGGCACACGGTCTGAATTCAGTAGTTGGAGCTCGTGGGCTCTAGACCTGGGCTGAGTAGTGGTGGTGCATGGGCTTAGTGCCCCAAGGCATGTGAGATCATCCTGGATCAGGGATTGAACCCGTGTCCCCTGCATTGGCCGGCAGATGCCTATCCGCTGGGCCACTAGGGCAGTCTGACGGCTTCTTGATTTCTGAAAATGATTCTTGTCAATTTCCTATGCCCTAAAACAGTGAATTGTGCCGGCCTTTGGGAAGGCTGCATTGGCTTCTGCATTGCCCCTTCCTGTCTGCTTTCTGCCTTCTAGGGTCTTTCAAGGAATATGGTTCCCTGCTCCCTCTTGGCAGGAGAGTCCTCAGGTAGAAACGGGCCAAGAGTTCATTCACACGGTTTATTCGGGCACCTCTGTGGGCTTGCCACAGTTTTCAGACACTCTGATGTCCCCCCAGTCTGCTGGTCCCATGCCACCCACGAATGTTAATTATAACCGAAAGAGGCCCCCTTCTTGCAACCTGAGAGCTCTGTGGTGAACTCTGCCACAAACTTGCTCTTCTGGATTTGTGGATGAAAAGGCCTTTGTGTGCGGGGGTTTCTGCAGACCTCACCTTAGTTCCCCTCCCTCTGGTGGGCCCAACTCTCATCCTCCTCCCTCGCAGGGCAGTGCTCTTTCAGGAGCACTAGAGAGCACGCACTTTACCGTAGGAGAAGCAGATTGGGAAGCAGAGTCTGTCTCTTCTTCATGTAAGCAGCTTCTTGTTTACTTGCCTAAAAACTCACTCTTGGATGACCCAAAATCAGCTTGCCCATTCTGGACACACAGCAGTCCCATTCATCTTTGCTCTCTGCTGGAGTGCCTTGCCCCAGATCCTGGGGAAATCTGCCTTCTCCACTAATTACGAAGTTTTCTGCTCCCTCCTGCCTGTCCCTGCCTGGGCACCTTTGCATAACGTTTTCTTTTTGTGCTTCTTGGTTATTGAAAATACTTGAGTGCTGGGTGACCCAGTTTTACATGTCTGGATGCATCTCCTTTCTTGTGGCTTACACATTTCTAGCCACACAGTTGAGGGATCAGAACTGAGGCCCAGAGATATGGTCCAGAGCGACGACAGAGGATATGGCTTCTCTTTGGTCCCCACCTGGGACTCTCTGCACGTCCTTCCAGAGTGGACAGGTGAATGTGCAGGAATCGGGTTCAGAGTCATGTTATCCACCCCGCAAGGGAAAATCGGATTAAATCCAGCCCTTCTACCAGTGAACCCTTATTCTAAAATAGACACTCTGTGGCTTTCAGATCAGTTAGGCACTCAGAAGTCACGGTCGTCTCTGCAGAACAATGCAGACTAGCCGGGCGGCTGGTTTGTTCTCTTCACGGAGCAAAACACTTAAACTTAGAGGAATCTCAAGTTATTTCATGAAAAAGAATGGAGAGATGGCTGTTTCATCAAACAGAAATCCCACGATCCCTAATAGTGTGGTTTGGGACCCTCAGAAACAGGACAGAAGCCATGTTTTTACATCCTGCAGCATTTTAGGGTTAGAGGCCCCTTTGGAGATAATCCAGGCCAGTGGTTGCCAAAAAAGGCGGTGTCTCCAGATTTGGGGTGTGGGGCCTCTTAGACTCCCTGTTGAAAATCTCTAAAACCTGTGAACAGAGAAAAACAGTGAGGATGGGGGACAGAGTGGGGATTAGTTTGTAATCTGGAATTAGATGCTCACCAAGTCCTTCCTTATATTCCCTCCACACACAAAGTGTTCTCCCGCTGATTGTGTGTGTACGTATGTTGAGAAAGAGACAGAGAGAAATAACCTTCAAGAGACTTCCGGCCCTTGTGTAGAAGATTCAGTCTGTTGGGATTCAACTTTGCACTCCAGTCCGTTGGGCAGTCCGGCCGGCCTCTGGTCCCATGTCTGCCACTTTACTCTCCACCTTCAAGGCTATATGTCCCTGAAAACCCTCTGTCTAAGACAGACCTCCCTCGTGAGTCTCCATCACACTCTGTGTCTACCCTCTAACCCCTAGCACTGTCTTAATTATTCTTTTGGTCTTTCGTTGCTTGCTTAGCATCTGTCTTTTCAGATTACAAGCTCAGTGGGGTGAGGCGCGTGTTTTCTGTTGGCCGCGTGTATCTCTAGCACCTGGTGCAGCGGAGCTGCTCAGGAAACATCTACATCTGTCACATGGCTGTTTTTAACTTTTATTTAATTTTTAAGAGGCTTCCCTGATACCTTGGTTGGTAAAGAATCTGCCTGCAGTGTGGGAGACCTGGGTTGGGAAGATCCCCTGGAGAAGGGAAAGGCTGCCCACTCCAGTATTCTGGCCTGGAGAATTCCATGGACTGTATAGTCCACATGGTCGCAACAAGTCAGACATGACTGAGCAACTCTCACTTCAAATTTTTTAAAAAATGTTCTGTTTATTCGACTGCACTGGCCTTCATTGGAGCACATGGGATCTTGAGCTGTGGCATGTGAACTCTTGGGTGCAGCATGTGTAATCCAGTTCCCTGACTAGGAATTGAACCTGGGCCTCCTGCATTGGGGGCATGGAGTCTTAGCCACTGGACCACAGGGGGAAGTCCCTAATTTCTAGCTTAGAGAAAAGTTGCAGGGATAATAAAAGAACGCCATGTATGCATGATCCAGATTCACCAGTGATTTACATCTTGTTCCATTTTCATCATTGTATGTGTATGTGTGTGTGTGTATATGTGTGGGCGTGCATGAACTGCATGCACATGCCTGCAGTTTGAGAGTAAGTTGGAATGTTGGCAACTCGGCACCTTTACAACTACATGTTCATTTCCTCTGAGCAAGGACATTCTCTTAATCAAAACCAGGAAGTTTAGTCTTCATACGACACTAGTTTCAAATCTTGAGCCTAGTCCGCAGTCACATTTCACCAATAGTAGTTTTTTTGTTACTGGTGTTTTTCAGCCACACCACCAGGCATGTGGGATCTTAGTTCCCTGACCAGGGATGGAACCTGCACCCTCTGCGATGGAAGTGCAGAGTCGTAACCACTGGACCACCAGGGAAGTCCCACCTGGAATGGGTTCAGTAGTAGCATTTTCTCAGTCCAGGATTAGTCATTGCATTTAGCCATCAGGTCTCTGTAGTCATCGCCTGTGACCAGGGAAAGTTCCTTGCCTTCCTCTGTCTTTGTATTTTGATATGCTGGGGGCGTGGAGACGAGTCATTTCTGCAGACTCAAACCTCAGTTTGAGGTTTCCCTCGGTGTGTGAGTCTGTCAGCCGATGAATTGCTTTGTCTGTCTTCTAAGCCTCCATGTCCTCTCTTCTGGCTCTCACCTTTCCCTCCAGGTAGAGAAGATCCGCCAGGTGAAGGCCAAGTCACTGTACCTGCAGGTGGAGAAGCTGCGGCAGAACCTGAACAAGCTGGAGAGCACCATTAGCGCCGTCCAGCAGGTCCTGGAGGAGGGCCGGGCGCTGGACATCCTGCTGGCCCGGGACCGCATGCTGGCCCAGGTACAGGAGCTCAAGACCGTCCGCAGTCTCCTGCAGCCCCAGGAGGATGACCGGGTCATGTTCACACCCCCCGACCAGGCCCTGTATCTTGCCATCAAGTCCTTCGGCTTCGTCAGCAGTGGGGCCTTCGCGCCGCTCACCAAGGCCACAGGCGATGGCCTCAAGCGGGCCCTGCAGGGAAAGGTGGCCTCCTTCACCGTCATCGGCTACGACCACGACGGGGAGCCACGGCTGTCGGGGGGTGACCTCATGTCGGCTGTGGTCCTGGGCCCCGATGGCAACCTGTTTGGTGCGGAGGTGAGCGACCAGCAGAACGGGACATACGTGGTGAGCTACCGGCCGCAGCTGGAGGGGGAGCATTTGGTGTCGGTCACCCTGTGCAACCAGCACATCGAGAACAGCCCCTTCAAGGTGGTAGTCAAGTCTGGCCGCAGCTACGTGGGCATTGGGCTCCCCGGCCTGAGCTTTGGCAGCGAGGGTGACAGCGACGGCAAGCTCTGCCGCCCATGGGGCGTGAGCGTGGACAAGGAGGGCTACATCGTGGTGGCTGACCGCAGCAACAACCGCATCCAGGTGTTCAAGCCGTGCGGCGCCTTCCACCACAAGTTCGGCACGCTGGGCTCCCGGCCGGGGCAGTTCGACCGGCCTGCCGGGGTGGCCTGCGATGCCTCCCGCAGGATCGTGGTGGCCGACAAGGACAATCATCGCATCCAGATCTTCACCTTCGAGGGCCAGTTCCTCCTCAAGTTCGGGGAGAAGGGCACCAAGAACGGGCAGTTCAACTACCCCTGGGACGTGGCGGTGAATTCCGAGGGCAAGATCTTGGTCTCAGACACGCGGAACCACCGCATCCAGCTGTTCGGGCCCGACGGGGTCTTCCTGAATAAGTACGGCTTCGAGGGGGCTCTCTGGAAGCACTTTGACTCCCCGCGGGGCGTGGCTTTCAACCACGAGGGCCACTTGGTGGTCACCGACTTCAACAACCACCGGCTCCTGGTCATCCACCCGGACTGCCAGTCGGCCCGCTTCCTGGGCTCCGAGGGCACGGGCAACGGGCAGTTCCTGCGGCCGCAGGGCGTGGCTGTGGATCAGGAGGGGCGCATCATCGTGGCCGACTCCAGGAACCACCGAGTGCAGATGTTCGAGTCCAATGGCAGCTTCCTGTGCAAGTTTGGCGCCCAGGGCAGTGGCTTCGGGCAGATGGACCGGCCCTCCGGCATCGCGGTCACGCCGGACGGGATGATCGTCGTGGTGGACTTCGGCAACAATCGAATCCTCATCTTCTAATCACATTTCCTGGGCTTCCGTGTTTGGGGTGCACGTGTATCCATCTCTCCTCTCTGTCTCTTTCCCCCCCTTTTGAATTTCAAAGAGGAAACTGTCTCAGGGAAAAAAAAAATTTTTTTTTTTTTTGCTTTTGTTTGAAAGACAACAAGAAAAGTACAACATTGCTTACGTCCTACCTCATCTTTATTTTTTTACAGATGAATGTACTTATCTTTTCTGCAGGGATTGAGCCTGTGAAGTGATATCTCTATCTACCTCAGAAACCTTTTACCTTTCCTTCTCCGACAGGCCCTCTGCCTCCTCCCACACTCGCTCAGTAGGGGTTTCCCTCCCTCCTCCATGGGGTGTGACACGCACAAGCCTAGCATCTCTGTGGCTGGTGGGGGGGGCACTGGATGTGTGCGGTGGGGTGCATTCTGTAGATTGAGCCAAGGAAACATGAGAAAACTACTAAGTGAAAAGAAAAAAAAAAAAAAAAAAACTATAAAACATGGAAAAATAGGATTTAAGATTCTTAATTGTAGAGTATTTGTGTTCTTAAGAATACTGTGTTTATGGGGTTAGGTTGTATTGTGTGATCTTGATCTTTCTGGGAAAAATCTTTTTTTTTTTTTCTTTTTTTTTTTTTTTTTTTTTTTAATGCTGCAACAGAGAACTTTCCTGTGTTCTCCTTTTATACCTCAGTGTGTTTCTCATCCTGTTCAACATCAGCATGTTTTCTTACTCCTAGAAGATGTGGCTGTGGCTTGCTAGCCGAGAAAAGCTGACCGTTCCTATTTTAGGGTATGCAGTCTTTATTTCTTCTGAGGGAGGGGGTGTGTGTATGTGTGTGTGTATAAGAGAGTGCAACCACCTTACACCAAAATAGCAAAACTAAAAATGCTATACCACCTCCCAAAGAACTTTCCTCTCACACTTTGGTTTCTGATAAATAGATGTAGTTCAGGCTTTTTGATTAAAAGTATTCTCAGAAGTTAAGTGATTTTTCGTTTGCTGTTGGTTATAAAGAATACATTTGAAGGAAGAAGAAAAGTCCCCTCCTTCTAAGAATGAGGATTTTCAGGCATGGACTGGAGCGTGGACGTGAGTGGGTGGTGTGCATGTGCTGAGTCGGTCAGCAGAGAGCGTGAGACACAGGCGAGGGACCCCCAGACTGCGGTTGATTGTGGTTCTCTGAACACTAGGCGTTTCTCCTCCTAAGATAAGTAGGCAAAGGAATCAACTTTTGTTTTAAAAGCACAATTTTTTTCTGCTTTGGAAGTTCAGGGAGATGGGATGTTTGCAAGTGCAGTAGGAACAGCCCGCTCCCACGCCCTCTCCTCAGCTCACCTTCACAGAGCAGTCTGCTCCTGCGCCACGGGGCGTGGTTCGTTTTCCCCGCAGAGGCCTTTGAATGTTAAGGGTTTGTAAGCCAAAATCACCCCAACCTGAACAACGTATAGGACAGAATACCTCTTGTTCAACCAAAGAAGGAAGATGTAGGAAGCCAGTCTTCCCAGCTGCGGAACCATGAGATGGCATCTGCCACTTTACAGGGTGGGTTTGTCAGGGGTTGGACTAGGGTGCAGAGCCTCGCGCTTCTGAGCCTTGGCCGTCTTGGAAATAACTAAAGTGAGAACCAAATTTCAGAGGGGCTCCAGAGAGGGAGGTGTGCCTGGATGGCAGTGTTGAATAGGATCTGTCCCCTAACAGATCAGTGTCTGGCCCTGTACTGAAGAGAAATTCCTCTTGCAGTATGGCTAGGGTTTTTAACGAACAGAATAACAAACGGAACAACTCTTGAAGAAAAGGAGGTGATGGGAAACAGTGTAGCCAGCAAATCAAATCGCTTTTCCCATCCAGCTTTTTGGGACATTCACCATGTTGCTGTCCCCCATCTCTTCCCATTGCTTTATCTCTGGGGTCTCTAAGTGACCAAAATGGGGAGAACCTCGTTCCATAAAGGAGAACCACATGCAATGAAAGAGCCCCAAACTGGAAAGCAGCTTCAAATTCCCGTCACCCAGATGCAGTGTTGCTGGGTAGGGAGGTGTCAGGAGACTTTGTTCGGTGAAAGCGCCTCTTCTTTTATTGAAGAATTTAATAGTGATTCCCTAATAGTGAATTCCCCTCTGATTCCTATTCGGTTGTCTTTTATGTTGTCCCTAACTTCTCAGTTCTTTGACTGGTAAAGAGCACATGTAATTAAGCTTTTTTTTTTTTTTTAATTTTGGAATAACTTGGTGCTGATCCTCCTCCTCTTAGTCCTTCTGCTCCCCCAAATAATCACCAAAGACAACTGATTTTAAATGCTTAATTTTTCTTTTTTTAGCTGTGGGGGGGGAGTGGATCTTGAAAATTCTTTGAACTGTTCTCTGAAACTCAGGTCATGATTATGGTTAGGCTGAGTTGTTGGAGGTAGTCACTGCCTTCGTTTAGTCTGCCTTTGGTTTCATTATCTTTACTCTCACTTCTGCTTCCCAGTCTCCCCATTTGTGGGGAAGTATTGGGACCTGAGTGAGAGAGTAGCAGTAACTAAGGCTGCTTCTTGAAAGTTTGTCTGTGGATCTGGTTGTGAATCCAGGGTTTCCACACGTGGCTGAAATGACCAGGGCTTCATTAATCGACTGTCCAGTGTGCAGGCTTAAAGCAAACAGGCCCCCTCCTTGAAACGAGCATGGAGGGTGGATGACGCAGCCTCTTCACTCTTTGTAAAAGATACATCTCCTTACCTTGCCTGCGCCTAGGATTGTGCGTCGCCATTCGAGAAACATGCTCACACTTGGGAAGCTTTTGTTTGTAAAACACTGCCATCTGCGGCTGCTTCCGATTGACTCCTGACCCACAAGGGATTGGTGCAAAGCACTCGGAGTGTGCTTCTTGGACAGTGTGGAATGCTCCGGATCAAAGAGTCATGAGAAAGGCTAGCCTTTGGAGCTCCCTAGAACGAGTGAGGCTGTTCACAATAAGTGGGTACCAGTGCAGGTCTCCCACCCCTTAGGAGGTGTGACACCAGGGCAGCAGGAATTGGGTCAGAGCAGGAGTCTTTAACGTGGTGTGAAGATAGGTTCCTGGGTGCTGTGAGGGAGGAGGATAAAATGCTTCTGTTCAGGAATGTGATGCTGAGACAGTAATCCCCGTGTATGTCCTATCTGGTCAGGGGATGGGGTGGGGTCAGTATATGGTTTGAGATACCAATTGGATTTAGATGTACAGGTTTAAATATTGCAATGGCTAAAGGAAATCCAAACAACCCACAGAGGCAAACCACTTTTGATTGACACCAACTTGACATTTCAGAAGTATTACTGGTGTTTGGGTTTGTTTTGTGTGGGTTTTTTTTTTTTTTGAATACTGGGTTGGCCAAAAAGTTTGCTGGGATTTTTCCATAAGATGTGATGGAAAAACCCAAACGAACTTTTTGGCCAACCTAGTAATTCCTGTGTGAATTTGGTCACGAGAAGCAGTACTATCTCAACCTGTGCTGTGTGGTGGCTGGCAGGTGGCACTCAAGTTGGCTGGAGCCCAGTGGCCCAGACAGGACCCCAAGTCCACTGACTCTTTGATTGACAGAACCCTTTTAAGTCTAACTTAATTTGGGGAATCACAAGACTAGGGTACCATAAACAAAATCTAAATTACACGCTGGGCCAAAAACAAGTTGCCAGAATCGAAGGCACTTTGAAATGCGGTTGTAAGAGAAGACCGTGAGATTGGCTCCATCTGCTTTATTCTAGTTAAGCCAAAGCTTAATGATTAGAGGAGGGAAGTCTTACTGCCTTCTGTGTGTCTTCTTCCTCTCTGAAGATCTTAAGACTGCTGTGTCCTGGTAGATAGCGAAAGATATGCCAAAGTTAGAGGCTGGTTTTGTGGTTTTTTTGTTTTTTGTTTTTTTTTCTGTTAAAGAAAAAAATCCGATGGTGCCAAAAAGTATTTATTTAAGACATCACTCTTACTGAGTTTCCAACAGTCTGGGGCTGTATAAAAAGTCTTAATACTTGCGTGTGGTAGAATCGCAGAACTTGGCCCTCCCAATCTTCTCTGGCTGTTTGCAGGCTGGGGCATAAAACACAGACAGACACAAAAACACACACACCCACCCACTCCACTTCACACCGTCTGCTTTTGTTTGCTTTCTACCTCACTTTTGGCAAAAAGTCGTCTACCTCACACTGGCATCTGACGGGGTCTCTGAATAGTATTAATCCACCGGGAGTGGGTGGGAGCAGGGAGCTACCTCGAGAAGAAAATGCTTTCATTAATTCCAGAACTGACTTCTCCCAGGAGAAACTTGGACCAACCTTGAAAAAGAAACCTGGAAACCAAATCTTCCTATACTCATGCAGAACAGAGTCCTTAAACCCAAATACTTCTTAACCAATCTGGCTTTTTTCCCCCACCAGGAGTTGACAATGCACACCGTTAATACATTGCTCAGTGTTCTGAAACCACGAGTACATCTGACCTGTTTGAGGACTTAACTGCAAATGAAGACCTTTAGGTCTTTCTTTTATTTTTTTCTCTTCAAGAGAAAAAATATTTTATCTGTATTTTGAATGTCTACAAATACAGCCTTTTAGGAGCAATTCCAAGGGTCTGGTTGTTGAAAACATCACATCTATTGGAAGGGAATGAGCATCCTTTAGACCTCATGATTGTATTTATACCCTTCCCGGACCCAGCTAGGCATGCCTCACCATGACATTGCAGCAATCACTGTCTGACTGAGCAGTGATGGTGCAGGGTGTGTCACTCCTGTGTTTGATTTTTTTCCCCCCCTACCAAAGGTAACACATACTTTGATAGGTTGTTCTTTTCCTTTGCTTGTTGATTAAATACTTGATAAAGTTGAGAAGCACATTACCATGGTAGTACTGTATTGCCTCTCCCCCTCTCTTCCTCCCCTCGCTTCAGTTTTTGTTATAGTTTGGAAGAGAGGGTCCTGAAGACCACTGTCGTCATTGCGCATTCGCTTTAAAGATGTCATGGTGAAGAAATACCTCAATGATGCCTATTTTAAAAACTGATCTTACGGGTTCACAAGCCAGCCTGGTGGGATGTTTTTCCATCATCATTTAACCAGTAATGGTTCTAAAAGTTTTGTGTATCCACATGGTCGTAGACCTCGTTTTAATGATTGTATTAACTTGCAAGCTCAGGTAGTATTTTTCTTAAGGCTCTATCCCAGAGCACACTGACTGAATGTTAATGTGTTTACCTTCTTTAAATAACCAGCTCTGGAATAGTTCTTTGTGTTTCTAGCAGTCTGTGTAGTTGTCTTTTTCAAGAGGAAGATTTTTCACATTTCTGGGATGTTCTTGTTTTTTAGGGCGGTAAGATTTCTTTCTTTTTTATTCTTCAATTCAATGCAGGTGAGAGGGTGGGTGGGCAAGGGATGTTGTTTTTAACTAGCATGTTAGGTATATTTGGGTGGGTGGGAGGGTGGTTAGTGTTTGTTGGTTTTTTTTTTTTTTTTTTTAATGAATCTTGCTTAATACTGTCCATTAGCTGTCATGCCCGGTCAACAAAATGCTTTAAATTTGAAAGTGTAGAACACATGGCTTGGTTGAGGGGTTGTTTTTTTTTTGTTTTTGTGAGAAAAGCAAATGCAAAGTTGGAGAAATTAACCTGGGCATGCTGCCTGAGATTAGAATGACTAAGATAAGTCCTTTTTTTTTTTTTTTTTTTTTTAATTTGTTCAAGGCAGACATGGTGTAAGGAATATGCACCACCAGACTAACTGCCTGGGCCACAGAAACCTATGCTGCAAGCCCTCCTGGTTGCTGACTGCCTCTTGACACTTTTCAAAATGGGCATTGCAGCGGTGGTGTGGATCCTGTCCATTAAGTGGAGAACTGGGGAAGTGAAGGGTTTTCCCCAGACCTTTAAGGTGGGTTCTTGTTTGGGTGGGTTTTTTTTTTTCCCTCCTCCCTTCTGGAGTTTTACTTTTAAATGATACACTGCAGGCCTCAGGCATGACAGGCAATGAGCAGGTGAAGAACCGATGGGAAAGTGTTCAAAAACTCCTGTGTTAGCTAACAGGCTTCTGAATGTATCGCTGTGGTCCACAGAGGAGGCTGGACAAGGTAGCAAGGAGATGATGTATCAGCTACTGCAGCCTTAAAACAAAGTTGGTGTCTCTTTGGACTTTAAAATTGTTCCTATGCAGCTTATTTTATTTTTGTTTAATCAAATAAACAAGAGGGTTTTTTCCATGGAAAGGCTGTGTCTGTGTGGTCCTTGATTCGAGAATAAAGAAGGGTGTGTACACTGCCATCATGAAAGGGACGTCTGTGATGGAGGATCCAGAGCTAGTACTCTGGTCAGTGGGTCAGATTGGGTCCATGCAGTGTTTGCAAAATAGGTGGATACCAGGACTTTTTTTTTTAACATTAAAGAAAAAATATATTTATTTAGCTGCACTGCATCTTAATTGCGGCACATGGGATCTAGTTCCCCTACCAGGGATCAAACCCAGGTCCCCCCCTGTATTGGGAGTACAGAGTCCTAGCCGCTGGGCCACTAGGGAAGTGCCTAAAACACCTTTATTTTATTTTATTTTTAAACTTTACATAATTGCATTAGTTTTGCCAAATATCAAAATGAATCCGCCACAGGTATACATGTGTTCCCCATCCTGAACCCTCCTCCCTCCTCCCTCCCCATACCATCCCTCTGGGTCCCAGTGCACTAGCCCCAAGCATCCAGTATCGTGCATCGAACCTGGGCTGGCATCTCGTTTCATACATGATATTTTACATGTTTCAATGCCATTCTCCCAAATCCTCCCACCCTCTCCCTCTCCCATAGAGTCCATAAGACTCTTCTATACATCAGTGTCTCTTTTGCTGTCTCGTACACAGGGTTATTGTTACCATCTTTCTAAATTCCATATATATGTGTTATACTGTATTGGTAATACACCTTTATTTTTAAATTTTTATTTTTGGCCATAACCTGTGGCATGTAGGATCTTTCTCCCACCAGGGATGGAAGCCAGGTCCCAGCAGTGAAACTGCCTAACTAACCACTGGACCACCAGGGAAGTCCCCAAGTTTCCTTTTTTTTGGGGGGGGGCGGTTAAGGCAATTTTTATTTTAAAGAACAGTTTTAGGTTCATAGCAGAGACAAGGCACAAAGGTTTCCCAGAGGCCTCCTACCCTCACGCATGCATAACCTTCCCCTGCCATCCACATCCTGGGATTTCTCTCAAATGATGCAATGAACTAGAACTAGGCAGTGGTGATGGTTTTTACAAGTAAGTGGGTGAATTCTATGGTATATGAGTAATCTCAATAGGAAAAGACACAGTACACAAATCAGTATATCGGGTTATATTAAAAATTAATGCTTAAATGAAAAGGTTTGATTGGTTTTTCTGGACTTGTATTGGGAGGGCCACATGGCTAGCCTACCCCGAAAGTTGTAAGTGGAAGTGATACGGTGCCGCTTCCCAGCAGGGCTATTTCTTGGGCCTGGAGAGCCCTTGCTGAGTTCTGGTCCCTCTTCCAGGACCTCAGGCAGTATTCTAAGGAAGGCAGCATCACCAGCCGGGATTTAGGAATGAGGTGAACACACCCGGCCAACCAGAGATGTACCTGTGACCAAACTATGTACAGTTGTTACTTTCAGAATCTTAAAAATTTAGTCCAATGAACATCATTAAAAAGTAAAAAGAGAAGGCTTGGCCTTGGAGAAGATACCTATAAAGGTATGAAAACCTAAAGGTCAGTCATGTCCAACCCTTTGCGACCCTGTGGACTGTAGCCCACCAAGCTCCTCGGTCCATGGAATTCTCCAGGCAAGAATACTGGAGTGGTTGCCATTCCCATCTCCAGGGGATCTTCTTGACCCAGGGATCCATCCCAAGTCTCCTGTGTCCCCTGCATTGCAGGCAGCTTCTTTACCACAGAGCTACCAGGAAAGCCCCTTATAAAGGTATAAGTAACAGCAAGTAATATTCCAGAATATTTAAAAGAATTACAAATCAATAAGGAAAATATAGTCCAATTTAAAAAAAAAACAGGCAAAGGATCGGTTAGGTAATTTATAGAGCTCAGCTGCACTAGAGCTCAGGTAAATAACAAAAATAAGATACCATTTTGTATTCAAAAGTTTGACAAAAATGGTTAAGTCTCATTGTAGCAAGTGCTAGAAACTGTCATACACAGCTGGTGGGAGTGTACAACCGTTGGCAGGGGTGTTTGTCAATACCTAGTAAACAGTAGACGTGGGTGTGCACTGAGGTCGGTCCTTTCACCTAGAGTGTGCTTTGGAGAGAGACTAGCACAAGATATGAGAAGAGTACATGTGATACATTTATTCACTGGACTGTAAAATGAATGACCAGGAGCTAACTGTGGGTAAACTTAGAAGTCGAAGGAGCTAGTTGCCCGGGCACTTGATGGTATACCTTTTTTGAAATATAAGTTCAAATTTAATTATTTGCTCAATATGGAAAATACTTAAGTCACAGAATTGAAGAAAATCAACTTTGTTTTATGCAAACTATAAAAGGCCAACCAAAGTCAAATCATGTTTGATGAAATTAACAATTTAAAATCAGAAGCCAATATATAATGTTTGTCTCAGAGAAGTGCTGGATCTATAACTTTTAGTTTCTTTGTCTTTTATTAACAATGTTTGGGCATATTAATTTTATATTTTTAATGCTATTTTTAAAGCAACAATGGAGGTAAGAAAATATCCTTTACTCTCTTTTTTTTTTTTTCCTTTACTCTTAAAAGTATTTTTAGCATGGTCTTGTTTAATCACTGAGTCGTGTCCAATTCTTTTTCGACCCCATGGACGTAGCCCGCCAGGCTCCTCTGTCCATGGGATTTCCCAGGCAAGAATACTGGAGCGGGTTGCCATTTCCTTCTCCATACAGTAAGACTTTTACATGTTTGAAAAAAGCTCAAAACAATACTACATATTTGTGGGTTTTTGTTTCATGGTTTTTTTTTTTTTTTTTTTTTGTGGGGGAGGTGGTGGTAGGTAGGGCACACAGAGCACTCAGGTTCTTAGTTCCCAGACCAGGGGTCAAACCCATCTCCCCTACAGTGGAAGTGCAGAATCCTAACCACTGGACCACCAGGGGATTGCCAGCATAGGCTTATTCTTAATCCCACACGCCCAGCCTAATGCCAGAATGAGGGCGTTCCTAGCAGAAAGGAGGCGGGGGAGGTTGCCTTTTGGTGGGGAAGATGTGTGGGTTTTGAGCTAGGTTTGGAGGCAAATATTCCTGCAACATTGACAAATGTGAACATGACCTTGTTAATCCAAAACCATACAGATGTTATTTTGGCTGGGTGTTCACCCATTCTTACCTCTCTCTTGCTTGGTGGATTCCGTGATGTGAATGTACTTTCTGCTCAACCAAGCCCTTCGATAGGGCTTGCTGGAACAGGTGGCCTAACAACAATTCTGTTTTCTTGGATGGGATAATTTCCTACTGTTCGACTCAGAAGATGTCAACTTTGATTTCAGTGATTGGAGGCTTATCTTGGCAACTTTCACAGTCAAGCATTCCCAACATTAAAAAAAAGATGTTATTGAAGTAGAGTTGATAACTTGTTTTAAAAAGGCTATTACAGGTAACACAAAGAATTCTATTTCTAGTAATATGTGCTATCCTTGCTACAAAAGGCTACAGACAGTATTTTCACTGGACCAAGCTATCATTGAATCTGAAACTTTTAACTGTTTTCTTTTTTTGGCCGAGTCATGTGTCTTGTGGGATCTTAGTTCCCTGACCCAGGATCGAACCGGTGCCCCATGCAATGGAATTGTGGAGTCGTAACTGCTGGACTTCCAGGGAATTTCCAACACTTTTAAATTTTTACAGTGTGTTCTGGGCGTGGACAGACCCAACTGCTTGAGGAGAGTTCAACAGCAGCCTGGACCACCATCTGTCAGATGAGTTGGGGTTAGCTGGGAGGGGCTGGCACACGCTCTAATCTGGACTGAGAGATCTCATCAGGTGTGGGAACTCAGTTTAGGAATGCGCCTATAATGTTAAGGTCTGGGGTGGGAATGAGGAGAGAAAGGAGGAGGGATCCGCCCAGAACATACTGTCCCCCAGCCGGGAGGGCTGGGCAGGTGCCAGCACGTCAAGGTTCCCAGCCAGTTCCAGCAGAATCCCCGAAAAACAAGCTCTGTTGTGACTCCACCACCACCGGTATTCACTGCACCTTCCACATGGCAACATACTCTCCCAACTAGATCTCCCTCCAGGACATTTTTCCTAAAGCAAATGAGACCAAGATATAGGCAGAAGCCCACCTTAGAAGAGTATGGGCTTCCCTGGTGGCTCAACCTATCAATGCAGGAGACACAGGTTCGATCCCTGGGTCAGGAAGATCCCCTGGAGGAAGAAATGGCAACCCACTCCAGTGTTCTTGCCTGGAGAATCCCACTGACAGAAGAGCCTGGTGGACTAGACCATGGGGCCGCAAAGAGTCAGATATGACTTCATGACTAAACAAGAACCACCTCAGGTCATCAGGAATTAGATCCTGGAGGTGGGGTACCTGCTATGCTGCTGCTGCTGCTGCTGCTGCTAAGTCACTTCAGTCGTGTCTGACTCTGTGTGACCCCACAGACGGAAGCCCTATAGAGCACTGTTTTTTTGGTGAAATCGCTGACTGCTTGCCTCTATCAAAGCACTTTGTAAGCAAAAAAAAAAAGAAAGTACTTGGTAGGCACTGCTTCCCTGTCCATCACCAACTCCTGAAGCTTGCTCAAACTCATGTCCATATAGTCAGTGATGCCATCCAACCATCTCATCCTCTGTCATCCCCTTCTCCTCCTGCCTTTGATCTTTCCCAGCACCAGGGTCTTTTCCAATGAGTATATTGTGTATATATTATATACAATGAGTATATTTTGTATGCTGCTGCTAAGCTGCTAAGTTGCTTCAGTCGTGTCCGACTCTGTGCAACCCCATAGACGGCGGCCCATCAGGCTCCGCAGTCCCTGGGATTCTCCAGGCAAAAACACTGGAGTGGGTTGCCATTTCCTTCTCCAGTGCATGAAAGTGAAAAGTGAAAAGGAAGTCGCTCAGTCATGTCCGACTCTTCGCGACCCCATGGACTGCAGCCCACCAGGCTCCTCCATCCATGGGATTTTCCAGGCAAGAGAACTGGAGTGGGGTGCCATTGCCTTCTCCGATATTGTGTATATATACACAATCTATATTGTGTATATATATATATATATCTATATATACACAACGAGGAGAAGGCAATGGCACCCACTCCAGTACTCTTGCTTGGAAAATACCACGGATAGAGGAGCCTCGTGGGCTACAGTCCATGGGGTCTCGAAGAGTCGGACATGACTGAGCGACTTCCCTTTCACTTTTCACTTTCATGCACTGGAGAAGGAAATGGCAACCCACTCCAGTGTTCTTGCCTGGAGAATCCCAGGGACAGAGGAGCCTAGTGGGCTGCCGTCTATGGGGTCGCACAGAGTTGGACATGACTGAAGCGACTTAGCAGCAGCATACACAATGAGTATATTGTGTTTGTATGTATACAATCTGTATCTTGTGTATCTATATGTATAATGAGTCCATTGTATATATATACAATATGTATATATATATATATATATAAAAAATATATAGGGACCTACTGTATAGCACAAGGAACTCTAAATATTCTGTAATGGCTTACATGGGAAAAAAATCTGATAAAGATTGGACGCATACATGGGTATAACTGATTCACTTTGCTGATTCATACCTGAAACTATCATTGTAAATCAACTATTGTTGTTCAGTGGTTCAGTCATGTCTGTCTCTTTGCAACCCCATGGATTGCAGCACGCCAGGCTTCCCCGTCTTTCACCATCTCTTGGAGCTTACTCAAACTCCAAAAAAAGCTAACACCATTGAGTCAGTGATACCATCAAACCATCTCATCCTCTGTCGTCCCCTTCTCCTCCTGCCTTTAATCTTTCCCAGGATCAGAGCTTTTTCTAATGAGTCGGCTCTTCACATCAGGTGGCCAAAATATTGGAGCCTCAGTCTCAGCCTCAGTCCTTCTAATGAATATTCAGGACTGATTTCCTTTAGGATTGACTGGTTTGATCTCCTTGCCATCCAAGGGACTCTCAAGAGTCTTCTCCAGCACCACAGTTCAAAAGCATCAATTTTTTGGCGCTCAGCCTTCATTATGGTCCAACTCTCACGTCCATACATGACTAGGCTACTGAAAAATCAACCATTCTTCAATAAAAATTAAAAACTTTTTTTTTTTTTAGAAAGAGGCACTGCTTACTACTTTGGGTTCCTTTCTGCTTTTAAAATTTTAATTCTTTTTTTTTTTTGTTCTGTTTTACTACTTTTTGTATGAATTTTCCCCTAAATATGTGTATTCTTTCTTTTATGTTTTTTTCTTATGTATTTTTATTGTTGATCATGCCAGATATGCAGGTCTGTAATGTGTGTGTGTGTATGTGTTCAGGTACGACTATGAACCGAAGAGTTCATCTTCATATTTGTCAGTTCTCCAGGAATCTCTGCCAACACCACCCATAACAAGTTGTGAAACTAAGCACATCTCCTCCCTGCCAGCTGGCTTCCTTTAGCAACCTCCTCACACCTGCCAGGGGAAATTCCCTTGTCACACTTTCCGACTAGAGATTTGGCAATGCCTCTTTTGTTCATTCATTAGTTCATTCTATAGTCAAACATTCAAACATCTCAAGTCTCTTTCTGTTTTGTAATGTTTATGTATTTATTTGCTGCATGCCGGACCTTTGAGTTGTAGCATTCAGACTCCTAGTTGCGGCATGTGGGATCTAGTCCCCCAGTCAGGGGTCATACCTAGGTCCCTTATGTTCGAAGTACAGAGTCTTAGCCACTCGACCACCAGGGAAGTCTCAGTCCCATTCCTCTTTATTTCCTCTCTCACTATGCTGCTCCTGTTATATGCAGAACTACAAAACCCTCGCTCTCTGCTGTCTCCTCTCCTAGCTTCACCATCATGCTGTCTAGTCCCTCCTGTATCCTTTCACCACACTGCCCAGAAGGGACAGGTGCCTTGGATCTCAGCTCAGTGGTTTGGCTTGGGTGGGTGGGATGATAAGGGTGTAAGAATTGCCCAGAGTTGGGGGACTGGTTCTATGGCAGGTGCCAGGGATGAGAAGCAGGAGACAGACCCAAAGCCGGGGGACTGGGAATAGTTGGAAAGAGATGAAGCTAAGAAAATCTGAGGGAAAACATGTTAGTGAAGACCCAAAAGGCTTGGTGATAGGTGGGGCTGGAAGTTCATCCAGAGGTTGAGTGACTTTCCCTATGTGTCAGGCAGGAGCCCAAACCCAAGGGCGTGGTTCCAACCTGGGCTCAAAAACCCTTCTATATTTTGGTTCTGGTGAATCAAGGAATCAAGCTTCCATCTCTTCTGCCCTAGATTTCATCATTCAGCCCTGGGGAAAAGACCCCTGTGAACCCCAGGCCAGAAACCCCAACTTTCAGAGACCCCTAATTCAGATGCTGCTGCCTTCTCATAACTGAAGCTGTTTTACCTTGGGGCTCACAGTTCTCGTCTCCTCCCTGCTCAGACATTGCACCTTCCTGATTTTTTTCTCCTCCAAATATTTTAGAACCAGTAGTGTTTGAGAAACAACAGTTGCTGGAGAGAAGGATAGAGAAAAGTCAGTGTTCTCAAGAAACAGCCAGATTTTAGTATTTAGTACTTAGTATGTTGAACGTGGAGGAAACACTGAGACCATGATAGAAGATATTGGGGTGGGGTGGGAGAAGGCGCTCCTGATGAATGGGCATGAGGTCGAGGATGTACAGTGGAAGGGTTTGGGGGTTTTGAGTTTTTTCCCAAGTTTGTACTGCCCTTCCTAGCCCAGTTGCCCCCCTAAAGATGTTCAGCCCAGTGCTCTCATTTTAGACGCAACGAGGTTTGGGTTCAGAAGGGAAAATGCTGCAGAATGTCTTCCTTTCTCAGTCATAGGTTCTGAGTCTAGGATAAAGTCTGAAGGGTCTTTTTTTTTTTTTTTTTGCCATGCAGCAGGGATCTTAGTTCCCTGACCAGGATCGAACTTGTGCCCCCTGCAGTGGAAGCGCAGAATCTTAACCAACCACTGGACCACCAGGGAAGTCCCCTGTGGGTTTTTTTGTCAGCTCCAGACATAGCCTTTTCCTATTGGAACCCTCCTCGTATAGGGACTTCACCTCTGAGACAAGCCATTTTCCTGGGGTCTCCATCTGCTGGGCCCAGTTCTACTGATGCCATCTTGAGCTGCCCGCAATCTGGAAATGTCTTTTCCTAAAGAAACCTTGCGTGGTGCTGAAGGGGCTGAAAGGAGATACCCCACATCCAAGGTCAGGAGCGGTGGCCAAGAGGAGATTTCCCACATCCAAGGTAAGGAGGAGTGGCTGTGCTTTGCTGGAGCAGCTGTGAAGAGATAGCCCACGTCCAAGGTAAGAGAAACCCCAGTAAGACTGTAGGCATTGAGAGAGCACATCAGAGAGCAGACAGACTGAATCCACAATCACAGAAAACTAGCCAGTCTGATCACATGGACCACAGCCTTGTGTAACTCAATGAAACTAAGCCATGCCATGTGGGGCCACCCAAGATGGGCGGGTCATGGTGGAGAGGTCTGACAGAATGTGGTCCACTGGAGAAGGGAATGGCAAACCACCTCAGTATTTTTGCTTTGAGAACCCCATGAACAGTATGAAAAGGCAAAATGATAGGATACTGAAAGAGGAACTCCCCAGGTCAGTAGGTGCCCAATATGCTACTGGAGATCAGTGAAGAAATAACTCCAGAAAGAATGAAGAGACAGAGCCAAAGCAAAAACAACACCCAGTTGTGGATGTGACTGGTGATAGAAGCAAGGTCCGATGCTGTAAAGAGCAATATTGCATAGGAACCTGGAATGTTAGGTCCATTAATCAAGGCAAATTGGAAGTGGTCAAAACAGGAGATGGCAAGAGTGAATGTCGACATTCTAGGAATCAGTGAACTAAAATGGACTGGAAAGGGTGAATTTAACTCAGGTGACCATTATATCTACTATTGTGGGCAAGAGTCCCTTAGAAGAAATGAAGTAGCCCTCATAGTCAAGAAAAGAGTCTGAAATGCAGTACTTGGCTACAATCTCAAAAATGACAGAACGATCTCTGTTCATTTCCAAGGCAAATCATTCTATATCACAGTAATCCAAGTCTATGTCCCAACAAGTAACACTGAAGAAGCTGAAGTTGAATGGTTCTATGACCTACAAGACCTTTTAGAACTAACACCCCAAAAAGATGTCCTTTTCATTATAGGGGACTGGAATGCAAAAGTAGGAGGTCAAGAAATACCTGGAGTAACAGGCAAATTTAGCCTTGGAGTACAGAGTGAAGCAGGGCAGAGGCTAATAGAGTTTTGCCAAGAAAACACACTGGTCATAGCAAACACCCTCTTCCAACAACACAAGAGAAGACTCTACACATGGACATCACCAGATGGCCAACACCAAAATCAGATTGATTATATTTTTGCAGCCAAAGAGGGAGAAGCTCTATACAGTCAGCAAAAACAAGACTGGGAGCTGACTGTGGCTCAGATCATGAACTCCTTAATGCCAAATTCAGACTTAAATTGAAGAATGTGAGGAAAAACACTAGATCATTCAGGTATGACCTAAATCAAATCCCTCATGATTATACAGTGGAAGTGAAAAATACATTTAAGGGACTAGATCTGATAGACCGACTGCCTGATGAACTATGGATGGAGGTTGGTGACATTGTACAGGAGACAGGGATCAAAACCATCCCCAAGAAAAAGAAATGCAAAAAGGCAAAATGGTTGTCAGAGGAGGCCTTACAAATAGCTGTGAAAAGAAAAGAAGCGAAAAGCAAAGGAGAAAAGGAAAGATATACCCATTTGAATACAGCGTTCCAAAGAGTAGCAGTGAGAAATAAGAAAGCCTTCCTCGGTGATCAGTGCAAAGAAATAGAGGAAAACAATAGAATGGGAAAGACTAGAGATCTCTTCAAGAAAATTAGAGATACCAAGGGAACATCTCATGCAAAGATGGGCTCAATAAAGGACAGAAATGGTATGGACCTAATAGAAGCAGAAGATATTAAGAAGAGGTGGCAAGACTACACAGAAGAACTGTACAAAAAAAGATCTTCAGGACCCAGATAATCACGATGGTGTGATCACTCACCTAGAGCCAGACATCCTGGAATGTGAAGTCAAGTGGGCCTTCGGAAGCATCACTACGATCAAAGCTAGTGGAGGTGACGGAATTCCAGTTGAGCTATTTCAAATCCTAAAAGATGATGCTGTGAAAGTGCTGCACTCAATATGCCAGCAAATTTGGAAACCTCAGCAGTGGCCCCAGGACTGGAAAAGGTCACTTTTCATTCCAATCCCAAAGAAAGGCAATGCCAAAGAATGCTCAAACTCCTGCACAATTGCACTCATCTCACACACTAGCAAAGTAATGCTCAAAATTCTCCAAGTCAGGCTTTAGCAATACGTGAACTGTGAACTTCCAGATGTTCAAGCTGGTTTTAGAAAAGGCAGAGGAACCAGAGATCAAATTGCCAACATCCACTGGATCATCAAAAAAGCAAGAGAGTTCCAGAAAAACATCTATTTCTGCTGTATTGACTATGCCAAAGCCTTTGCCTGTGTGGATCACAATAAACTGTGGAAAATTCTGAAAGAGATGGGAATACCAGACCACCTGACCTGCCTCTTGAGAAATCTGTATGCAGGTCAGGAAGCAACAGTTAGAACTGGACATGGAACACCAGACTGTTTCCAAATAGGAAAAGGAGTACATCAAGGTGGTATATTGTCACCCTGCTTATTTAACTTATATGCAGAGTAGATCATGCAAAATGCCTGGCTGGGTGAAGCACAAGCTGGAATCAAGATTGCTGGGAGAAATATCAATAACCTCAGATATGCAGATGACACCACCCTTATGGCAGAAAGCGAAGAAGAACTAAAGAGCCTCTTGATGAAAGTGAAAGAAGAGAGTGAAAAAGTTGGCTTAAAGTTCAACATTCAGAAAACTAGGGTCATGGCATCCAGTCCCCTCACTTCATGGCAAATAGATGGGGAAACAGTGGAAACAGTTTCAGACTTTATTTTTGGGGGCTCCAAAATCACTGTAGATGGTGACTGTAGCCATGAAATTAAAAGACGCTTGCTCCTTGGAAGGAAAGTTTTGACCAACCTAGACCGCATATTAAAAAGCAGAGACATTACTTTGCCAAAAAGGTCCGTCTAGTCAAGGCTATGGTTTTTCCAGTAGTCATGTATGGATGTGAGAGTTGGACTACAAAGAAAGCTGAGTGCCAAAGAATTGATGCTTTAGAAGTGTGGTGTTGGAGAAGGCTCTTGAGAGTCCCTTTGACTGCAAGGAGATCCAACCAGTCCATCCTAAAGGAGATCTGTCCTAGGTGTTCATTGGAAGGACTAATGTTGAAACTGAAACTCCAATACTTTGGCCACCTGATGCGAAGAATTAACTCATTTGAAAAAACCCTGATGCTGGGAAAGATTGAGGGCAGGAGGAGAAGGGGATGACAGAGGATAAGATGGTTGGATGGCATCATCAGCTCAATGGACATGAGTTCGAGTGAACTCTGGGAGTTGGTGACGGACAGGCAGGCCTGTCGTGCTGAAGTTCATGGGGTCGCAGAGTTGGACACGACTGAAGGACTGAGTTTAACTGAACTGAAAGAAACCTTTGAGCTTCCCCAGTGGCTCAGGAGTAAAGAATCCATCTGCCAATGCAGGAGACCTGGGTTTGATCCCCTGGAGAGTTGGGTCAGGAATATCCCCTGGAGAAGGAAATGACAATCCTGTCCAGAAAAATCCCATGGACAGGTGAGCCTTGCGGGCTACAGACCATGGGGTCCCAGTGAGTCGGACACAACTTAGCGACTAAACAACAAAACAACAAAGAAGCCTTTAGGTATCAGAAGATGCTGCTGCTGCTGCTGCTGCTAAGTCACTTCAGTCGTGTCCGACTCTGTGCGACCCCATAGACGGCAGCCTATCAGGCTCCCCCGTCCCTGGGGTTCTCCAGGCAAGAACACTGGAGTGGGTTGCCATTTCCTCCTCCAATGCATGAAAGTAAAAAGTGAAAGTGAAGTCACTCAGTCGTGTCTGACTTGGAGCAACCCCATGGACTGCAGCCTATCAGGCTCCTCCATCGATGGGATTTTACTGATCCCCTTCCCACTCCTCAGCCCTGAACTCCTTCCATTCTCCAGACAGTTAGGGAAATGACAAGAGCCTGCGATGCATTTATCTGTCCTGTTACAGTTGAAGTCGCCCAACAATTCAAATGGAGGCTTTTCCATTTTCCTCCCTTGTGCAGATGAGCAAGCTGAACTCTGCTACTGCTGCTAAGTCGCTTCAGTTGTGTCCGACTCTGTGCGACCCACAGACGGCAGCCCACCAGGCTCCCCTGTCCCTGGGATTCTCCAGGCAAGAACACTGGAGTGGGTTGCCATTTCCTTCTCCAATGCATGAAAGTGAAAAGTGAAAGTGAAGTCGCTCAGTCGTGTCCGACTCTTCGCGACCCCATGGACTTCAGCCTACCAGGCTCTTCCGTCCATGGATTTTCCAGGCAAGAGTACTGGAATGGGGTGCCATTGCCTACTCCGAAGCTGAACTCAGAGGGGTTAATTCTCCTCCGAGGCCACGAGCTTGATGGCTGTGAAAGCTGGCTCTGAGCGAGGCTTGGTCTCGGTCTCCAGAGCCCTTTACAAGCTGTTGTTACTCAACCTGCCTTCACTTCCTGGCTGTGTGACAAGCCGCTAGTGTTATGTGGTGGGAGTGGCACAATAGCAAGGCAGTCTCCATGCAGGATGACTAAGGTCAGTATGCCTGAGATCAGAGACTACCAGGTTGGAGGAGGCTTAGAGGAGAAGGACAAGATGGCACTGCATCAGCCTTTGAAAGAACTGGAGTTAACACGAGGAAAGCAAGAAGGGCATTTATGGCAGAGGAATCAGTATGAATTCAGGATCGGATATTCAGCCTCCTTTATTCACAGCGCTGAACCTGACAGCACAATGGTGAGATGCCTAGATGTTCTTGTAGCCCTTGCCCCACACGAATCCCCAAGACCTGCCTCTCTTCGTTGACCTTCACAGGCCAAAAGGCAACCGCCCTACTCAAGTTACTCCTGGGAGCTCTGGATAAACTTCCAGCCTCAAACGAAAGAACACACTCCCACCGAGCCGCTGCCTCTGAGCCCATTTGGCTCTGATTGGCTGCAAGACTTGCGCCTTCAGGCTAGCCACTCAGAGGCGCCCACCAGTTCCCTCTTGCTTCTGATTGGCTGAGAGGAGCGCATGCTCAGACACACCAAGGGCCGCAAGCTCAGAGCTAGAACGGCGGTTAACTGCTTGGCGTCGTCATGTGGTTTCTTTACAGACTCTTTGGTCTGTGACAGGTAACTTAACTGGGGAGCAGGGGAAGGACCGGCCATCAGGAGGTGGGGAAGGGGAGGCTGTGGGGTCCTGGTGGTGGCCCTCACTCACCTCGGAGCTCTGGAAGGCTACAGAGCCGATCAAGTGAGGGCCAGACTATCGGGAGTACCAGGCCCCATCTCCCCCAGAATCTGACTCAGGGCGTGGCAGTTCACATGGTCTGTGAACCTGGGCCATTTCCTCCCCTCAGGGAGTCTCTGAGTGTGATATGGAGATGAACTAGGGGTGAGGACAGGCCGTTGGGGCCCAGGTCTTACTTGGTGTCGAAGGGTCGCGTAGGGGGCTGGGGTACGAAAATGATTCATCAACCGTCGATCCCCTTTGAGGTGACTGGATTTGCTCTTTGATGAACACATTGCTATCTTCTTGAGTCCACACTGATACATTTGTTTATAATTAGAAAGTAATGCGTATTTCGTTCTTTGGAATTGGTAGAAAATTGTATATAGTGTATATATCTCTGCTAGCAACGAGAAAACTACCTGTGGCTCCAATCCTCACTTGGTTGGAAGGAAGAATTGTCTTGCACAATTCTTGCACAATTAAAGCCTTGCACTCAACACCTAATCTGTTCTCAATCTGTATGATTTTGTCACGAAGGTTATAAAAATTAAAATCATACAGTTTGTAACCTTTTAAGATTGGTATTTTTCATACAGCGTAATTACTTTTCTGTCCCTCCAAGTTCTTGTGTGTAACTTGACACTTGTTTTTAGGGAGATTGGGGTACTTTTTTAAGAACACTGTAGACCTTGAAGCTGATCCGTCTTAGCCATATCTGATGTCAAGAAAAGATAGCTCAGAGCTCAGGCATTGGATATTAATCAAGAGTCCATCACTTAGCAACTTTATGATGTCAGCATGGCTACTAATATGTTTGTATCTCAACTTCCTTATCAACATATGGAAGATAAGAACCCTACCTTATAGAGTTGTTGTGAGGATTGAAAAGGACAGTACATATGTACTCAGTAGAGTATATATATTATAAACATTCCATAGTTCATCTTTTAGATTTCTGTTATTAATCCATTTTACTCATGTCAGTGTGAGAGATAAGATTGATTAATTTATGGCTTTTCATCTTTAAAAAGGCCAACAATAAGCTCAGTCTATGTCTAATCTTCATTACCATTGTTACTATGATCTACCATACTAAAACCATCTTCAAACTGGTCAGATAACCCTCTTAGAGTTTATACTATACTCCTAAGCTCCAGTAATCAAAGCAGTGTGATACTAACAAAAAAGCAGAGTTATAGGTCAATGCTGTGCCCAGAAATGAATCCATACACCTATGGTCAATTATCTACAACAAAGGTATCAAAAATATATAATGGAAAAAAAAGACAAGTCTCTTCAACAAGTGGTACTGGGGAAACGAAAGCTACATTTAAAATAGTGACGTTAGAATATTCCCAACACCACATGCAAAATAAACTCAAAATGCTTTAAAGACCTACATGTAAGACCAGAATCCATAAAACTCCAAAAGAAAAAAAAAAACACTGTTTGAAATAAATCATAGCAATTTTTTTTGATTAGTTTCCTAAGGCAAAGACATAAAAGCAAAAATAAATGAATTAGACCTATTTAAACTTAAAAGATTTTGCACAGCAAGGAAACTATTGACAAAAATGAAAAAACTATGGAGTGTGAGAAAATATTTGCAAATGATGTGACAGGGGTTAATATTAAAAAAATATATTAACAAAAGAAAAAGAAAAAATATATTAACAGCTTATACAACTCAAAGAGCAAACAAACCAATCAAAATGAGAAGAACCTAAATTAACATTTTTCCTGAGAAGTCATACAGATGGCTAACAGGTACATGAAAACATGCTCAACTTTGCTAATCATGAGAGAAATGCAAATCAAAACCACAATGAGGTGTCACCTCACACCTGTGAGAATGGCTATCATCAAAAGTCTACAAATAACAAATGTTGGGGAGGATGTGGAGAAAAGAGAACGTTTATACGCTTATTGGTAGAAATGTAAATTGTTGGCAGCCACTGGAAAACAGTGTTTGTTGTTACTGAGTTGCAAAAGTAGTGTCCCACTCTTTGCAACCCATGGACTTCAGCACGCCAGGCCTCCCTGTCCATCACCAACTCCGGGAGTTTACTCAAACTCATGTCAACTGAGTTGCTGATGCCGCCCAACTATCTGATCCTTTGTCGCCCCCTTCTCCTCCTGCCTCAATCTTTCCCAGCATCAGTCTTTTTCCAGTGAGTCAGCTCTTCGCATCAGGTGCTGGTATTGGAATTTCAGCTTCAACATCAGTCCTTCCGATGAACATCCAGGACTGATCTCCTTTAGGATGAACTGGTTTGATCTCCTTGCAGTCCAGGGACTCTCAAGAGTCTTCTCCAACAACACAGTTCTAAAAACATCAATTCTTTCGGCACTCAGCTTTTTAGTCCAACTCTCATGTCCATACATGACTCCTGAAAAACCCAGCCTTGACTAGACGGACCTTTGCTGGCAAAGTAATATCTCTGCTTTTTAATATGCTGTCTAGGTTGGTCATAAACTTTCTTTCCAAGGAGTAAGTGTCTTTAATTTCCATGGCTGCAGTCACCATCTGCAGTGATTTTTGAGCCCCCAAAAATAAAGTCTGAAACTGTTTCCACTGTTTCCCCATATATTTGCCATGAAGTGATGGGACCAGATGCCATGATCTTCGCTTTCTGAATGTTGAGCTTTAAGCCAACTTTTTCATTCTCCTTTTAACTTCAAGAGGCTTTTTAGTTCTGCTTCACTTTCTGCCATAAGGGTGGTATCATCTGCATATCTGAGGTTATTGATATTTCCCAGCAATCTTGATTCCAGCTTGTGCTTCACCCAGCCCAGTGTTTCATCATGATGTACTCTGCATATGTTAAATAAGCAGGGTGACAATATACAGCCTTGATGTACTCCTTTTCCTGTTTGGAAACAGTCTGTTGTTCCAAGTCCAGTTCTAACTGTTGCTTCCTGACCTGCATACAGATTTCAAGAGGCAGGTCAGGTGGTCTGGTATTCCCATCTCTTTCAGAATTTTCCACAGTTTATTGTGGTCCACACAGGCAAAGGCTTATGCAGAGTAGATCATGCAAAATGCCTGGCTGGGTGAAGCACAAGCTGGAATCAAGATTGCTGGGAGAAATATCAATAACCTCAGATATGCAGATGACACCACCCTTATGGCAGAAAGCGAAGAAGAACTAAAGAGCCTCTTGATGAAAGTGAAAGAAGAGAGTGAAAAGTTGGCTTAAAGTTCAACATTCAGAAAACTAGGGTCATGGCATCCAGTCCCCTCACTTCATGGCAAATAGATGGGGGAAACAGTGAAACAGTTTCAGACTTTATTTTTGGGGGCTCCAAAATCACTGTAGATGGTGACTGTAGCCATGAAATTAAAAGACGCTTGCTCCTTGGAAGGAAAGTTTTGACCAACCTAGACCGCATATTAAAAAGCAGAGACATTACTTTGCCAAAAAGGTCCGTCTAGTCAAGGCTATGGTTTTTCCAGTAGTCATGTATGGATGTGAGAGTTGGACTACAAAGAAAGCTGAGTGCCAAAGAATTGATGCTTTAGAAGTGTGGTGTTGGAGAAGGCTCTTGAGAGTCCCTTTGACTGCAAGGAGATCCAACCAGTCCATCCTAAAGGAGATCTGTCCTAGGTGTTCATTGGAAGGACTAATGTTGAAACTGAAACTCCAATACTTTGGCCACCTGATGCGAAGAATTAACTCATTTGAAAAAACCCTGATGCTGGGAAAGATTGAGGGCAGGAGGAGAAGGGGATGACAGAGGATAAGATGGTTGGATGGCATCATCAGCTCAATGGACATGAGTTCGAGTGAACTCTGGGAGTTGGTGACGGACAGGCAGGCCTGTCGTGCTGAAGTTCATGGGGTCGCAGAGTTGGACACGACTGAAGGACTGAGTTTAACTGAACTGAAAGAAACCTTTGAGCTTCCCCAGTGGCTCAGGAGTAAAGAATCCATCTGCCAATGCAGGAGACCTGGGTTTGATCCCCTGGAGAGTTGGGTCAGGAATATCCCCTGGAGAAGGAAATGACAATCCTGTCCAGAAAAATCCCATGGACAGGTGAGCCTTGCGGGCTACAGACCATGGGGTCCCAGTGAGTCGGACACAACTTAGCGACTAAACAACAAAACAACAAAGAAGCCTTTAGGTATCAGAAGATGCTGCTGCTGCTGCTGCTAAGTCACTTCAGTCGTGTCCGACTCTGTGCGACCCCATAGACGGCAGCCTATCAGGCTCCCCCGTCCCTGGGGTTCTCCAGGCAAGAACACTGGAGTGGGTTGCCATTTCCTCCTCCAATGCATGAAAGTAAAAAGTGAAAGTGAAGTCACTCAGTCGTGTCTGACTTGGAGCAACCCCATGGACTGCAGCCTATCAGGCTCCTCCATCGATGGGATTTTACTGATCCCCTTCCCACTCCTCAGCCCTGAACTCCTTCCATTCTCCAGACAGTTAGGGAAATGACAAGAGCCTGCGATGCATTTATCTGTCCTGTTACAGTTGAAGTCGCCCAACAATTCAAATGGAGGCTTTTCCATTTTCCTCCCTTGTGCAGATGAGCAAGCTGAACTCTGCTACTGCTGCTAAGTCGCTTCAGTTGTGTCCGACTCTGTGCGACCCCATAGACGGCAGCCCACCAGGCTCCCCCGTCCCTGGGATTCTCCAGGCAAGAACACTGGAGTGGGTTGCCATTTCCTTCTCCAATGCATGAAAGTGAAAAGTGAAAGTGAAGTCGCTCAGTCGTGTCCGACTCTTCGCGACCCCATGGACTTCAGCCTACCAGGCTCTTCCGTCCATGGGATTTTCCAGGCAAGAGTACTGGAATGGGGTGCCATTGCCTACTCCGAAGCTGAACTCAGAGGGGTTAATTCTCCTCCGAGGCCACGAAGCTTGATGGCTGTGAAAGCTGGCTCTGAGCGAGGCTTGGTCTCGGTCTCCAGAGCCCTTACAAGCTGTTGTTACTCAACCTGCCTTCACTTCCTGGCTGTGTGACAAGCCGCTAGTGTTATGTGGTGGGGAGTGGCACAATAGCAAGGCAGTCTCCATGCAGGATGACTAAGGTCAGTATGCCTGAGATCAGAGACTACCAGGTTGGAGGAGGCTTAGAGGAGAAGGACAAGATGGCACTGCATCGGCCTTTGAAAGAACTGGAGTTAACTACGTAGGAAAGCAAGAAGGGCATTTATGGCAGAGGAATCAGTATGAATTCAGGATCGGATATTCAGCCTCCTTTTATTCACAGCGCTGAACCTGACAGCACAATGGTGAGATGCCTAGATGTTCTTGTAGCCCTTGCCCCACACGAATCCCCAAGACCTGCCTCTCTTCGTTGACCTTCACAGGCCAAAAGGCAACCGCCCCTACTCAAGTTACTCCTGGGGAGCTCTGGATAAACTTCCAGCCTCAAACGAAAGAACACACTCCCACCGAGCCGCTGCCTCTGAGCCCATTTGGCTCTGATTGGCTGCAAGACTTGCGCCTTCAGGCTAGCCACTCAGAGGCGCCCACCAGTTCCCTCTTGCTTCTGATTGGCTGAGAGGAGCGCATGCTCAGACACACCAAGGGCCGCAAGCTCAGAGCTAGAACGGCGGTTAACTGCTTGGCGTCGTCATGTGGTTTCTTTACAGACTCTTTGGTCTGTGACAGGTAACTTAACTGGGGAGCAGGGGAAGGACCGGCCATCAGGAGGTGGGGAAGGGGAGGCTGTGGGGTCCTGGTGGTGGCCCTCACTCACCTCGGAGCTCTGGAAGGCTACAGAGCCGATCAAGTGAGGGCCAGACTATCGGGAGTACCAGGCCCCATCTCCCCCAGAATCTGACTCAGGGCGTGGCAGTTCACATGGTCTGTGAACCTGGGCCATTTCCTCCCCTCAGGGAGTCTCTGAGTGTGATATGGAGATGAACTAGGGGTGAGGACAGGCCGTTGGGGCCCAGGTCTTACTTGGTGTCGAAGGGTCGCGTAGGGGCTGGGGGTACGAAAATGATTCATCAACCGTCGATCCCCTTTGAGGTGACTGGATTTGCTCTTTGATGAACACATTGCTATCTTCTTGAGTCCACACTGATACATTTGTTTATAATTAGAAAGTAATGCGTATTTCGTTCTTTGGAATTGGTAGAAAATTGTATATAGTGTATATATCTCTGCTAGCAACGAGAAAACTACCTGTGGCTCCAATCCTCACTTGGTTGGAAGGAAGAATTGTCTTGCACAATTCTTGCACAATTAAAGCCTTGCACTCAACACCTAATCTGTTCTCAATCTGTATGATTTTGTCACGAAGGTTATAAAAATTAAAATCATACAGTTTGTAACCTTTTAAGATTGGTATTTTTCATACAGCGTAATTACTTTTCTGTCCCTCCAAGTTCTTGTGTGTAACTTGACACTTGTTTTTAGGGGAGATTGGGGTACTTTGAAGAACACTGTAGACCTTGAAGCTGATCCGTCTTAGCCATATCTGATGTCAAGAAAAGATAGCTCAGAGCTCAGGCATTGGATATTAATCAAGAGTCCATCACTTAGCAACTTTATGATGTCAGCATGGCTACTAATATGTTTGTATCTCAACTTCCTTATCAACATATGGAAGATAAGAACCCTACCTTATAGAGTTGTTGTGAGGATTGAAAAGGACAGTACATATGTACTCAGTAGAGTATATATATTATAAACATTCCATAGTTCATCTTTTAGATTTCTGTTATTAATCCATTTTACTCATGTCAGTGTGAGAGAATAAGATTGATTAATTTATGGCTTTTCATCTTTAAAAAGGCCAACAATAAGCTCAGTCTATGTCTAATCTTCATTACCATTGTTACTATGATCTACCATACTAAAACCATCTTCAAACTGGTCAGATAACCCTCTTAGAGTTTATACTATACTCCTAAGCTCCAGTAATCAAAGCAGTGTGATACTAACAAAAAAGCAGAGTTATAGGTCAATGCTGTGCCCAGAAATGAATCCATACACCTATGGTCAATTATCTACAACAAAGGTATCAAAAATATATAATGGAAAAAGACAAGTCTCTTCAACAAGTGGTACTGGGAAAACGAAAGCTACATTTAAAATAGTGACGTTAGAATATTCCCTAACACCACATGCAAAATAAACTCAAAATGCTTTAAAGACCTACATGTAAGACCAGAATCCATAAAACTCCAAAAGAAAAAAAAAAACACTGTTTGAAATAAATCATAGCAATTTTTTTTGATTAGTTTCCTAAGGCAAAGACATAAAAGCAAAAATAAATGAATTAGACCTATTTAAACTTAAAAAGATTTTGCACAGCAAGGAAACTATTGACAAAATGAAAAAAACTATGGAGTGTGAGAAAATATTTGCAAATGATGTGACAGGGGTTAATATTAAAAATATATTAACAAAAGAAAAAAGAAAAAATATATTAACAGCTTATACAACTCAAAGAGCAAACAAACCAATCAAAAATGAGAAGAACCTAAATTAACATTTTTCCTGAGAAGTCATACAGATGGCTAACAGGTACATGAAAACATGCTCAACTTTGCTAATCATGAGAGAAATGCAAATCAAAACCACAATGAGGTGTCACCTCACACCTGTGAGAATGGCTATCATCAAAAGTCTACAAATAACAAATGTTGGGGAGGATGTGGAGAAAAGAGAACGTTTATACGCTATTGGTAGAAATGTAAATTGTTGGCAGCCACTGGAAAACAGTGTTTGTTGTTACTGAGTTGCAAAGTAGTGTCCCACTCTTTGCGACCCCATGGACTTCAGCACGCCAGGCCTCCCTGTCCATCACCAACTCCGGGAGTTTACTCAAACTCATGTCAACTGAGTTGCTGATGCCGTCCAACTATCTGATCCTTTGTCGTCCCCTTCTCCTCCTGCCCTCAATCTTTCCCAGCATCAGTCTTTTCCAGTGAGTCAGCTCTTCGCATCAGGTGGCCAAGGTATTGGAATTTCAGCTTCAACATCAGTCCTTCCGATGAACATCCAGGACTGATCTCCTTTAGGATGAACTGGTTTGATCTCCTTGCAGTCCAGGGGACTCTCAAGAGTCTTCTCCAACAACACAGTTCTAAAACATCAATTCGTCGGCACTCAGCTTTCTTTATAGTCCAACTCTCATGTCCATACATGACTCCTGGAAAAACCATAGCCTTGACTAGACGGACCTTTGTTGGCAAAGTAATATCTCTGCTTTTTAATATGCTGTCTAGGTTGGTCATAAACTTTCTTTCCTAGGAGTAAGTGTCTTTTAATTTCATGGCTGCAGTTGCCATCCGCAGTGATTTTTGAGCCCCCAAAAATAAAGTCTGAAACTGTTTCCACTGTTTCCCCATATATTTGCCATGAAGTGATGGAACCGGATACCATGATCTTCGTTTTCTGAATGTTGAACTTTAAGCCAACTTTCACATTCTCCTCTTTAACTTTCAAGAGGCTCTTTAGTTCTGCTTCACTTTCTGCCATAAGGGTGGTATCATCTGCATATGTGAGGTTATTGATATTTCTCCCAGCAATCTTGATTCCAGCTTGTGCTTCACCCAGCCCAGTGTTTCTCATGATGTACTCTGCATGTAAGTTAAATAAGCAGGGTGACAATATACCACCTTGATGTACTCCTTTTCCTGTTTGGAAACAGTCTGGTGTTCCAAGTCCAGTTCTAACTGTTGCTCCCTGACCTGCATACAGATTTCTCAAGAGGCAGGTCAGGTGGTCTGGTATTCCTATCTCTTTCAGAATTTTCCACAGTTTATTGTGGTCCACACAGGCAAAGGCTTTGGCATAGTCAATAAAGCAGAAATAGATGTTTTTCTGGAACTCTCTTGCTTTTTCGATGATCCAGCAGATGTTGGCAATTTGATCTCTGGTTCCTCTGCCTTTTCTAAAACTAGCTTGACTATCTGGAAGTTCATGGTTCACGCATTGCTGAAGTGTGGCTTGGAGAATTTTGAGCATTTCTTTGTTAGCGTGTGAGATGAGTGCAATTGTGCGGGAGTTTGAGCATTCTTTGGCATTACCTTTCTTTGGGATTGGAATGAAAAGTGACCTTTTCCAGTCCAGTGGCCACTGCTGAGTTTTCTAAATATCCTGACACATTGAGTGTAGCACTTTCACAGCATCATCTTTTAGGATTTGAAATAGCTCAACTGGAATTCCATCACCTCCACTATCTTTGTTCATAGTGATGCTTCCGAAGGCCCACTTGACTTCACCTTCCAGGATGTCTGGCTCTAGGTGGGTGATCACACCATCGTGATTATCTGGGTCATGAAGATCTTTGTTGTACAGTTCTTCTGTGTTTACATGCCACCTCTTCTGAATATCTTCTGCTTCTGTTAGGTCCATACCATTTCTGTCCTTTATTGAGCCCATCTTTGCATGAGATGTTCCCTTGGTATCTCTAATTTTCTTGAAGAGATCTTTAGTCTTTCCCATTCTGTTGTTTTCCTCTATTTCTTCGCACTGGAAGACAGTATGGAGATTCCTGAAAAACTAAAAGTAGAACTGACATACAACCTAGCAATCCCATTCCTGGGCTTGTACCCAAAGAAAACCATAATTCAAAAAGATAAATATTCCCCAATGTTCAGAGCCAAACTATTTACAATAGCCAAGACTTGGAAGCAATCCAAGTTCCCATTAACGAATGATTGGTTTAGGAAAATGTGGCATATATATATAGAATGGAATATTACTCAGTCATAAAATAGAATGAAATTCTGCCATTTACAGCTGTGTGGATGGACATAGAAGAATATTATGCTTAGTGAAATAAGTCAGAGAAAGACAGATACCATGTGATACCACTTTTTTGTGGAATCTAAAAAATACAAATGAATATGTGCAAAACAAACAGACTCACAGAGAAAACAAACTTGTGGTTACCAACGGGGAGAGGGAAGTGGGGAAGGATAAACTGGGGGTATGGGATTAACAGGTACAAACTACTGTGTATAAAATAAACAGTAAAGATACACTGTATAGCAGGGGAATTATACCCATTATCTTCTAATTACAGTGTAGTATACCACTTGTGGACATGGAACAACTGGTTCCAAATAGGAAAAGGAGTACGTCAAGGCTGTATATCCTCACCCTGCTTATTTAACTTCTATGCAGAGTACATCATGAGAAACGCTGGGCTGGAAGAAGCACAAGCTGGAATCAAGATTGCCGGGAGAAATACCAATAACCTCAGATATGCAGATGACACCACCCTTATGGCAGAAAGTGAAGAGGAACTCAAAAGCCTCTTGATGAAAGTGAAAGAGGAGAGTGAAAAAGTTGGCTTAAAGCTCAACATTCAGAAAACGAAGATCCTGGCATACGGTCCCATCATTTCATGGAAAACAGATGGGAAAACAGTGTCAGACTTTATTTTTGGGGGCTCCAAACTCACTGCAGATGGTGATTGCAGCCATGAAATTAAAAGACGCTTGCTCCTTGGAAGGAAAGTTATGACCAACCCAGACAGCATATTAAAAAGCAGAAACATTACTTTGCCAACAAAGGTCCGTCTAGTCAAGGCTATAGTTTTTCCAGGAGTCATATATGGATGTGAGAGTTGGACTATAAAGAAAGCTGAGCGCCGAAGAATTGGTGCTTTAGAACTGTGTTGTTGGAGAAGACTCTTGAGAGTCCCCTGGACTGCAAGGAGATCAAACCAGTTCATCCTAAAGGAGATTAGTCCTGGGTGTTAATTGGAGGGACTAATGTTGAAGCTGAAACTCCAATACCTTTGCCACCTGATTAGAACAGCTGACTCACTGGAAAAGACCCTGATGCTGGGAAAGATTGAAGGCAGGAGGAGAAGGGGACGACAGAGGATGAGATGGTTGGATGGCATCACCGACTCAATAGACATGGGTTTCAATGGACTCCGGGAGTTGGTGATGGAAAGGGAGGCCTGGTGTGCTGCAGTTCATGGGGTGGCAAAGAGTTGGACACGACTGAGCGACTGAACTGAACTGATACCACTTCAGGATTCTTGCCTGAGAAACCCATGAACAGTATGAAAAGACAAAAAGATAGGACACTGAAAGATGAACTCCCCAGGTCGGTAGGTGCCCAATATGCTACTGGAGAGCAGTGGAGAAATGACTCCAGAAAGAATGAAGAGACAGAGCCAAAGCAAACACGACACCTAGTTGTGGATGTGACTGGTGATGGAAGCAAGGTCCAATGCTGTAAAGAGCAATATTGCGTAGGGACCTGGAATGTTAGGTCCGTGAATCAAGGCAAATTGGAAGTGGTCAAACGGGAGATGACAAGAGTGAACATCGACATTCTAGGAATCAGCGAACTAAAATGGACTGGAATGGGTGAATTGAACTCAGATGACCATTATGTCTACTACTCTGGGCAGGAATCCCTTAGAAGAAAGTGAGTAGCCCTCATAGTCAAGAAAAGAGTCCGAAATGCGTTACTTGGCTGCAATCTCAAAAACGACAGAATGATCTCTGTTCATTTCCAAGGCAAACCATTCTATATCACGCTAATCCAATTCAATATCACAGTCAATGCCCCAACCAGTAATGCTGAAGAAGCTGACATTGAACGGTTTTGTGAACACCTACAAAACCTTTTAGAAGTAACACCCAAAAAACGATGTCCTTTTCATTATAGGGGACTGGAATGCAAAAGTAGATTAAGAAATACCTGGAGTAACAGGCAAATTTGGCCTTGTTGTACAGAGTGAAGCAGGGCAAAGGCTAATAGTTTTGCCAAGAGAACGCATTAGTCATAGCAAACACCCTCTTCCAACAACACAAAAGAAGACTCTACGCATGGACATCACCAGATGGTCAACACCAAAATCAGACTGATTATATTCTTTGCAGCCAAAGAGAGAGAACTCTGTACAGTCAGCAAAAACAAGACCGGGAGCTGACTGTGGCTCAGATCATGAACTCCTTAATGCCAAATTCAGACTTAAATTGAAGAAAGTAGGGAAAACCACTAGACCATTCAGGTATGACATAAATCATATCCCTTACAGTTATACAGTGGAATGAGTGAAGTAGTTCAGTCGTGTCTGACTCTTTACGACCCCGTGGACTATAGCCCACTAGGCTCCTCCGTCCATGGGATTCTCCAGGCAGGAATACTGGAGTGGGTTGCCATTTCCTTCTCGGGGGGATATTCCCAACCCAGGGTTTGAACCCAGGTCTCCCGCATTGCAGGCAGATGCTTTAACCTCTGAGCCACCAGGGAAGTGACAAATAGATTCAAGGAATTAGATCTGATAGAGTGCCTGAAGAACTATGGATGGAGGTTCGTGACATTGTACAGGAGACAGGGATCAAGACCATCCCCAAGAAAAAGAAATGCAAAAAGGCAAAATGGTTGTCTGAGGAGGCCTTACAAATAGCTGTGAAAAGAAGAGAAGCAAAAGGCAAAGGAGAAAAGGAAAGATATACATATTTGAATACAGAGTTCCAAAGCATAGCAAGGAGAGATACAAAAGCCTTCCTCAGTCATCAGTGCAAAGAAATAGAGGAAAACAATAGAATGGGAAAGACTAGAGATCTCTTCAAGAAAATTAGAGATACCAAGGAACATGTCATGCAAAGATGGGCTCAATAAAGGACAGAAATGGTAGGGACCTAACAGAAGCAGAAGATATTCAGAAGAAGTGGCAAGAATACACAGAGGAATTGTACAAAAAAGATCGTCATGACCCAGATAATCACAATGGTGTAATCACTCACCTAAAGCCAGACATCCTGGAATATGAAGTCAAGTGGGCCTTCGGAAGCATCACTAGGAACAAAGCTAGTGGAGGTGATGGAATTCCAGTTGAGCTATTTCAAATCCTAAAAGATGGTGCTGTGAAAGTGCTGCACTCAATATGTCAGCAAATTTGGAAACCTCAGCAGTGGCCCCAGGACTGGAAAAGGTCACTTTTCATTCCAATCCCAAAGAAAGGCAATGCCAAAGAATGCTCAAACTCCCACACAATTGCATTCATCTCACACGCTAGCAAAGTAATGCTCAAAATTCTCCAAGCCACACTTCAGCAATATGTGAACCGTGAACTTCCAAATGTTCAAGCTGGTTTTAGAAAAGGCAGAGGAACCAGAGATGAAATTGCCAGCATTTGCTGGATCATCGAAAAGGCAAGAGAGTTCCAGAAAAACATCTATTTCTGCCTTATTGACTGTACCAAAACCTTTGCCTGTGTGGATCACAATAAACTGTGGAAAATTCTGAAAGAGATGGGAATACCAGACCACCTAACCTGCCTCTTGAGAAATCTGTATGCAGGTCAGGAAACAACAGTTAGAACTGGACATGGAACACCAGACTGTTTCCAAATAGGAAAAGGAGTACATCAAGGTGGTATATTGTCACCCTGCTTATTTAACTTATATGCAGAGTAGACCATGCGAAATGCCTGGCTGGGTGAAGCACAAGCTGGAATCAAGATTGCTGGGAGAAATATAAATAACCTCAGATATGCAGATGACACCTCTCTTACATGGCAGAACTTGAAGAACTAAAGAGCCTCTTGATCAAAATGAAAGAGGAGAGTGAAAAAGTTGGCTTTTTCACTCCACATTCAGAACTCAACATTAAAAAACTCAACATTCAGAAAACTAAGATCATGGCGTCTGGTCCCGTCATTTCACAGCAAATAGATGGGGAAACAATGGAAACAGTGACAGACATTTTTTCGGCTCCACAATCACTGCAGATGGCGACTGCAGCCATGAAAATAAAAAATGCTTGCTTCTTGAAAGAAAAACTATGAGAAACCTAGATAGCATATTAAAAAGAGACATTACTTTGCTGACAAAAGTCTGTCTAGTCAAAGCTATGGTTTTTTCCAGTAGTTGGACTATAAAAAAAGCTGAGCACCGAATACTTTTGAAGTGTAATGTTGGAGAAGAGTTTTGAAAGTCCCTTGGACTGCAAAAAGATCAAACCAGCCAATCCTACAGGAAATCAGACCTAAATATTTGTTGGAAGGACTGATGCTGAAGAACTCCAATACTTTGAACACCTGATACAGAGAACTGACTCATTGGAAAAGACCCAAATTCTGGGAAAAATTGAAGGCAGAAGGAGAAGGGGATGACAGAGGATGAGATTTTTGTATGGACATGAGTTTGAGTAGGGTCTGGGAGTTGGTGATGGACAGGAAAGCCTGGTGTGCTGAAGTCCTTCAGGTTGCAAAGAGTTGGACATGACTGAGCGACTGAACTGAACTGAACTGATACCTGAAACTAATATAGTACTTTAAGTGAACTTTTTATTCAATAAAAATAATAAGACAAGAAATAAAGAAATAGAATATCTGGCATTTTAGATAATAGGAAATGCTAGAGAGAAAAAAGCAGAATGGAGATTGATAAGGTATGTCAGAGAGGGTTGAAATTTTCATTTCGATAAGAGTTGAAGATCTCATTTGGAAAGTAATTTTTTGGTAAAAGCTTGAAAGGAATGGGAGAATTTACATATCTGAAAGAAGAACATTTTAAGCAGAGGAAAAACCAAATGCAAAAGACCAGAGGTGACAGCATGCCTGATAGCATCTTTGCGGCAAAGTTTAGTGTGGAGAAAGGAAGGGATTGATAGTGGGAAATGAGGTTAGAATGTTAGGGGTAGGTCATGTAGAGTCTTAAAGTCATAATAAGGGCACTGACTTGTGTGTGCATGTAACAGTTTCATTTTGGTATAATTCACATACTGTAAAAGGCACTTTTAAAAATGTACAGTTTAGGGCTTCCCTGATGGTCCACTGGTTAAGAATCTGCCTGCCAGTGCAGGGGACAAGGGTTCAATCCCTGCTCCGGGAAGATCCCACATGCCACTGAGCAACAGAGCCCATGCCCCTCAACTACTGATCCTATGCTCTAGAGCCCGGGAGCCGGAGCTCCTGAGCCCCTGTGCCCTAGGGCCCACACTCCACAAGAGAAACCAGTTGCAGTGAGAAGCCTTTGCACCCCAACTCTCATCCCAACTAGAGAGAGCCCACACACAGCAATGAAGACTCACCACAGCCATAATATAAAATAAGTAAATCTTTCTAAAAAATGTACTATTCAGTGGCTTTTTGTATGTTCAAAGAGTTTTGCAACCATTGTCATAATCAATTTTAGAACATTTTTATCACTCCCAAAAGAAACCCCATACTCATTAGTAGTCACTCAGCGTTCTCTCACTCTCCTCTGCCCCAACCCTATGTAACAATCTACTTTCTTCATAGGTCCACCTATTCAGAACATCTCATCTCATATAAATGAAATAATATTTGATCTTTTGTGACTGGCTTCCTTCACTTACCATGATGTTTTCAAAAAGGCTTATCTATAATGTAGCATATACTAGTACTTCACTCCTTTTTATAGCTGAATAATATTCAATTGTATGGTGATACATTTTTTTATCCAGTCATCAGTTGATAGAGATTTGCATTGTTTCCATCTTCTGACTGTTTGAGCCTTCATTTATAGGTCTTTGTGTGGATATATGTTTTTATTTCTCTTGGGTATATATCTAGGAGTGGAATTGCTAGATCATATGGCAACTCCTTTTATTTGAGGAAATTCCCACACTCCTTTCCAAAGTGACTGTACTATTTTACATTCCCACAGTAATATGTGAGTTTTTCAATTTCTTCACAACCTTGTCAATACTTGTTATCTGTCTTTTCAGTTATAGCCATCCTAATGGATATGAAATTGTATGTCATTGGGGTTTTGATTTACATTTCCCTGATGGTTCATGATATTCACTATTTTTTCATGTGCTTATTAACTGTATCTCTTCTTTGAAGAAATGTCTGTTCAGTTCTTTTACTCATTTCAAGTTTGATTATTTGTCTTACTATAAGAGTTTTTATATATTCTGGATACAGGTCGCTTATCAGACATATGTATTTTTTCCCATTCTGTGGGTTGTTTTTTTACTTGATGGTAACCTTTGAAGGTCCATCTAGTCAAAGCTATGGTTTTTCCAGTAGTCATGGATGGATGTGAGAGTTGGACCATAAAGAAAGCTGAGCGCTGAAGAATTGATGCTTTTGAACTGTGGTGTTGGAGAAGAATCTTGAGAGTCCCTTGGATTGCAAGGAGCTCCAACCAGTCCATCCTAAAGGAGTTCAGTCCTGGGTGTTCACTGGAAGGACTGATGCTGAAGCTGAAACTCCAATACTTGATGCAAAGAACTAATTGGAAAAGACCCTGTGATGCTGGGAAAGATTGAGTGCAGGAGGAGAAGGGGACGACAGAGGATGAGATGGTTGGATGGCATCACCAACTCAATGGACATGAGTTTGAGCAGGCTCCAGGAGTTAATGATGGACAGGGAAGCCTGGTGTGCTGCAGTGCCTGGGATTGCAAAGAGTCTGACATGACTGAACGACTGATCTGAACTAAACCTTTGAAGCATAAAAGTTTTTGTGAATTCCAATTTATTTTTTCTCTTGTTGCTTGTAGTTTTGTAATATGTCTGAGAAGGTTTTGCCTAATCCAGGATTATATTTTATAACTCAAAATATCTTAAATTATGACTAGGATTAATTTGAAGATGCTAAATTGTACCTTCTGTCACCTGCTGTTAAGATTCATTACCCTAATACTGCAGTTTTCAAAGTGTGGAATGTGGAGCCCTCTGGTGGGAACCAGAGAGTCTTTTCGAGCGTTTGCAAGTCCAAAACTAAGTTCATAATAATGAGATGTTCTTTGTCCTTTTCACTATGTTGATATTTGCACTAATGGTGCAAAAGTATTGGCAAGTAAAACCACTTGGCAGCATCACCACCTGTAGCTTCTGGAAAATTGCATTGTGCATTCTTTAGAATGTAGAAGAAAAAAATTAAAAACACATGTACAGTTGACCCTTGAACAACATGACTGAACTGTGTCGGTCCACTTACAGGTGGATTTTTTCAATAGTAAATACAACAGTACTACGCAATCGGATCCAAAGGTGGGTGAATCCATGGATGCAGAACTGCTTCCATCGAGGGCCAAGTTAATTTATACTTGGATTTTTGACTGCACAGACAATGGGCACCTCTAACCTAAATGTTGTTCAAGGGTCAATAGTAATTCTGTGAATTCTTTAGAATTTAGAAGGTAAACTTATTTAATCTGGTATTAGTAGTAGTATTATAAAAATAGTTTTGACCTCATGGGCCACTTGAAACAATCCTGGAGCCCCTCTTGGGGCCCACGGACCATACTCCAAGAACCACTGCACTGCCAAAATAGATCCTTGATAGAAGAATTATTTGAAGTGCACTTTAAATTTCTACCAGTATCACTTTTATATTGAGGAATCTTTGATGTAAAGAAATACAAATTTGTGGGAGGGCAGTGGGGAGAAGGAAGGATTTATTACTTGCCCCAAAGAAGGAGAAAAAGGATCTTTTTCCAAAGGAGTTCCTCCCTGAACTGTAAAATTGGCTAATTTTTTTGAGGGGGATAATTTTTAAACCAGGAGTATGTGCATATTCATGAAGGGGCTTGAGCAGAGGGGAATTCAGCATAGAATTGGGGCAAGGGTCAACAGAGTCCAAGCTTTAGTTGACTGAAGTCAGGAGGGTCGGCGTCATCATTCCATCCTCTACCTGGGTAGGAGCTTTAGATCCTCCAGAACCAGAACTGGTGTCAGTTGAGTGAAGCTCAAGTTCTTATGCCTTGTCATAGAAAGAATTCAGTGAGAGACACAGTGATAGGTAAGAAGGGGATTTATTTAGAGAGGTGCACATTCCATAGATAGAATGTGACCCATCTGAAAAGATGGAGAGCAGCCCTGGGAGAGACACTCCACAGAGTGTGGACCATCTCAGAAGGTAAGAGGCTAAATATCAACATTTAATTTAGTGTTCATACATGATTTTCAGTATATATGAAAGAGAGATCAAACCAGTCAATCCTAAAGTAAATCAGTCCTGAATATTCACTGGAAGGACTGATGCTGAAGCTGAAAATCCAATCCTTTGGCCACCTGATGCAGAAAACTGACTCATTGGAAAAGACCCTGATGCTGGCAAAGGTTGAAGGCAGGAGGAGAAGGGGACGACAGAGGATGAGATGGTTGGGTGGCATCACCAACTCAATGGTCATGAGTCTGAACAAGCTCCGAGAGTTGGTGATGGACAGGGAGGCCTGGTGTGCTGCAGGTCCATGGGATCACAAAGAGTCAGACACGACTGAGCAAATGAACTGAACTGATACATGAAAGACAGTATATTTTAATTTCTAATTATTATATATCACTTTATTATATGTGATCATATTTGTGTTGTATAAATACAACACATCCAGCTTCCTGAATAATTTTTACATACTTCAGCTCTATATTATATAGAATCATATATTCCATCACACGTATGAAATCTGTGATTCTCCCCATGGACTGTAGCACACCAGGCTCCTCTAAGACAGTATATTTTAAATTAGTACATTATATCTGTTTTTAACTTTTCTAAATTTTGTGATGAAAAGACTGTACGTGCATATCGTCAGAGTGTGGCCCTTAAAATAACTGCCAGAATGAAGCGCTGATTTCTAGCTTGGGTGCAAAAATAATAGTCAGGATCTGTCCTATGGACACAACAGCTAGGGTAAAATCTTTATCATTCAACTACTTATGTGAATTTTTCTAGGTTTTAACCTACAGTAATATTTCTCCCCAAACATTCCAAACTCTGTAATAGTAAGCTGTGACTGCTAGACCGTGAGCTGGGAGGGAGCGATACTGTTGGTGATTGTCTTGAGCACATCCCTAGGTAAGAGTTTTGAAACTTAACTTCATGAGAAGGAATATTTCTTCACATGTAAATTTTTCACATATTTAAGAATGGTAATATTCTTTGGATTTCCCACATTAATTCTAAACTGAATTTAAATGTTAGCTATAAAATAAATTTGAACTGAAAAGCTGATTATGTTACTTCATAGCACATAACCCACGAGAGGCCCTAGTATGCAGATGAGGATGTGACAGTGATTTTGGAGTTGCCTTCAACTTTGGGGGAACAGAAGAAACTGAAGCACAAAACAAACTTAGAGAAGCTGAAAGAAGCTAAAGTATTTAAAAACATATTAAATGGGTGAGTTTAAATACTCTAGTTATTTCCTTATTTGCAATATAGTTGGTTCGAAGATTGTGCTCATGAATAAATGGTATAAGTTATGCTCAGCATAGAAAATGCTTTTCTTTGTTTCACTCACAATTCTAAAATCAGTTTATGTTAAAATATGTTTAATATAGCTTGACTGATGCTTTTGACCAAATCAGTCCCACTTCTCAATTATATACGAGTGATCCTTTTCAAGCATCATGTTATTGATCACAACATGTCTTTCTTTTTTCCTTAAATAAACCAAGACACTCAGGTAAGTATGTATTAGAACTGCTAACAATATGTGCATATCTCATAACGTAAAATGAGCCCCATTTAAAAAACAAGTATGCAGGAGGAGGGCTTTTATGATGCAGATACAGTGTTGTTCTGTGGATATTACATGAGCTTTTTATTACATTATGTCATTGTGTAGGTGTGAGTACTGCTTATATAATATTTGCACCCGAAAGCGTATGTAAACAGGAACACACACAAGCTCACACACACATCTTCTAGTTTGATAACATAGATGAAGTATCAAAGTATTCAAAGTATCATTTTGTGTTATATAATGTTTAAATATTTTCAGAAAAGAGCAAAAGTAATTTTTGACATGATATTTTTAAGTACCATAAATAATGTATGAAAAATGTTTTCTGATTAAAAATACATTTTACTTTATACTAGGAATCACTTCTTACCTTGAAATGTTCTCAAATGTCATAGCACAAAAGAACCGCGGTGGCATTGTGATTATAAGGTAAATACTCAGTCTTTCCCAGGTGATGCAGTGGTAAAGAATCTGCCTGCCAATACAGGAAACATGAGACCTGGGTTCAGTCCCTTGGTGGGGAGGATCCCCTGGAGGAGGGCATGGCAATCCCCTCCGGTATTCTTGCCTGGAGAATCCCATGGACAGAGGATTCTGGCGGGCTGCAGTCCATCGGATCATAGAGTCGAACATGACTGGGCGACTGAGCACGCACGCATGCACACACTCAGTCTTTTCTGTTTCGTCTCCTTGTCCACATTGACTCCTGGCACTTAGGAAGGCGCGGCACATCCCAGCTCTTAGCCCTCTGGGGCTAATGTGTAAGCAGACTCTGGAACTGAGAGTTGATGTGGGAATGGCAGGGCTCAAGGAAGCCAGAGGAAAGAGAAGCGGGAGGACAGGGATATCTGTTCCTAAGAGGTGGGCTAGATACTGTCTTGACATCTGGGAACACTGAGGAGGATGTAACCCTAAGGGAATATGGCCCAGTGTTCCTCCTGACTGCTTCTAAGCAGTTTTGTTTTTCTTTATTGAAAGCCCTGGGTTTTGCAGCTCGAGGCACCATTATTTAGCATAGCATGGAGCCATTAATTTTTGACAGATTTTTCACCTTCTCTTTTTACACTAGACCAAAAGAAGATGGCAGCAACAGACCATGGAACACGTCTGTACTGTTTTCCAGTCTCCACGGCCACCACCTGCCTCCACAGGCACCACCTAAGGATTCTCAGAGCTGCAGGAATGAGAGTTTTTTCAACTTTTATCCTCATGGTGACTCCCCATGCAGTTTCTTGAGGGCTGTGGTAAACCATTTCTCTGTAATAAAAATACCCATGATACTCTTTTCTCTACTGCCTCTTTGAAATGTAAGATGGCAGTATTTAAAAAAAAAAGATGGCAGTATTAAAATTGCTTATATTGAATGTACTGTCATTTCCAAAATTCTTCACATGGTCAAATAAAAATATTCTCTTTGAATATGCAAACCTGTATTTTATATTTTGTATCCCAACTGTGTTTAACAAGGAGGGATCGAACTTTGAGTTAAGGAGAGAGGAAGAACCTCACAGGGCTGACTTACAGGTAGAAAGTCAGGGTTGGAGGGAATTGGCTATTCCAGAGACAAGATTTGGTGGGTTGTATGTGTGTTGGGGGGGCTGCCCTGGTGGCTCAGTAGAAAAGAATCTGCTTGCCAATGTAGGAGACTCGAGTTCAATCCCTGGGTCATGAAGATCCCCTGGAGAAGGAAATGGCAAACCACTCCAGTATTCTTGCCTGGGAAGTGCTATTGGAAGAATTGTTGCTGAAGCTGAAGCTCCAATTCTTTGGCCACCCGATGTGAAGAGCAGACTCACTGGAAAAGACCCTGATGCTGGGAAAGATTGAGGGCAAAAGGAGAAGGGGGCAGCAGAGGATAAAAGATGGTTGGTTAGATAGCATCACCGGCTCAGTGGACATGAATTTGAGCAAACTCTGGGAGATAGTGAAGGACAAAGGAGTCTGGTATGCTACATACAGTCCATGGGGTCACGGAGTCAGACACGACTTAGTGACCGAAAAATGACAATGTGTGTTGGGTGGTAGTTGCTCTGGAGGAGGAAAGGAGTGTATAGTATGCTCTGAAGAACTGATGGAACATGTCGGTGTCTACCAGTATGGAAGGGACCTCTCTGTAGGCATGAAGACTCTGCAGCCCATCAACAGTGTCCCACTCTGTGATTATGCTAGTTCCCAGGGTCAGACAACTATAAAATCACCAGTGGGCATAGAGTTGCCGGGGGTGGGGCTGGGAGTTGGAGGGGTGGTAGACAATGTTTGGGGGGCTTCCTAATAATGTAAAAAGTCTATCTCTGAAAGTCATTGAAATTGGCCTCCATACTGAGGAATGGTTCAACAGACTCATAAATCAAATGATTACAGATATATTTCTACTGATTAGTATAGCAAAGATGAAAAGGCAGGAGTGTCTCCCCAGCCTGTTCCAGTGTTTGGCTTTCTTTATTGGGTGAATTTGAAGAAAGAGATGAGCAATGTTCTGAGATCAACAGCTTCTTCCAGACTGCCCAGCAGAAGCAGAGGGAGCTGACTGAGGAGCTGTGCTGCAGAGGTGGCTGCCGGGAGTGCAGATAGGTGTTTGGCACCTCCTGCTGGTCAGTGTTGAGTAGTAGGGGGGCAGTTAGCCATGAGCAGCTCCCCTGAAGCCCCATGGTATTCCCTTGACTGGAGGGCTGCAAGCCACCACCCTGCCACATGTCCTTCAGACAACAGTTTCGTGAACCTGAGCCAGGCTGGAGCAAAGCTTTTCAATTGTTCTCTGCTCCCGACCCTGTTTTTCCTTTCTTTCTCCTCTCCGGGCCACTGGTGGGTGGGGATGTCAGAGGTCAGGGCTCAGGAGCTCAGATCAGTAGGAGGGCTGAGTCCTACTCTGCCCAGAGCACCAGGGGGTACCTGGGGGGCAGACTGTGGGGTGTCCGAGCCTCACCCAGAAACAACTCCACCTCAGAGTAGAAATAGCCTCTGGCCGACAATCCTGGGTGACATCTTCCCCTCAGTGGGTCTCTGACTGTAACATGGGGACCGCTTGTGTGGGAATGCGGTTGTTGGGCTCCAGGCTCCAGGTCTCTTCTGGTGTCAGTGGTTGCTTCTGAGAGGAGTAAGGCTGCTCTGTCTGTCTCTTTGAGATGATAGGATTTGTTCCTTGATGAACACTGGCCTCCCCCGCCTTCTCAGTGATACATTTGTTCATAATAGAATAATGCTGGTTTTGTTTTCGGAATTTGACAGTACTTGGGTGTTACATATAGCTCCTTGAATCCCAAGAGGGAATTAGCTGTTGTCTATCATGGCCTGATGGGAAGGAAGAACTGTCAGGGTTGAATTCAGAGGAGGCGTGCTGCACGCTGGCTCTAAGCCAGCCCTGGTTTGCTCTGGGGCAGAAGAAAACCTTCAGGAGCTCAAAGAAAATACTCAAGTGGAGGTTGACTACCCCATGGGGTGTTCCCCAGAGCTTCAACTAGATGGAGGCTTCAAAACATTTGCATCCCTGTGCTCACAGGTGGAGCTAACATTCAGCTGGAAAGAAAAGCATCCATGAGGTTATGGTTTCTCTTATTTCAAAGAAGGCCTATGTCAACGATGACTCCAGCCTTTGTCGGATCTCAGTTGTGATCAATGTCCATCCCCACCTCCTGCCCTGAGTATCACCGTCCCGAACATTTCCTGCCCTTTCTCCATTCCTTCCCTGTGACCCCACTGTTCCCTTAGCCTTGCCAGTCAGTCCTTACTTTGTGCCTTCATTTGGCAAATACGATTGGCAAATACCAGCTATTTTCAGGAGCCTTCCTTTTTTCCAACAAGCAGAGCCAGGTATGATTTCTGTTCTGTTACAGAATTGTGCTCAAATCTCACTTATTCGGTATTACACTTTATAGAAGTATCTCTCTACTTCATTGCATACTTCTGTTCAAATCTTTTTTATTTGTTATTTATTTTTATGTTCGGTTGTGCTGGGTCTGCCTTGCTTTGTCTGGTTGGAGTGAGCAGTGGCTGCTCTCCGGTTTCAGTGCATGGGCTTCTCACTGCAGTGGCTTCCCTGGTTATGCAGACAGGCTCTAGGCCCACGGGCTTCAGTAGTTGCGGCTTGCGGGCTCTATATCATTGGCTCAGTAGTGGTGCACAGGCTTAGTTGCTCTGTGGCGTGTGGAATCTTCCCGAATCAGGGATCGAACTCAAGTTTCCTGTATTGGCAGGCTGATTCTTATCCACTGTATCACCAGAGAAGGCCTGAAATCTTATTTTATATAATGCACCTGTCATAATTATATTCTCACATTGTCATCTTCTCCATGGGACTGTGAATTGGTGCCCTGAAACATGGGTATTTCCTCTTGAAATCTCATTGTTCAATATGCAGGAGATGTTCAGGAAATCTTAATCATTGAATAAATTTTCACCTAGGAGAATTGGTCATAGCTTAAATACTTAGGAAAAAAATCCCTTGGTTTTTTTGTTGTTATTGTTGTTTGCTAGGAAGATTGCACATTATTCTGTTATCATTTATTACTAATTATATTTTCTAGTTGGTGAACTTTTATATCTTTTGCCTACTACTGAAGTCTAAGTTTCTTTTCTAATGAATTTTTATTGAAGTGTAGTTGATTTAAATTTCTTTGTTATTTCATATAAAATAATTTGGGTAAGATATTCATTCAGCAAATAATATTAAGCATAATCCCACGTGTGACATTGTTTTAGGTGCTAGAGACGTGTAGTTAACAACGAAACAAAAATCCTTGCATGTTGGGTAGGATTTTTCTACAAAACCATCTGTCCTGAGGGTTTTTTTAATTTTTATTTTTAAAAAAATATTTATTTTTTGGCCGTTCTGGGTCTTAGTTGCAGCATGCAGGACCTTTGTTGTGGCGCAGCACTGGGTCCTGCAGGGTGGCTTCCGGGCCCTGGAGCGTGCAGGCTTCAGCAGCTGTGGCCTGAGGACTCCAGCGCATAGGCTCAGTGGTTGTGCTGCAGGGGCTTAGTTGCTCTGAGGAATGTGGAATCTTCACAGACCAGAGATGGAGCCTGTTTTCCCTTCGTTGGCAGGTGGATTCTTATCCACTGTACCACCAGGGAAGTCATGTTTTTTGCTTTTTGGTGGTGCTTTGCACCACGTGGAATTTTAGTTCCCTCAGCAGGGATTGAACCTGCACTCCTAGTGAAAGCTTGGAGTCTTAACCGCTGGACTGCCAGGGAAACCTCTGACCACAATTTTGGTTAGGTGGTATTTTATGATCATGTCATTTATACTGTCCTGCAGTCACTTCCCCTATCAACCTCTTGTATAATACTCTGGAATCCTTAGGAACCAGCCCTAATTGTCCTGTGGCTTGGGAACCAGATGACTAGGGACAACCCTTCTGTCTCAGGCCTACAAAGTTTCTCAGCTTGTTCAACAGAGAACTCTTGAAAACTAATCCCAACTGCTCGCCATATATAACCTGCTCCCTACAACTCTTAACTTGATGTTACTCTGTCCTTGGGTCCACCTGCTGTGTGGCCCTGCCTGGCAGCCTTCTCTCATTTTAAGGTGTGAATTACAGGTCTGACATCAGATCCTGGATGTTTTATCACCACTGCTCTGCTGCAGAGTTTCATGGAGTTCTTCCTGAAGGCCTTGGGAGTTTTTAGCTTCCAGTGGCAGACTTGCAGGTCCTGTTTGTGGCTATGGGGATTGTATTTTGCTGTCTTTGGTCTTGAAGTAAGGCTTGGTCCACCAGGGGGCGCAGTAGTCTCACGCTATTGCTTTGTGTCCTAGTGAAGGTCTGTGTGATGAGGCTTATCACCTTGCTTTGGAGAGGGGTTTGCCCTTGGTATTTTTGTTGGTCACCTTCTCTCTGGTCAGGTTTCAGAAACTCAGCTCAAAGTCAAAAGATTTTGTCCATGAAATGCACTGTGTTGCCTTGAATGCACCACCTCCCTTCTATGGGTTCTTAAAATGTGATCCTTTTTTTTGTGTATGTGTGGGGTGGGAATATTGTTTAGTTTTGAAATCCTTACTGGAGGGAAAACCTATTTCGTGTTTCTTCAGGACAGTATCATTATTACTTTGCAAACCTGAAGAATGACTTTCTCCAGAACAATAACTTTTGCAACTTGGAAACCTGAAACCTGCTTTTAACCTGAATACTGACTGTGATTGTGAAAACTGGTTGTGGCCCTCTAAGTCTAAATCAAAATATTTTCTGGATTCCTAATGATGGCTAACAGAAACATGCCAGGCTCAGCCATTTCAAGAGATGAAGCTAGTATATTCCCGTGTGTTTTATGCAACTTACTAATTTTCACAGCTGGTGCCGTTTTGAACACCTATCTGGACCAGACACCATGCTAGGTGTTTTACAAACTTTGGCTCATTAATCCCCTCTTCATGCATTATCACCCCCATTTTTACAGATAAGAAAATTGAGGTTCATATAGCATACACGATGGCCCTGAAATCCAAACCCAGACTGAGCAGACATATGTGCTAGCCAGCACAGATCCAGACCTCTGACTTACTCACACATGGGGCCAGGGGCCTGTCACATGGCCAGTAAGGGGAGCACCGACTGGCTTTAAGGGACCATCTCAAGACCCATAATGACCGACCACCACTGATGACGATTTGGACATCCACATAGCACCAGTTCTTCTAGAACTTCATCGCTTCTCCCCCTCCATGGAGGGTTCCACAGAGACAACACACTCAGATGGCCTTGCCCAAGGCAACTTGCCGCTCAAGGCTTCTAATTCCATGGTGGAACCTTCCTCAGGCTCTGCATTTCTAAAAATATGTCCATTTTATTGGTTACTCAGTATAATGGGTGTCAATGGATTGGTCAAATTGTTACCCAGGCAGCCCAATTGTTACCCCAAGGACCCCTGCTGGGGCCTTGCCCGGCTGAGACCCCACCTCAACAGGGAAGGTTCTCACTCCTTTCAGGTTCATGCAGCCAGAGGCTAAACCAAAGCTGAGACTGATGCAGCTCAAGCTTTATTCAATGGCCCGAGAATGGAGAAGTGGGAACTGTGTTTTAGATGAGCTTCTTCCCGACACGGCACAACTTTGGGCCATGGCTGGGGGCAAGGGTGTCACTTAGTAGCTGATGTAGTAAAATCAGTGTAGAGTGAGACTCAAGGGCTGCTGGAGGTCAGATTCGTCTTGGCTCCAACTGATTCCATATGGGTTTTTGTTTTTCTATAGATTCCCTTCTTTGTCTCTGGACCCTGTGACTTAAAGACACGCATTAGCTCCTGTCCACGGGCCTGGTGTCAGCTCTGGCAATAACATACACCTGAGACATTTTTACTCTCTGTCTGCTTCCAGAGTTCGTGGTAATATTAGCACTGGAAAAGCACAACAATAAGGAACTGTACCATGCTCAGCATTTAACCTGAGCCCCGGCCAAACGTTCCCCCAAGCTTCTTTGTCCCTTTCCTTTTACAGAATCCTGTGCATCTGGCTCTGCAGTTTACCCGTGGGAACATTGCTCTAGCTTAGGAGTCCTCAGCCTCAGAACTGCCGGTCTTCCGGGCTGGGTGACTCCATCGTGGAGGGCTGCCCTGCGTGCGGTAGGATTTTAAGCAGCGTTTCCAGTCTCTTCCCGTTAGAAGCCAGAAGCAACTCCCCCACCCTAAATAAATCTTCCTCTTTTATACATAAAGCATATATATATATATATATATGACAAGCATATTTACCATTTATCTGTGGTATTATTATTTATTTTGGCCATGCCGCGCATCTTGGTGGATATCAGTTCCCCAACCAGGGACTGAACCTGGGCCACAGCAGTGAAAGCAATAGAAAGCACTAACCACTAGACCACCAGGGAACTCCCCTATTTATACGTGGTATTAAAATATTTTGTGGAGGATTTCCGTGGTGGTCCAGTGGTTAAGACTGCATTGGGGAACTGAGATTCCACATGCCACGTGACATGGCCAAAAAAAAAAAAACCCCAAATATATCATGGGGAGGTGATGACGAAAAAAATGTCTGAAAAGACTCTTTGGGATGGAGTGATAAAAAAAGGTTGATAAACACTCTAGTTCAATTTTTCAGTTCTTATTCATGCAACTTCCTCAGGAAAAATGGCATTTGTGGCTCTTTAAAAAAAGCTGAACCAAAGAGCCAAGCAACTGTAGATACATAGAAGGAAATAACTGAGAGCTGGCAGGAGCCAAGGATACCATATGGAAAAAACTTAGGGCCGATGTCAGCCGCTTGGCTATGACTGGTAGGTGAACCCCAAGAAATCCTCAGCCAGGATCACTGTCCAGCGGAAGCTCTGCCATTTCTAAGTAGAAGAGGCTTGGGGGAAGGGTCTTCCTGTGGTGTGGGGGGCTTGGAACTGTGTTATCATGTCACTTATTTATTGAGGACATTTATTGACTATGGTTGACCAGAGCCTCCATGTCACTGCCAGACACACACATCTGAATACACTTCCCTGCCCCTAACTATTATTCTTAAATAAATCTGGCTTCTCACTCTGACCTTCTCAGATCCCACTGTTTAGAGAACATATCGTGGCATATCTTGATTGCTGGTCATGGCGCATCCAGAATGGGGAAATAACAAACAGCTCGTTGATCCAGAATATAAAGGTCATCTCTATTGCACATAGCCAGCTAAACTGGAAAAAGAGGTAAATTAAAAATTCAACAAATTTTAAAACATTAAAAAGTTTCTCTCTTGAAAAACTGACTTCCCTCATCTAGCAGAGCACAAAGCTTCCCAGCTTTCAGTTTGGGGAAATGAGTGAGTAACCTGAACCCAAGCGGAGAGTCACTCATTTTCTGCTTCTTACTTCTTTCAAAAAACCCCACTTGAACTCAGCGTGCGTAGCTGGGTGAGGAAGAGAGAGCTGGTGTTCACAGGAAGCCACGCGCCCTTCAGAGGCACCTGTCTTTCTTAGTGCACTGCTTCTGGAGCAAGCGGGCACTGCCTCTCAGACCTGCCTTGGAGCCACTTTCAGAAAAGCAAGGTAAGGGGGCAGACGGTGTGGGGTGCTTAGGTCCTCAGACCCCGTGCTGCTCGGCCCACAGGTGTGTGGGTTCTGGAAGCGCTGAAAGCTGCCCGGCTAGGCAGCCGGCCGATCACTTGGTCAGCCCGGTCATTCTGCTGGTTCGTGCCAGTTGGCACCTGTCCTTATTGCTCACACACAGCCCTCCCAGCCCTCATCTGACTGGCTCTCACATACTTAACAGCGCTTTCCTCCCGCATACATCTGGCTTAAACTATGTGCTCGGAACACACAGTTGATTTTCATTCACTATATATACTTTTCCATTTCTGGCTTCTATCAAGACTCCCGGCTCAAGAAACACCAGCCCAGTGAGGGCTGCAGCATAATCCCAGACATTTACCAGCTGTGTCGACTTCTGTTTCTTCTCCTGATAATTTCCTAACACCTCCTCAGCCTCTCTTATTCCTTTCCTTTTCACTGGTGAAATGATGGTGATAGACCAGAATTGTTATTTGTTTAATTGGAATTGATAATCATTTAACACATTTTTTTTTAATTTTTTTGAGAACCTGCGATGCCCCAGGTCTTCAGCATCCCTTTGGAGGAATAAATCAAAACCTCTCTGAGAAACACATACTTTGGGTGTGTGGTGGTCAGAGTGGGAGATGGGGAATGTATGTGGAATTATTGAGCAATGTGATAGGGTTTTGATCAAGAATATCAGGGCGCCAACTAAGAAGGATGCAAGGAGAGGTGGCCTTGAGGCAGAAAGCCGCCTGCATTGCTCTGACTCACATGTGGACATGTGTGTAACTTTCGGAAGATTTTAACCTCTTCATCTGCGAATTTAGACAGGAAATGAGGGTGGTTGTGAGCATATGTGTAAGGTTAAGATTGTAACCTCATCTGCCAGTTTAGATAAGAAATGAGGGTGGTTGGGAAGGTAGAGATTTTATTTTTGGCTATGATGTGCCTTTTCTAGATCTGTCCTGCTAATTGATACTCTGATATGATTCATGCATAAAATTGATCTTTATATGCAGTTCTGATGAAAAGACCAAAAATTTCCCTCAACTTACCCAACTGAATGTTGCGACCTTCCATAGGGCCTGGAAAAACACATTTGCTGCTTTTGTGTCAGATTGGCCCAAGAGTGCCCAGTCACCCAGCCGGGGAGTCCAGGTGCGTTCCAGGTAAGACAGCGCTCCAGAGCGAACACAGGACTTGGGTGTGGTGTGCTGGGGCCCACCTGTACCAGCACTCAGGAGCTGATTGTTAAATCTTGAGAAATTTTGTGGGGCAGTTGGTGATTTGACCTTGGCCGTGGTGGGAGTGTTTGGGCTTCCCCAGTGGCCCGATGGTAAAGAATCTGCCTTCAATGCTGGAGATGTAGGTTCGATCCCTGGGTTGGGAAGATCCCCTGGAGGAGGGCATGGCAACCCACTCCAGTATTCTTGCCTGGAGAATCCCATGGACAGAGGAGCCTGGGGGGCTACAGTCCAGGGGGTTGCAAAGAGTAGGATACGACTGAAATGACTTAGTGCACACACGTGGTGGGAATGTTTACACCATGGAAACCGCCAAGAGCCACACATCAGAGCCCCCCAGCCCCACCTCCTCACCCTCCCAGACCTGGTTCACCTGCAGCACGTCACTGGGACTTGGGGCCCAAAGAATACATTCTCTGTGTGGCTGTGTGGTTTTCGGAAGACACTGAACTTCTCTGAGACTTTCGTGAGTCATCTACACCACGGCTCAGTATGGTTATTGGGCTTAGAATACCAGGTTTTATTGAAAGGAGTGTGAGAACGGGAACACACGACTGGGATTGAATGCACAATACCAGTGAACATGTTCTGAAGTCTGTAAAGAGCAAAGCACACAGAAGGAATTCGAATTTTTATATAAAAGCAAGAGGTCAACCTGGTTCCTTTCTAGCCTGATGATTTACCTAAGTCATCTCTGAATTTTGGGCATTACAATCTGAAGGGGAAACATGCATAGATTTTCTACCTTTTTTTTTTTTGGATTTCATGTCAGAAAGGCCCTGGGTACGGTACTGTTGGGCAGGTCATCTGGTCTTGTCATTTCTGTGAGTGATTTCAGTAAATGCCAGACTAGCTTTCAGAAATACATCCTTGAAGAACAGCTCATTGAAAGAAGGTTTTACTTGTCCCTCTTACAAATGGGAGAACCAGAGCTCCCAGCAGTGGGGCAGGAAGAGTGGCAGAGCTGGAGTTTGGTGTCTGTATGCCACCAAAGGGCAGGATTCCTGCACTGTGGCTGACTGCTCTTCAGTTCAAGGACCTGAGCCCCTCAGTGCCGGGAGCTTGGGATGAGTGTCTGATGATCTGGGCAAAGCAGCTGTGCTCTGCACACAGCACCGTTCTGATTTGTTTCTGTTCTGATAGAAATCTGTTGGCTCTTCCCCTCATTAGGTTCTTTTGGCTGGGCTCAGAGCTGCCTTGAGGAGCCTGTAAATCTGAAAATGAACCCCACGGATATAGCAGACACCACGGTAGATGAAAGCATCTATAACAGTTATTATCTCTATGAAAACCTGCCCAAGCCTTGCAACAAGGACGGCATCCGGGCATTTGGGGAGCTCTTCCTGCCCCCACTCTACTCCCTGGTCTTTCTCTTCGGTCTGCTTGGAAACTCCGTGGTGGTCTTGGTCCTGTTCAAGTACAAGCGGCTCAAGTCCATGACCGACGTGTACCTGCTCAACCTCGCCATCTCGGACCTGCTCTTCGTGCTCTCACTGCCTTTCTGGGGCTACTATGCTGCAGACCAGTGGGTGTTTGGGCTTGGCCTCTGCAAGCTGATTTCTTGGATATACCTGGTAGGCTTCTACAGCGGCATCTTCTTCATCACACTCATGAGCATCGACAGGTACCTGGCCATCGTGCACGCCATCTTCTCCCTGAGAGCCAGGACCTTGACTTACGGGGTCATCACCAGTGTGGCCACGTGGTCAGTGGCTGTGCTTGTCTCCCTCCCAGGCCTCCTGTTCAGCACGTGTTATACTGAGCGCAACCACACCTACTGCAAAACCAAGTACTCTTTCAACTCCACGCGGTGGAAGGTCCTGAGCTCCCTGGAGATCAACATTCTAGGGCTGGTGATCCCCTTGGGAATCATGCTGTTCTGCTACTCCATGATCATTAGGACCTTGCAGCACTGCAAAAATGAGAAGAAGAACAAGGCAGTGAAGATGATCTTTGCTGTGGTAGTCCTCTTCCTGGGGTTCTGGACCCCTTACAATGTGGTGCTCTTCCTGGAGACCCTGGTGGAGCTGGAGGTCCTTCAGGACTGCACATTTGAGCGACACCTGGACTATGCCATCCAGACCACAGAGACCCTGGCTTTTGTTCACTGCTGCCTCAATCCTGTCATCTACTTCTTCCTGGGGGAGAAATTTCGCAAGTATATCGTACAGCTCTTCAAAACCTGCCGGGGCACTCTGGTGCTCTGCCAATACTGTCGACTCCTCCCAATGTACACTGACACCCCCAGCTCATCTTACACGCAGTCCACCGTGGACCATGACCTCCGCGATGCTCTGTAAAAACTGAAAATGCAAGAAACAGTTAATAAGCTTCCCACGTTGAGAGCTTATTTAAAATTGTATCAAAGTGACAGTTTCCTGAACAAGTACAGGGGAGAAGAAGAATTATATCCACTGCAAAAAGTAGGGCTTCTCACCCGGCAGTCACGTTTTCTTCCTGCCAAGTACAAGTTCAGTGTGACCAGAGTTCACCTGGACCGAGGCATCCTTCCTTGGTGCACCAGGCTTTCCTGCAGGGATGAGTAAACCTGAGGAGGCTTCTGAGCAAGCTTCAGTGAGGAGAGAGATGATTTGGGAACGGGAAGACCATTCCCTTCCAACCTGAACTCATGGGATTCTCTGGAGGGGTTTGTAGAGAATTGACTGGGGGAGTAAAGCGCTAATTCTTGCTGTGAAAATGAGGCCTTTGAACTGCTACTAGCTTCTGTGAAACAATATAGAAAACCTTGGGCACACTGTCCCAGTGTTTTCCTGATCATATATATCTGAAGCACGGTGTACGCCACGAAGCCAGGTGTCTGCAGAAACAACTAGTAAAGGAATGAAATTAGATCTGGATTCTTTTATTGTGAAGGATTATTTGTTAATGAAAGCCAAACTTCCAATGCTGATAACAAGTATAAGCTTAAGAAGGCATTAGAATGGTCTGATTCCTAAACATGAAATGCAAGGCATTAACAAATCTAAACGTAACTTGTGGAAATTCAAACACAGTTTCATATGCTTATGGTGTGTTTTATTTTCATTAATACATGAGTATTCACATTTAAGAAGTAATACATAGGCCCAGATACATTTATCTGGGGTCTTTTACTCATTTACAAACATTTCCTTCAAAACCAAAAAATAACAAGGACTAATCAAGTAAGAAGACAGTGCTTCCTTAATCACTTCAAAGTGCCTGCCATAAAGTAAGGCAAAAATAGTCCACTAAAAGTTAATGCTGATATGGCATAAAAATGACTTCCAAAAAATTTGGAATTGTGAAAAGTGTCATCTTTTAAAATATTGGCCCTGCTTTTTAACTTTTGGATGATTCAAAACTTCAATCAGTCACTTCTTACAAGTCATTTTAATTATGTAATTAATCATTAAGAGAACGCTCTGTTCTTACAGCCTTAATCAGAATTAAGACTTACGAAGTCTAAGGATATCTGTAATTGCTCCAAAAACAAAACCTACTTTGCAAACTATTACCTGAGCTAACCAGTTTAAAGTGCTTCTGTAAATTTACACATTATTGCATGCTTTCCATTTATAAAGAATGCATTTCCAGAAAATTTATTTTCAGAAGGTGATTTTAACAGGGTAAGTTGATATTGCCTTTCTAGAAATACAATAAAAGACAACAAATAGACCTGTGTATAGTTTTTCCTGGTTATGTGTATGTTTGGTCTCCCACTGGGGATGAGCATCTGAGCCGCCAATGTTCCTGTTGTCTGGCTTGATCATCTTTGCTACACGTTATAGAAGAAATCCACGTTCCGGAGAGGAAGAATTAAAGGCTTCAGTGTTAAGATAACCACTTGGGATGGAGAAAGGAGTCACTACTCATTGTCACAAAAGTGCTTGGGGATGAGAGTGGATGAGGAGTGGGGACAGGAGGGGTTCCTGGGCAGTCCTTAGAAAACCCACATGACACGGCAGGGTCTGCAAATTATACTTCTGTGTTTCCTCGTGCGTCTGAGCCATTACTTTCCTCTCTTAGCCTTGGTTTCCTCTTATCTGTAAAGCAGAATAGAGTTCAGAGTGATTGAAAAAAAAGATGACTACTCAAAGTATCTATGTTCCTTGGTCATAAAGTGTGGTTTTGAACTTCCCAGCCAGTGGCTACCTCCCCTTTCCTCTTAGAGCTTGAAGTTTCATTCATTTAATCAGTAGGAGACAGAAATGTAAGGACACCAAAAGACAGAGACTAAAGACTCTGATGCTGGGAGGGATTGGGGGCAGGAGGAGAAGGGGACGACAGAGGATGAGATGGCTGGATGGCATCACCGACTCGCTGGACATGAGTCTGAGTGAACTCCGGGAGTTGGTGATGGACAGGGGGGCCTGGCGTGCTGCAATTCATGGGGTCACGAAAAGTCGGACTCAACTGAGCGACTGAGCTGAACTGAACGGAACTGAACCACTGGGGTTTTACTGTCCCTTTAGTGTCCATTACTCTAACGCTCACTGAGGCTGCAGACCACACAGCTCCTGCACCCCATCCGAGGATGGGGTCACCTATCACCTCCAGGACCTCAGCGCCTCCCTTTCTCCAAAGTTGGGAGCTGTCCCCTCAGGATGGGAATTTAGAACCTCTGGTGATACCCAAACATAACCCTCTCAGCTCACTGGAAAGAAAGTTCCTTCCCCTTCAGTAACAAACATAGAAACCCCAGCTTGATTTCTACAAAGTTTGGTTTTGCTTTTTTTTTTTTTTTAAAGGGTGCCAGGACCAACAATCACCAGCTACCCAAGAACCAAAAAATTATACTTCCAAAATCTCTTGATGTTGATTCTGCAAAGAACAAGAGCTGTCCTACGTGTGCCTCTTGTGACAGAAACCCTTTTTAAGGTGGGTTTACAGAATTGAAAGAGACATGTGTACCCCAATGTTCATCACAGCACTGTTTATAATAGCCAGGACATGGAAGCAACCTAGATGTCCATCAGCAGATGAATGGATAAGAAAGCTGTGGTACATATACACAATGGAGTTTTACTCAGCCATTAAAAAGAATGCATTTGAATCAGTTCTAATGAGGTGGATGAAACTGGAGCCGATTATACAGAGTGAAGTGAGCCAGAAAGAAAAACACCAATACAGTATACTAAAGCATATATATGGAATTTAGAAAGATGGTAATGATAACCCTGTATGCGAGACAGCAAAAGAGACACAGATGTATAGAACAGTCTTTTGGACTCTGGGAGAGGGAGAGGGTGGGATGATTTGGGAGAATGGCATTGAAACATGTATAATATCATACAAGAAACGAATCACCAGTCCAGGTTCCATGCAGGATACAGGATGCTTGGGGCGGTGCACTGGGATGACCCAGAGGGATGATACAGGGAGGGAGGTGGGAGTGGGGTTCAGGATGGGGAACACGTGTACACCTGTGGCGGATTCATGTTAATGTATGGCAAAACCAATACAATATTGTAAAGTAATTAGCCTCTAATTAAAATAAATAAATTTAAATTAAAAAAAATAAGGTAAGTTTAACTGTATGTTTTCATTAGGACCATTCTTCTCTTGCTGCACCATGTCTAGCTTCTGGGGAACACAGTTCAGTTCAGTTCAGCCGCTCAGTTGTGTCCAACTCTTTGCAACCCCAGGGACCACAGCACACCAGGCTTCCCTGTCCATCACCAACTCCCGGAGTCCACCCAAACTCATGTCCATCAAGTCAGTGGTGCCATCCAACCATCTCATCCTCTGTTGTCCCTTTCTCCTCCTGCCCTCAATCTTTCCCAGCATCAGGGTCTTTTCAAATGAGTCACAGACTAGGTATAATTCCTTTAAGAACAAAAGAAAGAGGTTTGCTTTTCAGATGGTGTCATTGTTTTGGAATAAGACAGAAGTTATGGCTGCACAGCATTGTGAATGTACCAAATGCCACTGAATTGTACATTGAACACTCTCCGACATAAATCACAGCAGGATCCTCTATGACCCACCTCCCAGAATATTGGAAATAAAAGCAAAAATAAACAAATGGGATCTAATTAAAATTAAAAGCTTCTGCACAACAAAAGAAACTATAAGCAAGGTGAAAAGACAGCCTTCAGAATGGGAGAAAATAATAGCAAATGAAGCAACTGACAAACAACTAATCTCAAAAATATACAAGCAACTCCTGTAGCTCAATTCCAGAAAAATAAATGACCCAACCAAAAATGGGCCAAAGAACTAGACATTTCTCCAAAGAAGACATACAGATGGCTAACAAACACATGAAAAGATGCTCAACATCACTCATTATCAGAGAAATGCAAATCAAAACCACAATGAAGTACCATTTCACACCAGTCAGAATGGCTGTGATCCAAAAGTCTACAAGCAATAAATGCTGGAGAGGATGTGGAGAAAAGGGAACGCTCTTACACTGTTGGTGGGAATGCAAACTAGTACAGCCACTATGGAGAACAGTGTGGAGATTCCTTAAAAAACTGGAAATAGAACTGCCATATGACCCAGCAATCCCACTGCTGGGCATACACACTGAGGAAACCAGAAGGGAAAGAGACACGTGTACCCCAGTGTTCATCGCAGCACTGTTTATAATAGCCAGGACATGGAAGCAACCTAGATGTCCATCAGCAGATGAATGGATAAGCAAGCTGTGGTACATATACACAATGGAGTATTACTCAGCCATTAAAAAGAATGCATTTGAATCAGTTCTAATGAGGTGGATGAAACTGGAGCCGATTATACAGAGTGAAGTGAGCCAGAAAGAAAAACACCAATTCAGTATACTAACGCATATATATGGAATTTAGAAAGATGCTAATGATAACCCTGTATGCGAGACAGCAAAAGAGACACAGATGTATAGAAAAGTCTTTTGGACTCTGTGGGAGAGGTGGCAGGGGATGATTTGGGAGAATGGCATTGAAACATGTATAATATCATATATGAAATGAATCGCCAGTCCAGGTTCGATGCATGATACAGGGTGATCGGGGCTGGTGCACTGGGATGACCCAGAGGGATGGTACGGGGAGGGAGGTGGGAGTGGGGTTCAGGATGGGGAACACGTGGTGGATTTATGTTGATGTATGGCAAAACCAACACAATATTGTAAAGTAATTAGCCTCCAATTAAAATAAAAAAGAATTATACATTAAAAATTTTTTTGATTTATTATTATTTTTTTTAATCACACTATGCAGCACGTGGGATCTTAGTTCCCTGCTGCTGCTGCTGCTAAGTCGCTTCAGTCATGTCTGACTCTGTGCAACCCCATAGACGGCAGCCCACCAGGCTCCACCGTCCCTGGGATTCTCCAGGCAAGAACACTGGAGTGGGTTGCAATTTCCTTCTCCAATGCATGAAAGTGAAAAGTGAAAGTGAAGTCGTTCAGTCCTGTTGGACTCTTAGCGACCCCATGGACTGCAGCCTACCAGCCTCCTCTATCTATGGGATTTTCCAGGCAAGAGTACTGGAGTGGGGTGCCATTGCCTTCTCTGCTTAGTTCCCTGACAAAGGATCAAATCCTTGGATCAAATCCCCTGCAGTGGAAGCCTGGAGTTTTAACCTCTGGATGACCAGAGAAGTCCTGAATCGTAGGTACAGTTTTAAATGATTGGTTTTATAGTGTGTGAATTTTACCTCAACAACAACAAAAAGAATAATAAGAAATAGCCCTATCAGTATCTGTCCATAATAGGCACTCAAACTCTATTAAATAAAAAAGTGTCACCTGCTTCCCAAGAGAAGGAAGAATGCTGGGTGATGTATAGACCTTTATGGAGATTTTTCATAAGAAACTCTTATAACACTCTGGGACATTTTATGCAATGATTTCTGATTTGTTGGGAGTCTGTCTTGTACCACTTGGGATGGTAGGTGATGGAGAGGAGGATAGGATAAAGGAGTGGGCTCTGCATGTATAGATTGTAACTTGAGACAGGAATACACAAGTACAAGATCGACTACGAAGCAAGCAGGACAGACACAATAACATAGTCACAAAGAAAATGCTTCAGGACCCCAGACGAAGAAGGAATCAATGTCAAATGTCAAACTTCGACTAGCTTTTGAAGTTGGCCTTATAAGAGGAGCCTGATTTTGGTGAATGGAAGGGAGGAAGGACATTCTAAGCTGGTGAAATTGCACATGAAAAGGCAGATGCTGTGTCAAGACTGCCCCTTGTGGTCAGGGAGGGGTGAGCAGGTTTTTGTAGTTAAAGTGAAGACGGGTTGGGTGCGGAGAGGGCCAAAAGAGGAAAAGCTGAGACAAAGGAAAACTTAGGGACCTCATTTTTGGCGGCAGTTTTGAGCTCCTGGGACAGTGGCCATGCTGCATCAGGCTGGAGGAGACTGTTGGGGTTGTGGGGTGCTGTCCACACACCCTGTGCTGAATGAGTACTCACCCCATCCGTTCCAGGAGCGCTGACACTTGGGGCTCTCGGCTGGTCTCTTCAGGACTGTCCTCCCAGGGGAGCACTCACTTCCAGCGCCTGATCTTGGAGAGAAAGAAACACTCGCTCCCTTGCTTTCAACTGGGACACGCTGATAAGCCATTCCAACCGCAGAGCTGCCCGTAAGATTAGCTGAGCCTCTGTTGCGGCTACATTGTGGTGTGCCCAGCGCTGCCTCCTTCGTGCCCTTACAGATGTTGTTCCCAAGAGGCCTCCCCAGTAAATCTCCCGTATGCTCATCTCAGAGTCTGCTCCCAGGAACTCAAGTCTAAAGTGGGAATTCTGGATCATCGCCTAAGATAAATAGGAGTGACCCCAGGTGTGGGAAAATGAGGGTGCATAGAGTTTGCAGCAGGCTGTCCATTCATCACCCTTTGGCTAGCAACCCCATTTGACTCTTGGTTCATGTGCTTCCCTGAGTCAACCTCGCCTTTGCTGTCATAATTCACCTGCCTCAAACCCTGAGCCATCATCCCCACACCACTCTCCTTCTGTTATGGTAAGAGCTCAACGCTACCCTTGGCCTTGACGTCCTGTATTCTGCACTGGTCTGTGGCTTCCTGGATTCAATGAACCAGACACAAGTTCCATTCGTTTCGGGATTCACGATACTTCACTCCTGAATGGCCATTATCAAAAAGTCTGTAAATAGTAAACGCTGGAGGGAGTTCCCTTATGGTCCAGTGGTTAGGACTTTCACTTCACTGCTTAAAATGCCCAGACCGGGTCAGGGAACTAAGATCCCACAAGCCAAGTGGTATGACCACCACCACCACCAACAAAAATAGGGAAAAAAGAACGCTAGAGAGAGTGTGGAGAAAAGGGAACCCTCCTACACTGTCGGTGGTAATGTAAATTGGTGCAGCCGCTAAGAAAAACTGTATGGAGGTTCCTCAAAAAATGAATAATTGAGCTGCCATAATCTAGCAATCCCAATCCTGGGCATATACCTGGAGAAAACTCCCACTCGAAAAGACACATGCAGCCCAATGGTCATAGCAGCGCCATTCACAATAGCCAAGACATGGAAGCAACGTACGTGCTACAGACGAATGGATGACGATGTAGTGTATATATATACACACACAATAGAATATTAGCCGTAAAAAGAATCAACTAATGCCATTGGCAGCAACATGGACGGAACTAGAGATTATTTTACTAAGTAGATCAGAAAGAGAAAGACAAATATCATATGATGTTACTTACATGTGGAATCTAAAAAGATACAAATGAACTTATTTACAAAACAGGAATAGACTCACAGATGTAGAAAACAAACTTATGGTTAACAAAGGGGGAAGGGAAGGGCGAGGGATAAATTAGGAGTTTGGGATTAAAATACACACACTGCTATATATAAAATAGATAACCAACAAGGACCTAGTCTATAGCATAGGCAACTATGTTCAATATCCTGTAATAACCTGTAATGGAAAAGCATCAGAAAAAGAATAGATATATATGTATAACTGAATCACTTTGCTGTACACCCGAAACTAAGACAACATTTCAAATCAACTACATTTCAATAAAATTTTTAAAAAAATACTTTACTCCTTAAAAGCTTCTAATGGCTTCAAATTCCCCTTTCAGCATATCAGAACTCCACTAACTATTTTTGAAACTCATTTCAGCCTTCTCTTTAAGTAGATAAGGTTGGTTTTATTATCCCCAAGCAATTGAGTTCAGGGGAAACAACATTTTAATAATGAAGTAAACCAGATCCACCAACAATATCATCACCTAACTGCTTAGTAAAATGCCCAGCACAGAGCAGTTGTTCAATTATTTTTTTAATGAATGAGTGAATTTCCTTATCTCTTAATTAAGTACTCTATGCTGGCAACTCAAGTTTCTATTTCACTACACAAAGTTCACCAGTCTGCTCTCCAAAATCCCCAATATGTTTCTAATAAAACTTTGTGTGACAGAGTTCAAAGATTGATTGACTTGCCTCCTAGTTCCAGAAATTAGTGGGTGGTCTTTGGGTCAAAAATGACTTCATTATGACTTTTGGTATGAACAGAGTTGCAGAAATCTGCATTTTCGTCTTCTCTGGGAAATTATAAAATATCAGCAAGAAGAATGAAAAACCCCACAAACTCCATTTTCAATCAAACTTGGAGAGAGAAATACTTTTCAGAGTCTAAAATATACATGAAGGGCCTACTAAAAGCAGCCGATGCCAGGCACAGATGTGGAGGCAGCATATGGCAGGGACAGAGCTCACAGTCTCTGCAGAAACCCATTTCCCATAGGGAGAGGTTTACCGCCGGGGGCAGGGGCAGGGGCTGGCAGGAGCAGAGCTGGAATCAGAAGCCCTCCGAGGCCCAGTTTGGTTCAGAGGAGGCAGATTTGCTCAGTTTCAGATCTGCAGGGTGCAATCTGTCTCTGTGGCTGTAGAAGAGAGTCATTGGATTGTGAAAACAGCTTGCCTCCTGGAAAAGAACGGACACCCTGCCTCAAACACATGCATACTCATACTTAACAATTCAAAGATAGACACTCAGAAAAATGATACTGACTACAATCAGGCTAGGAATACTATAGAAATATAGGAATATAATATTTTATTATTTTATCATCAAATATATTTGTCCCCAGCTTCCCTTGTGGCTCAGCTGGTAAAGAATCCACCTGCAATGAGGGAAACCTGGGTTTGATCCCTGGGTTGGGAAGATCCCCTGGAGAAGGGAAAGGCTACCCACTCCAGTATTCTGGCCTGGAGAATTCCATGGACTATATAGTCCACGGGGTCACAAAGAGTTGGACACGACTGAGAGACTTTCACTTTCACTTTCTTAAAATGCTTAACAGGGCACTCCCGAGATATTTTAGCTCAAGACAGAAGACAAGAACGCCTGCTGTCACTGCTGCTACACAATACCAGGCTTTGAGATACCAGCTCCTTCCTATTTAGGGATAAATTAGAGGTATAAAAATTGGGAAAGAGGGATATTCTACAAAATACCTGACCAGGATCCTTCAAAACTGTTAACATCAGTAAAAACAAAGAAAGTCTGAGAAATTGTCTCAGACTAGAGGAGCCTGAAGAGACATGATGATAAAATGTAGTTGTGGAACAGAAAAGAACATCAGCTAAAAACTAAGGTCATTTCAATAAAGTATGGACATTAGCTGATAATAAAACATCAATAATGGTTCATTCAGTGTAACAAATGTATCACAAAAATGTAAGATGTTAGTAATAGGGAAAATGGGGCATGGGGTATATGGGAACACTCTACTTTCTTCCTAATTTTCTTTTATTCTTACAGTTTCAGTGAGATATAATTGACATACAGCATTTGAGCTTCCCAGGCATCTCAGCTGGTAAAGAATCTGCCTGCAATGCAGGAGACCCCGGTTTGATTCCTGGGTCAAGAAGTTCCCCTGGAGAAGGGATAGACTATCCACTCCAGTATTCTTGGGCTTCCCTGGTGGCTCAGAAGGTAAAGAATCCACTTGCAATGCGGGAGACCTGGGTTCGATCCCTGGGTCGGGAAGATCCCCTGAAAGAGGGCATGGCAACTTACTCCAGTACTCTTGCCTGGAGAATCCCATGGACAGAGGAGCCTGGTGGGCTACAGTCCATGGGGTCTCAAAGAGTCAGACACGACTGAATGAGATAGATACTGTATAAGTTTAAGGTGTACAGCATGATGATTTCTAAAATATTTATTTGCTTATTTGGCTGTCCCAGATCTTAGCTGCACATGTGAACTCTTAGTTGCTGCATGTAGGATCTGGTTCCTTGGATCCAGGATCAAACCTGGACTCCTACATTGGGAGCATGGAATATTAGCCCCTGGACCACTAAGGAAGTCCCCAGCATAATGATTTGACTTACATATATCATGAAATAATACCATGTAAGTGTAGGGAATATCCATCAACTTATAGAGATATGAAATCAAAAAAAGGATACCAAAGATATTACATAATTATTGCATATATTCCCCCACACTGTCCATTTTATACTTGTTAGTCATATATTTTGTAACTGGAAACCTGTACCCCTTAAACTCCGTCACCTGGTTTACTCATCCCCCACACCCTCCCTTCTGTTTCTGTCTTTTTATGTTTGTTCGTTTTGTTTTGTTTTTGTTAATTTATTCTCACATCCATACATGGCTATTGGAAAAACCATGGCTTTGACTCGACGGACCTTTGTTGGCAAAATAATGTCTCTGCTTTTCAATATGCTGTCTAGGTTGGTCATAACTTTCCTTCCAAGGAGTAAGCATCTTTTAATTTCATGTCTGCAGTCACCATCTGCAGTGATTTTGGAGCCCCCCAAAATAAAGTCTGTCATTGTTTCCATTGCTTCCCCATCTATTTGCCATGAAGTGATGGGACCAAATACCATGATCTTAGTTTTTTGAATGTTGAGTTTTAAGCCAACACTTTCACTGTCCTCTTTCACTTTCATCAGGAGGCTCTTTAGTTATTCTTTGCTTTCTGCCATAAGGGTGGTGTCATCTGCATATCTGAGGTTATTGATATTTCTCCCAGAAATCTTGATTCCAGCTTGTGCTTCATCCAGCTCAGCGTTTCTCATGATGTACTCTGCATATAAGTTAAATAAGCAGATTGACAATATACAGTCTTGGAGTACTCCTTTCCCAATTTGGAACCAGTCTGTTGTTCCAAGTCCAGTTCTAACTGTTGCTTCCTGACCTGCATACAGATTTCTCAGGACATAGGTCAGGTGGTCTGGTATTCCCATCTCTTTCAGAATTTTTCACAGTTTGTTGTGATCCACACACTCAAAGGCTTTGGCATAGTCAATAAAGAAGTAGATGTTTTTCTGGAACTCTTTTGCTTTTTCGATGATCCAGCAGATGTTGGCAATTTGATCTCTTGTTCCTCTGCCTTTTCTAAATCCAGCTTGAACTTCTGGAAGTTCACGGTTCACATATTACTGAAGCCTGGCTTGGAGAATTTTGAGCATTATTTTGCTAGCATGTAAGATGAGTGCAATTGTGCGGTAGTTTGAGCATTCCTTGGCATTGCCTTTTTTTGGGATTGAAAGAAAACTGACCTTTTCCTGTCCTGTGGCCACTGCTGAGTTTTCCAAATTTCCTGACATATTGAGTGCAGCACTTCCACAGCTTCACCTTTTAGGATTTGAAATAGCTCAACTGAAATTCCATCACCTCCCCTAGCTTTGTTTGTAGTGATGCTTCCTAAGGCCACTTGACTTTACATTCCAGGATGTCTGGCTCTAGGTGAGTGATCACACCATCGTGATTATCTGGGTCGTAAAGATCTTTTTGTGTAGTTCTTCTGTGTATTCTTGCCACCTCTTCCTAATATGTTCTGCTTCTGTTAGGTCCATACCATTTCTGTCCACCCATTCGTCACAAATGGCAAGATTTCATTCTTTAGTATGGCTGAGTAATATTACTTTGTTTGCGTATCTTAACCTGTGAACCAGTGGAAGTGACAGTGTTAGTTACTCAGTCGTGTTCAACTCTTTGTGACCCCATGGACTGTTTGTCCATGGAATTCTCCGTGCAAGAACACTGGAGTGGGTAGCCATTCCCTTCTCCAGGGGATCTTCTGACCCAGGGATCGAACCTGGATCTCCTGTACTGCAGGTAGATTCTTTACCATCTGAACCACCAGGGAAGCCCATCTCTACCTGTATCTATATCTAAATCTTCTAAAAAAGAATATTTATACATATATACCTGAATCACTTTGCTATATACCTGAAACTGACACAAAATTGTAAATAAACCATACTTCAATAAAAAAAATAAAGATGGCAACATAAAATCAAAGGAGGGACACAACAGATTTACTTAAGGAGTGGGCCAGTTGGACTGTTATCTGGGAAAAAAATTAAGCTTGATTCATGTGTCATATGTACATGGTTAAGTGGCAAATAGATAAAAATTTAAACGTAAAAATTGGAACAATATAAGTTCCAAATGGAAACATGGAAGAATTTCTTCAGAATGTTGGCACAGGCAAGAATATTCTCAAAATTCAGAAGCCATAAAAGAAATGAGTAATAAATTCAACCATGTGAATACAAAAATGTGCACGATGAAACATCACCAAGATAAAACTCAGAAGACAAGTGATGAACTGGAGAAAATATGTATATGCATTTGAACTGTTTTTCTAACAGCTAAATGGCAAAAGGATGTTTCTTACATTATTCTCAATACTTTTCTATATGGTTAAAACATTTAATAAAAAAGTAATTAATTTTTTATTAAATGTTTTAAATTTTTTAAATTTAAATGTTTACATTTTTTATTAAATCTTTTATTAAATGGTATATTATGGAATATGCCATTAAAAAGAGAATGGCTTCCAGATATAAACTTACCACTATGCACAAAAGTTCATGATATATATTAAGTTTTTTTTGGTTTGTTTTGGCCATGTGGCTTTTTGTGAACACAGGCCCTGGTGCTCAAAGTGTCTAGTCTTAACCACTGGACTCCCCAGGAATTCCTGTAAGTTCATGATAAAAACCTGGAATGATGAACCTAAAACTTAAATCCCAAACTCTTATTCATTAAAAATTTTTCTGGATTTGTTGAGATATTATTGATGTTAGCCATTTCTTAAAATTATTTTTAATTAAAAAATTTTATGCAATTTGAAAATATGTATTTACTTGGTTTTGGCTCCACTGGGTCTTCACTGCTGCGCGTGGGCTTTCCCCAGTTGTGGCACGCTGGCTCAGTTGCCCTGTGGCCTGCGAAAACTTCGCGGACCAGGGATCAAACCTGTGTTCCCTCGTTGGCTTTGGCAGGGGATTCTCAACCACTGAACCACCAGGACGTATTTTATCCATTTTTATAGAGGGAAGAATTATACTACTTTACAATTTCTAGGCTTCTTAATTTCTTTAAACAAACATGCCTTATTTTCACAACCTGCTAAAACAATCAGGATCTCCCCATTTTAGAAAAATAAAAAGAGGGAGGCCTTGTGATTGGGGAAAGTTGACTAATGAACCGCAGACAGGATCTAAAAAGTAGGGCTCCCAGGTGAGGTGAGCAGGTGGTTGCTCATGCCGGTATGATACCTGCCTACGGAGATGGCTACTTTGAAGAAGATGCTGATGTCAGTCGTGGGATGGGAAGCAGAGTTTGCATATGAGATGGTTACAAGATAACTTGTGGGAACCTGCAGAATGTCTGCACTCTTTTGATCTCACAGGAGATAAGCCAAGGTTATGCTTGGAGCCCCACCAGGCAGGAAAGAGCTCTGCATCAACACTGGACTGTACAGCCACCTCTCCACGGTTGCCTTGGTTTGAGGGATTCCTCCTAATGGTAATTACATCGCTACAAAAACATCACATGCAAATAAAGTGAATGGTGGTTCAAGTGGTGGATTTTGTGGTCTAGCTGGGCTTCTCTTGGGGGAACGACTGAGAAGGAGTTTGAGAGGGGTTGCACAGTTGACAAGAGTGAGCTTATGAGGGAATGGATTTAAGCTGAAAATTAAAAAATCATCTTTTGGAAGCTTCTTGAAGGTTACAGACACGTTGAGTCTATCACAGAGAAGACTTCCAATTAAGGTGCAACATAAGTCTACAGTTTGGGGGCCTTTCTGTTTTCCAAAACTCACTGGGATGTAACAAGAGAAATTTAAAAGATGGTTGGATACAAAAGCCACTTTAGAAAATACCTTGACAATTGTAAATTTGAACGTATATGTACCCTATGATTCAGGAATTCTATATCTAGGTATTTGTGCAAGATCTTAGTTCTTAAAAAGGCTTGTACAAGAATGTTCACAACATCATACTTGATGGTGAAAGACTGAATGCCTTCCCCTTTTAAATTTTTTTATTTATTTTTAATGGGAGGATAATTGCTTTACAATATTGTGTTGGTTTCTGCCATACATCAACATGAATCAGCCATGGGTATATACATGTGTCCCCTTCCTCTTGAACCTCCCTCCCACCCCCTACCCCATCCCACCCTTCTAGGTTGTCATGGAGCACTAGATTGAACTCCCTGTGTCATATAGCAACTTCCCACTGGCTATCTATTTTACACATGGAAATGTATATATCTCCATGCTACTCTCTCAGTTTGTCCCACCTTCTCCTGCCCCCGCTGTGTCCATAAGTCTGTTTTCTGTGTCTGAGTCTCTATTCCTGCCCTGCAAATAGGTTCATCAGCACTATTTTTCTAGGTTCCATATGTATGCATTAATATGCAATATTTGTTTTTTTCTTTCTGACTTACTTCACTCTGTACAATGTCACTAGAACGGACTCAAATGTGTTCCTGTTTATGACTGAGCAATACTCCATTGTATATATATACCACAACTTCTTTATCCATTCATATGTTGACAGACATCTAGGTTGCTTGCATGTCCTGGCTATTGTAAATAGTGCTGCAAACGAACACTGGGGCACACGTGTCTTTTTCAATTATGGTTTTCTTAGGGTATATGCCCAGTGGCGGGATGGCTGGGTCATTTGGTAGTTTTATTCCTAGTTTTTCAAGAAATCTCCATACTGTTCTCCATAGTGACTATATCTGTTTACATTCCCACCAACAGTGCAAGAGGGTTCCCTTTTTTTTTACATCCTCTCCAGCATTTATTGTTTGTAGATTTTTTGTTGATGGCCATTCTGACCAGTGTGAGGTGATACCTCATTGTCATTGTCTTTGCCTTAAAATCAGGAACAAGACAAGGATGTCTGCTCTTGCCACTTCTATCATTGTATATTGGAGGTTCTGGTTAGGAAAATATGGCAAGAAAAAGAAATACTGAATGAAATGCATCCAGATTGGAAAGGAAGAAATAAAACAATGTCTCTCTGCAGAGGACGTGATCTTTTATGTAGAAAATTATAAGGAATCCATAAAAAAGGAAAACTCTTAGGGCTATTAAGTGAGTTCAGCAGATTATAGGATACAAGATCAACATAAATCAATACTATTTCTATTCAAATATCAATCTCATCCAGAAATCCTCACAGACATACCCAGAATACTGTTTAACCAAACGTCTGTGGCTCAGTCAGGTTGACACATAAAATTAACCATTAGAAGTTGCCTGCACTGGCTTGATTTCACAGGGGCTCTGGAGCATGAATTGTTCCACAGAATTAGTTCCATTTTGAGGCAAAGAGTCTGGCCTTTTGTATCCACATGTCAGTGAAGCATCTTCCTACTTAGGCCAAGAGTAGATCTGTGGTAGGACTTCCTCGGTGGCTGGTCCACTGGATAAGACTGTGCACTTCCAGTGCAGGGCCTGGGTTCGATCTCTGGTCAGGGAATTAGATCCCACATGCCATGCAGCCAATACATAAATAAACTAAATAAGAGAGTAGTTTTCTGGGGAAAAAAGCAACTAACACTCACAGCAGCTAAAGGAGGGGTGCAGCAGTAGGCAAAGGCTTCTGGGTAGGGTACCAATAACATCCAATACAGAGGCAACCTCAAAATTCCTATGCAGAGATGGAGGAGCAGAGAGAGAGAAATAAATATTTATAAACAAACTAATATGAAATCTCCATTCAAAATGAGTCTGCAATCCAACATTCCTTACTCCAAGGAAGAAATATGATTGTACAATGAACAAGATCAACAATCAAAACGAGATCACTTGAGATGAACTCAATATAATAAAATAGCAGGGAAAATATTTCAAAATAAACATGCTGATCCATTTGGAGGAAGTAATAACACCCACTAACAAAGAACAAACATTTTTACTGACATCTGATAGAATTGATCCTGCCCAAAGGTGTTAGGAGAGGTGTATGCGGTTGTTAACAGGAAACTTCCTTCCACAGCTGAACTGAACTTCTATTTCAAGATCCTAGTTCTCCCAGAAGTCAGAGACTTCATCTCAGACAATTCAGCATTTCACCCACTCCCCCCTCCTTCAGTGGCACTTTGATATTACAATTTTGGGAAATGATCTTCGTCATCTGTTGTCAGCAACTGCTGAGACTCGCCTAATTCCGCCCAGGCCTCAACCATCAATCCATGGACTGACCTGCTGAGTTTATCCACTGATCATGTGGCCACACTGGAAACGCTCCATTTTCTCCTGTGTTCCTCTGTGGCCTCAGCAGACATAGCAGGGCTTTCTGGAGCCGTTGCTACTTCCTGCTGCTCTGACTGGCGTGAGAGATCAGCCTTCTCCTCCCCACTCCATCTCTGGCTCATAGGAAACCTTGAAGGGACCTTGGTCCTTGTGCAGACACCTATGCTATGCTTCCTTCAAACTTGAACAACAATGGGAAACGCAGGGATCTTGCTTCCTCCCCTTTTGCTCAAATTTTAAGACCTTTGTGGGGATTCCATGGTATTCTCTAACTCTAAGAGCCTGGCCATGGGTGGTGGCCATGCAAGGACCCTTCCCAGGTGTACTTCCTAGCATCTGACTTTTGCTTTCCTTCTGACTCCTCTCTCTCAGCCCATGGAAGCCTCTTCCCTCTCAGGGCCCCTTCCTAAGAAGTTAGATCTGAAGGAGAAAGGCAAGCATGTGTCATTTCAGAAATACAGATGGGACATGCTTAATCTTCAAATCATTAGAAATTCAGAGATGTGAGTGGACAAAGAGAAGTGAAGATTAAGAAAAGCTGGCCAAGCAATATGAAGCATGGTCGAATGTCTTGTAAAAACTGGAATATCTGATATTCAGTACAATTAAGCTTATGCTATTACTCTGTAGACCGCCCCCACCCCTGTCTCTTTAAGCTTCTGTAAAGTTCTAAAGATGAAAGGGCCAGTGTGGGTGAGGTTTTTGTGAAACTCAAGGGACTCAGTTCCACATTTGAGTCAAGATACTGCAAGAAAATATGTGGGACAGTGAGCTCGTTCATGACTTGAACTCATTCAGTGGAGGCACAGTGTCTAGCCAGAGGAAACAATGAGAAGGAAGCCCTCCAGGGGTTCACAGAAATCTTGGGAAGGTTTTAAAAACAAACCTTTTCTAGATTTTCAAAGAGAAGGAAACCTCAGCTGACATCTGGTAGACATGGCTAAAGGAGTGCTTTTAAAAACACATGGGCCCACTCCCAATCTGTGAGCATAGACATAGAAGTATTTTTTTTTTTTTTTGCATTCAGGAAGCATTGATGGACGACTTACTATGGGCTAGATGTGCTGAACTGCGTACCAAGGATACAAGAATGAAAATCACACGGCAGTTGTCATGAAGGCTCTCTGGTCAGTGGTAAACAAATAACTACAGTTTTATGAGCTAAGTGCCATAGAGGGGGATGTAACCTGGGAAAGGGTTAACAGTCCCTCCCCTAACAAATATCAGGGAACCTGGCTCTTTCATTTCCTCATCTGCTCCCGAGGCTCACAGAATGTTTTGCCAACCTGGCCCTAATCCACATGTCTGAATTTCTGACACAGTGCCCTGGATATTTACTTAAGTGTCCTTTGCCTAATTAAACGATGGAAGTTTCTCTTCTCTTTTGACTGTTATTATCATTGCCTGTTGGTTCATGAGCGTAGGACAACTCTGCAGAAGCTCCATGGTTATTGCATGTTATAGTTAAGCTGATGGGAGAACAAGTGTCACCAAAACAGGAAATTGCCCATCATCTCAAAAACCTTTGGGTGAGATAATTGCCTTGATGCCCATAGTTAGCATGGAGGCGGGGGGGGGGGCGGCAATTGTCCCAAAGACTGATGAGATTCTCAGCACATTTAGCTTGAAGATGGAGAGATTTTATGAGACATGCTAGAGATAGAGGGATTGTGTGGGACATGCTTTCTTTAAGTGGGAATGGAAAAGAAGAATTCTCCCCTCCCATTTTCCATAATAACAGCAATCAAAGAAAGAAAGAAAGAAAATAAATTTTGTAAGTGTCAAGAGTTGAGGACGAAACAAAGTTCTTGAATTTCAGACTCTGCAACAGAGGGATTCATAGGACCCTGATAGAAGGATGTTAACTAAAATTTTAGAAACCAACGCCTGATTGAAATTAAAAGGTGTTTATTTGGGGTTTGTTAAGGCTGTAGCCTGGGAGACACAGACTCGAGAAGCACCGGAGTTTGTTCTGCTGGACTACAAAATGAGAGAGGCTGATAAAGGAAAAACCCATGGGTTACACTGAGTTTCAGGAGTGGTTTATCAAGCATTAGAATTGGAGCTGGTGAGAAGTAAGGGAACTTGTTGAGTAAGACTGGGTGGGGTCTGAATATTTCTGGAACTCTCTATTGTCTTTCTGGGTCTCTGCAGGTGCTGCTTCCTCCCCAAGCACCTTCTGCTCTCTTCATCTCTGTTCCTCCTGCTCTCATTCTCCGTGTGTCTCCACTCCAGGAGGCCTACCCTGACCAACCCCTGCTCCACGCCAGGGCCAGGTCTAGAGCTGGCATGCTCACAGCATGCTGCTCTTCTCCTTGAAATTGTCTTCCCCACAAACACTGCCTCGTCCATTCATACACAACTGTGTGATCCTCGAGGGGCAAGAAAAATGGCCTACTCAGTAACATGGGGCTCAGGGTAATACTGAAGGAACGTTTACTGTGTGGGTGAAGACACTCTGCTCATAGGTAAAGGTGAGGAGCACACCGACCCTAAAAGGGACAGGATCTGAACCCCTCAGGAGTCCTCTCTGGCACTTCTTGGAACACTTAATGTCTTCAAAGGTGTGGAAAGGAGGACAGGTGAGCCAGAATGGCCCAACTACCTGGATAAAGATCCTACCGCCTAGTAAAAAGTAAAGCCAAGGTGAAGTAAATTGGACAGATCGCACACCTTGCCTTATGGCACCACCCTTATGGCAGAAAGTGAAAAGGAACTAAAGAGCCTCTTGATGAAAGAAAAGAGGAGAGTGAAAAAGCTGGCTTAAAACTCAACATTCAAAGAACTAAGATCATGGCATCTGATCCATCACTTCATGGCAAATAGATGGGGAAACAATGGAAATGGTGAGAGACTTTATTTTCTTGGGCTCCAAAATCACTGCAGATGCTAACTGCAGCCATGATATTAAAAGACGGTTGCTCCTGGGAAGAAAAGCTGTGATAAACCTAGACAGCATATTAAAAAGCAGAGACATTACTTTGCTGACAAAGGTACGTCTAGTCAAAGCTATGGTTTTTCCAGTAGTCATGTACAGATGTGAGAGTTGAACCATAAAGAAAGCTGAGTGTCAAAGAACTGATGCTTTTTGAACTGTGGTATTGGAGAAGACTCTTGAGAGTCCCTTGGACTGCAAGGAGATCAAACCAGTCAATCCTGAAGGAAATCAGTCCTGAATATTCATTGGAAGGACTGATGCTGAAGCTGAAGCTCCAATACTTTGGCCACTTGATGTGAAGAACTGACTCATTGGAAAAGATCCTGATGCTGGGCAAGATTGAAGGCAGGAGGAGAAGAGGACGAAAGAGGATGAGATGGTTGGATGGCATCACTGACTTGATGGACATGAATTTGAGCAAGCTCCGGGAGTTGGTAGATGGACAGGGAAGCCTGGCGTGCTGCAGTCCATGGGTTCACAGAGTCTGACACAACTGAGTGACTGAACTGACCTGAACTGAACTGTACATCTTGCTCAGAAATCTATATCGAAGGCTTTGCCAAAGATAAAACGGGAAACCAAACTGAGCTTTAAGTGCAGGACATACTCCTGTCATCTCACCCTGCCATATACTCTGCCTGGTGAGGCCTGTGTTCAGAGTCACAGTTCCCATTTGGTTAATACTTGGTGGGACCACCAAAGGCCAGTGATCTGCAAGAATGACGAATCCCACTCATTAACATAGGCGAAACATACCTGCTATGGAACAAGCACAGTGATCTGCCAACAGGACCTTGCACCAGGGGTGAAGGGACCCGATTCATGCTCACCAGGTTCTCAGACTTGAGTGGGAAGAATGGAAATACGTATAACACTCCAGAATTTCCTCCTCTTGAACCTGGTCCTAGGCCATGGGCGGAAGATTTGGTTGACAGTCCCAGCTGAGTTCAGCCTTCAGACACGCCAGCCCAAAGGCCATGTGGAGTGAAGGAACCTCCAGACGATTCTAGGACCTGGCAGAGGCCGCAGTGTCATGACACCGAGAAGCCATCCTGCAGTCTGTCTGTATTCCGGATGCATGGAATCACACACATCACAAGATAGTTTTTTTATGCCACTTGCGCAAATGTATTGAAGTGCTTGGATGTGTAGCAACAGACCACGAGCAGCAGGCGCATAGTGATGGGAAGCGCCCGTCAGATTAGAAATTAAGGTGTTGGCACCAGAGAGTTGCTTAAGTTTTGAGAACAGGTGAACAGAGACTTTAAAGGGATGGAGGACCCTTCAGTCTGCACTGAGGTTTCTGGCGTCCACGCTGGATTTCAAGTGTTTTCTGTCGGCACAGGCTGCCCACAGCAAGGTCAGGCTAGTGCTGGAGGGTCCTGAGGGATGAAGCTCCTTTCCCCTTTCTGTGCAGCCTCTGCCCTCCCCTTTTCTGGTTGTGTCCATATTCGATACCAAACTATCTCCTTAGCTTTGCGTCCTTCAGTCAAGCGCGGTGTCCAGTCAGAAGGGCCCAGTTGTTGAACTGAACACAAGGGGTACAAGGAAAGGGCAGTGGCTCCTGGTGGGTGTTCTCCCCAGCCTGTCCCTCAGGTTTCCAGATGACCCTTTACCTGCTTCTGTGGAGGAATGTGATGGGAAAGCACCCAAATAGCCTTCAGGAAACCCTTTCTCCATGGCAAGTGACCTGGGAGGTGCTTTTATGATGTAAAAAATGCCTTTGATGTAAAAACTCCACAAGTGGAGGCCCCCTTACGAAATGAGGGCTTAATAAGTGAATCACTTGCTTAAGATCATATTGATGGTGAGTGATGAGCGGGGAGCACCCACCTGTGTTTTTGCACGGCCCCCCCACCGCCCCCAGCCTGTCTCATTTCACCCGGGAGACAGTGGTGCTGGCCTGGGGGCTTACAAGCCTGGGGCTCCTAGGGGACTTCCTTACACATGGAAAGCCCCTGGGGGTACAAATAGAGCAGCTGTCTGCTGCGGAATCAGCTGAGAATCTTCACAGATGGCTGCTGGGTATCTAGTTAGCAAACCTCAGGCCCCAAAGGCTGGAAGGCAGGGGACGACCCGGGAACACGCTCAGTTAGATCAAGAGCAGAGGCTGGGCTGAACCCAGAACCCCTCACCCTGAGCATCTGGACCCTGACCAGACTCTCCTCACAGCCCACGAGTGGCTGGACCACACGAGCCGTCCCCTCTACCACAGACCAGACAGAATCCCTCAGAGTACGGACTGAAAAAGCAATTTCAGGAAATGACTTTTTTAATGATCATAAGGCAAGAAACAAAGGCCACACAAGATCATTTCCTTTGTGTGTCATCTGCCAGAAGACTGAGCGCTTGTTGGGGAAACAGTGAAAAAAAACCCAAACTCAGATGAACACGAAACAATCTCATTCTGAATAAACTGGATTTGCTGAGAAATAACAACGGACATGCTGACAGATAAAAAGAGAGAGAGACAGTGACTGGCCTGACTCAGAGCAAGGCAAAGAGACAGAGGCAGGTGGGAGGGCTGTGAGCAGTCTTCTTCATCCCCTCCTCGGCTCAAGCAAGGTCTTCTGAAATTGTCTGGCAATTTCTTAAAAAGTTAAACAGACACTTATCATATGACTGAAGAATTCCATGCCTAGGTGCCTACCCAAGGGAAAGGAAAACAGTTGACCACACAAAGAATTGGGCCCAGATGTTCAGATCAGCATTATTTATAAGAGTTCCAAGCTGGAAGCAGTCTGAATGCCCATCAGCTGACAAATCAACGTTCACACATGGAACACTCCTCGGCAGGAAAACGGAGAACATTCCACATCGCGCTGCAGCATGAATGGATCTCAAACACACGATGCTGAGTGAAAGAAGTCAGACACAGAAGACTGTGCTGCTGCTAAGTCACTTTAGTCGTGTCCGACTCTGCGACCCCATAGACGGCAGTCCACCAGGCTCCCCCGTCCCTGGGATTCTCCAGGCAAGAACACTGGAGTGGGTTGCCATTTCCTTTTCCAATGCATGAAAGTGAAAAGTGAAAGTGAAGTCGCTCAGTCCTGTCGGACTCTTAGCGACCCCATGGACTGCAGCCCACCAGGCTCCTCCATCCATGGGATTTTCCAGGCAAGAGTACCGGAGTGGGGTGCCATTCCTAGTTCTATGAAATTCCAGCAGAAGGCAGAACTACAGAGATGGAAAACGTTAGTGGCCACCTGATGTGGGGTGGAAATGAAGACTTCCTGCTTGAGAGAGTCTTCTGAGTGAAAAAAGTGTCCTAAAACTGGATTATGGTGGTGGATTTACACCTGAATAAATTTAGTAAAGGACTTCCCCAGGGGCTCAGCTGGTAAAGAACTCGCCCACCAATGCGGGAGACAAAAGAAATGCCAGTTTGATCCCTGGATCAGGAAGATTCCCTGGAGAAGGGAATGGCTACCCACTCCAGTATTCTTGCCTGGAAAATCCCATGGACAGAGGAGCCTGGTGGGCTATAGTCCATGGGATTGCAAACGGTCAGACATGACTGAGCACCGCCCCCCTGCCACACAAGTTTAGTAAAACCCATCAAAGTGAAAGTGAAAGTGAAGTCGCTCAGTCGTATCCGACTCTTTGCGACCCCATGGACTGTAGCCTACCAGGCTTCTCAGTCCATGGGATTTTCCAGGCAAGAGTACTGGAGTGGGGTGCCATTGCCTTCTCCAGAAAACCCATCAAAGTGTACCCTAATACGAGTGAAATTAATGGTATGTAAATTACACTTCAACAACACTTTTCCAAACAAGACGATCTGCTGATTGTGCAAATCTGGGCCAAGGATGCCAAGGAAAAAGCCCTGCTGTTCATAAGGACGGCTGAAAACATAGTAATGTTCCGGGAACATCAGTGTTATGGATGGGTTAGTTCAGGCCTGCTCAGAAAGCTTTGACATATTTTAAAAAAAGTATTTATTTGGCTGCACCAGGTCTTGGTTGCAGCACACGGGACCTTTAGTTGCAGCATGTGGGATCTAGTTCCCGGACCAGGGATCCCACCTGGGCCCCTTGCATTGGGAGTGTGTAGTCTTAGGTCCTGGACCACCAGGGAAGTCCCCAGAAAGCTCTGACATATTAAAAATCAGCTTAAGGTAAATTTAATATAAAAGGTTTATACATCAGTCAATAAAGGTGTTGTCCTTATTATTTTCCGGGGCTCATCGAATTTTACAAATGACGTTGTAGAAGGTGAAATGTATGCCCCTGAGAGACAAACAAAGAGTTGGATGGGTTTGGGTAGAGTCCAGGGTAGGGTCATTTGTGTATTAAGATTCTGTTTTCCACAGTATGCTGCTGCTGCTAAGTCGCTTCAGTCGTGTCTGACTCTGTGCGACCCCATAGACGGCAGCCCACCAGGCTCCCTCGTCCCTGGGATTCTCCAGGCAAGAACACTGGAGTGGGTTGCCATTTCCTTCTCCAATGCATGAAAGTGAAAAGTGAAAGTGAAGTCGCTCAGTTGTGTCTGACTCTTAGAGACCCCATGGACTGCAGCCTACCAGGCTCCTCCATCCATGGGATTTTCCAGGCAAGAGTACTGGAGTGGGGGTGCCATTGCCTTAAGTTCCTCAAAAAACTAAAAATAGAACTACCATATGACTCTAGTAATCCCACTCTTGGGCATATACCTGGAAAAAAAATCATAATTCAAAACGATACATGTTTCTCAATATTCATTGCAGTAGTCTTTACAGTAGCCAAGACAAGGAAGCAACCTAAATATCCATTAACAGATGAGTGGATAAAGATGTGCTACATAAATACGATGGAATACTACTCAGTCATCAAAAGAAATGAAACCATGCAATTTGCAGTGACACTGATGGATCTGGAGACTGCCATACAGAGTGAAGAAAGTCAGAAAGAGAAAAACAAACGTCGTATAATGTCGCTTATTTGTGGAATCTAGAAAAATGGTACAGATGAACCTATTGGCAAAGCAGCAATAGAGACACGGATATAGAGAACATACGCGTGGGTACCAAAGGTAAGGGGGAAGGAAGGCAGTGGGAGGAACTGTGAGCTTGGGATTGACATATATACATTACTGATACTATGTATAGAGTAGTTAAGTAATGAGAACCTACTGTCTAGCAGGGAACTCTAGTCAAAGCTCTAGGGTGACCTAAATGGGAAGGAAATCTGAAAAAGAGGGGACATATGTATAGCTAATTCACTTTACAGCAGAAACTAACACAGCATTGTAAACCAACTATACTCCAATAAAAATTAATTTAAAAATTAAAAAAGGATCATTTTCCAGAACATAGCATCCTGGACGAGGGGGAGAACCCCAAAAGACTCCCTCACACAAACAAAACACTCTGACTTTGGGTGGAGACAGACCAGATTGGAATCCAGTTCCACCTCTCCCTGAAGTTTAAACGTTTTCATCGGTGAAGCGGGCTCTCCACTGCCACCCGTGGGGTGCGGTTCTGAAGGCTGGATGAGGGGAACCAGGGAAGGCGATGGAAGGGAAACAGTCTGCTGAGGCGGTTTCACTCCAGCCCCTGAGCCTCTGGAGAGGCCACAACAGGGAATCTCTGGGACAGGGGATGTGCAGGGGACCAAAGCACAAGGCTTTAGTCTCTTGTCTTCCCAGAGCATGTCACAAGGCACAGCTCTCGAGTATCATTTTCTCAATGTTCAGGAACTTAGTGGGAGAAAGAGTGATGCACTGCGGCTTAGGTGCAGGGAGCAGTGCCTGCGGTCCGCCCAACACCCAGAGGATGCGGGACATCCAGCAGCAGATGCTACGCAGACACTCCTCGGCCAGGTCTGGTCTATTTGTTTCAGCACATACATGTCTCCTGCAGAGTTTCCAGACTCCCGGTCATCACTGATGTCTAAGAGACAGAGAAACACACTCCTGTAGAAAGATGCTGTCGGTTAGCAACAGACATCTTTCTTCCTCTCTTAAGAAAATGGACCTCATCTCTGCACAGAATCTAAAATACAAGTAAACAAAAAAGAAACTGCAAACAACCTCTCAAACACCCACCACCCAGATATGCTCATATATTTTAAAAAATTTTTATTTATTTCTTTGATTTTTGGCTGTGCTGGGTCTTCGTTGCTGTGCGCAGGCTCTCTCTAGTTGCGGTGAGTGGGGTCTCTTCTCTAGAGTGGTGCACGGGCTTCTCACTGCAGCGGCTTCTCTTGTAGTGGAGCACGGGATCTAGGGTGTGTGGGCTCATTAGTTGGGCGTGAGCTCAGTAGTTACTCCGCGGCATGTGGAATCTTCCTGGACAGAGATCTAACCTGTGACGCCTGCCCCCAGATATGCTCATGTCAACATTTCCGTTTCTGTCACTGTAGTCTTCTCCTCTGGGAACATGAGCGTGTGTCAGTATATGACAGATGCCACACCAGAGCCAGAGGACTGGGCTTCAAACCACGTCTCTACAACGTGTAGACATGAAGTAAACGTGTTAATCGCTCAGTCGTGTCCAACTCTTTGAGACCCCATGAACTGTAGCCTGCCAGGCTCCTCCATCCACCGGGTTGTCCAGACAAGAATACTGGAGTGGGTTGCCATTTCCTTCTCCAGAGGATTTTCCCGGCCCAGGAATCAAACCTGGGTCTCCCACATTGCAGGCAGACTCTTTACCTCCTGAGCTACCAGGGAAGCCCAGTATGTAGACAGGTGACCTGGTAAATGAGGTCATATGCTCCTCTGAGTTCTGGTGAGGGACGAGTGGATTAAATACACAATACGCTCAGAACTGGACATGGTGGAAGACAGTGCTTACGGTGTGAGATCAGGATGCCTGGGGCAGGAAGGGCATCTCCCACAATTGCTGGGGTCTGCACGTCCACACGTGTGCCCGTCTGTTGACGGGTGAACAGGCCTGGACTGAGTGTGTGCATGTGTGCAGCTCTTATGTCCAAATCGACAACACAGGATCCAACTTAAGGCAACATGCTTTTTTCACACCACTTACCATGAAAATATTTTCAAGTAAATAAATACAGATCTGCATCTGCATCTTAGCGGCTCTGGTGTCTCCCACTGTACGGATGTACCAATCTGTCTATGCTTTCCGACTGCTGATGGTCTGCATAATCATTTGGAGTTGTGTTTATGAGCTCTCCTGGTATGTATCACAGAAATTTAAAAGGAAGTCAAAGACCAGAAAAGCAATGGTCCACTAGATCAAAACAAGACTATTTTCCACTCCTTTGAACCAACCTCAACTTAGTGAAGTGGCTTATTCAGCCCACTCAAGTCTAGTTATGATTTAAATCAGAAGCTATAATTTAATACCTGCTCAACATTAAAAACAGTAAGATCATTTGAATACAAATTTTATTTAATAAAAAGGCTACATGATTCTTAACAAAATAAAAATCAGAAAAACTTCAAACGCTTCCCTTCCAACTCTGTGGATGCCTCTGTGTTGCTGGGCTACCAGCCCCACCCCAATGACCACGCAGCCTGGACGGGGTGCGTCAGGCACCGCTGGGTGCCAGGGAAACCTAGGTAAGAACACGCCTAGCCCATCTTCCAATCAGAAGTGAATGCTGGCCTTCCGAGCGACAGGTGAGGTATGTGCAAGGCTAGAATTCTGAAGGGTCACAGACTTTGTTCCAGGGAGTCGGTCTTGCTCCTAGTTTGCATGTCTGTGGGTCTGGACTGAGCGAAAAACCGGCTTGTCCACGAACTCCACGGTGCACAGTTCCGGGCCGCCGTCCTGGCAGGGCGCATGCTCCAGCTCCAGCACCACGATGGTGTTTGGGGTCGAGGTCACCAGGATGTGCTGAGGCACGAACAGGGTCATCTGGGGGCCCCGCACTGGCCAGTAGCGGCCGAGGTTAAAGCCGTTGATCCACACCTGACCCTGGAAAGAGAGAAAACCATCAACCCAGCTGTGCTGACCCCTGAGGGGCATGAGAACCTTGGTGCAGGGGGCGTGGGGTGGGGAAGCAGGCAGTGTCCCCAGGAAGATGCTCAACTTGGGCAGGAGCTGGGTGGGAGAAGCCACTCATCCCAGTACCCACCCTGCTTCAGGAAGAGACGTGTTTGGTCCCTCCTGTGGCTTCAGTGCCGCGCAGGTCAGCACTGGATGACACTGCGGCACAGTCACCAAGTTTCTGAATTTTGTCCTGGGTCCGGCGCGACGTAGGGGTGGGGTGCCTGTCTGCACACGCCCGCCTCTGCCCGAGGCCTCTGTACACAGTCGCCTCCCTGCCTCCTCAGGAGACGAGCTTTGCCTCTGTGCTCCCCCCTCCTCCAGGCAGATGGGGGCCTTGCTGCCCGAGGTAAGCAGGAGCCCAGCAGCCCAAACACATGCGCCCTCTAGAAGGATGGGGAGTCGAGGAGGGAGAGGCTGGCCGCCCAGGTCGTCTACCTTCTTGCTACCTTTTGATGGTTTTCACACCAGCATAAAAGTGAGGGGTGGGGACTTGCTTCAAGGAGCACAGAGTATCCTACAAGCTGCGAAGACTTCTGCCGATGCTGCTGCTAAGTCGCTTCAGTCGTGTCCGACTCTGTGCGACCCCATAAGACGGCAGCCCAGTAGGCTCCCCCATCCCTGGGATTCTCCAGGCAAGAACACTGGAGTGGGTTGCCATTTCCTTCTCCAATGCATGAAAGTGAAAAGTGAAAGTGAAGTCGCTCAGTCGTGCCCGACTCTTAGGAGTAGGAAAAGCTGCTTCCACCGCAAAACCCAGAAGGAGGAGAAAGTTCTCGGGAATGGGGCCCGGGCTGGGGTGTGTCTGCACAGCGTGAGAGCAGGAGCTAGAATTTGCTGTCAGGTGGGACTTAGCAGTTGATGGAATAGGTGGACCATTCTGTTACGGAGAAAGCAAGGGAGCAAAGGAGAGAAGGTCACACACAAGAGAATACCTGAGAGAGGATGGAGGAAGGAAGAAGGGAGGAGGAGGGGTGGGAGGAAGAAGCACCAAAATTGGCCCCACAATGGCCCTAATGTCTTGGGGAAACATCCTGCAGAGGTCCAGCCCCGGTTGCCCCCTGGAGCCCTGATCCTGAACCCAGCTCTGGGTGCTCACCCTGGAGCTACCTACTCAGGTCTCACCTTTGGGTAATTTTCAGCCCCCAGGTGGCCCCTGGATGCAAGCTTCCCACCTGGCTTCAAACCTTATTCCTGCCGCCTCCTGCCTGTATGACCCTGGGCAGGTCCCCACTCCCACTGGTACCTGGGGACGGGGGGTAGGCAGGAGGAAGCCGCGCATGGTCAGCATGGCGTGGCTGCACCCCTCACGCCACCCAGTGAAAAGACCTTGGCCTCCACGTCCCCTTGAAAGGAAGCCAGTGATGGAAAGCCACCTGTCTGTCGGGATAAGTCATTTAGAAAAAGGGTGACAGTTTCACACTTCTCAGAATTATTTTACTCTTGTTTTTACCGCGGGATATGCTATCTCGATCCATGCCGAAGGTACATGCAAACGACAGCTTCACCAGGGTTTATCACATTGAAGATCTGGTGGTGCCCCGTTTCCGCAGTGTTAGAGAACAGTAGAGGCCGACTCTGCAGTCGGGGTAGGGGCAGATGGGCTCCAAGGGGAAGCGAGGGAGAGCGCTGTGAGCAGCACGTGTGGGCAACCCCGGCCCCACCTTGCGTCCTGGCCACACCGAGGACCAGTCCCTGCCAAGATGCTGCCCCTCCAATACCTCTCCCGCTGCACCGAGCGGGTCTCCTGTGTTGGTTATTGGGACTGGGGAGCTGGGTGAGAAAAGGCGCCCCCAGCTCCCTCCAGGGTTAGGGGGTGCAATTCACCTGGCGGAGGAGATGAGGTGCAGCGGGCTGGGGCCCCAGGAGCACCTTGCTTGACACTGGAAGGTGGCAGGGGAGCTGGGCCACTGTCAGGGGCTTGCACAGGTAGACAGGGGACTGGCACCTGTGGGCTCAGCTCACCCTTGGTCCCCCAACTACCCCAGGTCTAGCTTATCCCCCAAATGCTGCCCTGCTCACAAACAGTGCAGTAGCTGCACGAGCCAACAGCCCTAAAGACCCCCTCCATGAGCTTCCAGGGGTACCACTTCCTCCTGGGAGCCCCTCGAGGTGCCGACTGGACCAGCCGGGGAGGAAGATGAGCGTTTCTGCCTTTGATTCTCCAGTCCCTCTTCCAGCTCTCGCTTCCCCGGCTGCCCCCACATTTCTGGAAGGTCCAGCTGCCACCAGTCAACACTCAGGGTGGCCCCACTTCCCAGACTGCTCTGTGACTGACAGATGTAACCCCTAACCGTCACTCCTAGTTGCTCATCAAAGTGGATGTAATTTTTCTTCTGACCCTCCTGGCTTTGGATCATCTGTTTAAGTTTTCTTTTCTCTCCCAAATTATCACCCATTTGGAGCCTTCAGCCCCCATCTGGATTCTGCCTCCTAACTCACCTAAGTGACTCTAACATGTAGATATTGTGCCTGGCCCCTTCTCTCCAACCTTCCCCAAACTCAGGCTTACAGGATCTTTGTTGTTGGTGGTTAGGCTCTAAGTCGTGTCCACCTGTTTTGTGACCTCATGCTGTAGGGTCATTCTGTAGCCCACCAGGCTTCTCCATGGAATTCTCCAGGCAAGAATACTGCATTTCCTTCTCCAGGGGATCTTCCTGACCCAGGAATCAAACCTGTGCCTCCTACATTGCAGGCAAGTTCTTTGATTTTGGTTAATTCTCCAAAGCAAGAAAAGTCTTCAGGACAGTTTCCCTCTACTCTCCGTCCTGAACAGAATGGGCGTGCGGGGATGCCTATGACAGTTTGGTTGCCCTTCCAACCCAGAGGAATGAAGGATTCGGAGAGCACAGGTCATGGTACATAGTCCTGAGGCCCTGCTGGTCCACAGAACTGTCCACAGAGATGGAGGGCTTGGTGTTGCCCCACAGGGTAGCTACCTGCACTGACCAGCGGCTGGTGCAGGGAGGAACTAAATTTTCACTTTGAATTAATTCAAAGGTAAATGGAAAATAGCCAGGTGGCCGGTGACTGTTGTGCTGAGCAGCTCAGCAGAGGTGTGGTGAATGCCCATCACTCCATCATCAGACCCATCTCCCTGCTCCTACCTTCCCAGCCAGTTCTTCAGACACATTCCGGGCAGCGCTGGCTCAGGAGCCTGGAGCCACTCCCCACCCCACCCCACCGCCTGGGCAGGTCCCCCTGCTTCCTCTAACTCTAGATCCCAGGCTCCACATAGCAATCCCCCACACTCCAAGCCTTCGGATCCCTCAAGTGTCCACCCCATCACCACCTCCACAGAGAGAAGGTCATCTCACCCTCCTCAGTCCTGGGGCTTCCAAGTCCCTCGCTTGCCCTTTAATATGATTCTTCTAGTTACTGTCATTGTTTGCACACGCAGTCACTTGTTTGACTACTGGTTTATCAGCTATTTGCAGCAGAGAGACATACAATGTACACCCATGACACCCAGGAGGTAAGACTCGTGGACGATTCTGCCCGGGCAAATACCCAGCCCCACTTCAAGAATACTCCTGTCCCTCCCCTACCAGCTTAAGAATTTTAGGGACTACTGTTCACAGGCAGAACAATGCAGCATTTGCCTACTCCCTTGATTAACACTGTGATTTTTTTAAAACACAATTTTTTACGGCACTAAAAAACCAGTTTAGGACTTCCCTGGTGGTCCAGTGATTAAGAATCCGCCTTCCAATGCAGGGGACATAGGTTCAATCCCGGGTCTGGGAAGATCCCGCATGCTGTGAGCAACTAAACCCGTGTCCACAGCTTCTGAAACCCATGCTCTAGAGCCTGTGCTCTCCAACAAGAGGAGTCACCGCAATGAGAAGCCGGCAGCGGTGCTACTGGCGCGTGGCCCTCGATCGCGCAACTAGAGAAAGCCTATGCTCGGTAACACGCAGCCAAAAAAAAAAATCACTTTGAAAGAGTCAAACTGAAAAAAAAATCTATTAAAATATATATGTACATTCTGATTCTTGTTTCCCTTTTAAAAAATTATGCTGAAATTATTGGTGGGGGGAGAGTAGGCCCATGTGATCTAAATAGACATAACTCTTTTTTTCCCTTTTGTTGTAGCCATGTGGCTTGGGGATCTTAGTTGTTCCCTGCCCAGGGATAGCACCTGTGCCCCTTGAGGTGCAAGCTCGGAGTCCCAACCATTGGACCTCCAGGAAAGTTCCTAAAAGTAGACACACTCTTAATCAACACAGTTAAGTATTAATACATACTAAGGCCGAGCATCTGTAGAGTGAACACTGATGGCTTCAGAGTTTCCCTGGGTTGTCCCAGCTGAGACATCTCCATGACAAATGCTGACTTTCTCTGACTGTGGCTTGACCCCTGACAGACTCCCCGCTCTCCGCTAAATATTATCACCAAGGTTGTAATAGTTCCAGTGAAGGACAGGTTCCTGGCAGTGACTGACTTGCTTCTGTGTTAATCAGGCAGACATGTGTCTGTCTGTCTGTTTTCAATTCTCCAGATAAATAGAACCCTCTGAGAAGAATGTAAAACAAAAGATTCAATCCTGGTTTAAGTCATAGCTTCAACATTCTCAAATGTGGTCAGGAGTTCCTTTAACAACACCAAACTTGGGTTGAAGGTTGACTCTGTTCTACTCTGGAAGAAGACATTTAGATACTTGGAAGACTTAAAGGTCCATTTCTCAAGGTTAAAAGGTTCTCACATGCATGATTCATGAGTATTTATGGTGCTAACTTGGGAGGAAAAAATAAAGAAAAAAAAGTAAAACAGTGAGAGATAAGATGTTAAATAAACCTCCACACAGGAGAAAACCAAAATCTCCCCTGCCTTCAGACCCCAAGTCTGTGGCTGATGCAACACCTTTCCTTCCTCCTTTGTCTTAGAATAAAAAGTTTATGGTTTCTCTGTATTTTAGGACAGACCCAGATAGAATCGAAGCCACGAAAATGCAGAATATTAACATAAAGGATGAGTCACTTCCTGCTCTCAGCAAACCCCCAAAGATAAATTCCTTCCTTTTCAATTCGCCCTGGGTGCCAGCATCGCTTGATCTTTTTATGGAGCATCTCCCCTATGACTTTCCTCATGCGTCCTCACATTCCTGGAACGAAGCTAAGAACTGGTAAGCGAAAACCATCTCTAGGCAGCATATACCATTTGTTGCGGAGTCCATGCACTAAAATTTGTAGAGATTCTCTTTTACTCAGAGCCCATTTACTCCTGTTGGCATACAATTCTTACAAGCCTTGTTACTAAATTAATATACATTTGGGCAAAGGTGTCTATCTAGTTTCCAAGTTCACAGGACTTGTGATTAGAAACAATGAAGTGGAAATAGTAAACCTTGTTAGGGGTAGGAGAACTGTAAATCAGGCCAAAAAGAGTTGAAAAAGCATATCAAATTCAGAATGAAAGTAGGGTCAAACAGGGCTAAGACTTCGTGGTAGGCTGCAGACATGCCCACAACTTTTCACAGCATATGCACTCAGGAAGTAGAATCTTGGATGGGGCTGGTCGAGTGTTGGGCAAAGAACATGGAAGAAGTGACATGTGAATTCTGACTTGGGTCTTAAGAATCCTTGCACGTCTGCATTTTTTTCTTTGAACACTACCAGTCATCATATGAGCAAGCCCAGGTTGGCCTGCTAGATGATGGGAGAGACACAGACCGATCTGTACGGCCTCAGCAGACAGCCAGCCAAGCCCCAAGACGAGGGCCTCCTCACTGACTGGAAGGGCTTGCCCAGCCAAGACCAGCGAAACCACAACCCAGTCTGCCAACACTCCCAATCAGGAGCTAAATAGAGGGTTGCTGTTTGACACCACTAAGTTTGGGGTGGTTTTTTAGACAGCGAAAGCTAACTGATAACACAACTCCATGGCCATCAGTGTACAGCAGCATGCTACTTTTCAGTAAAGTAAATGATGTCATTGAACCCAATTTCACAAGAGTAGGGTTATCCTCTACTAGTCAGTTCCTCTTTCACCAATTAGCCTCCAAATCCCATCTCCAAGTCCCCACCTCTGTCGTATCTGTACCTCTCTCAGGGTTGTTGTAAGTAAGTGAGAGGATTCAGGTGAGCACTCAGCATGGTGGCTGGTGTGCAGGGAGCTCTCCACAAGACTGCTGGTATTGTTTCCCACAGCTGGGCCCCTTTTCCATCCTCTCTGCTGCACTAAATTCCAGCTTCCTTCCTTGTCCCTGGACCACTTCTCCTGCAGAAGAGCAAGTGTTGGGGAACGAGGAAGAAGGGGCTCTCTTATATACATCAGACGAGATCTGAGGCCTCCAGTGGTCAGTCCACCCCGGTGGTTGGATGTGGTGTTCCCCGTCCTCAAAAATGATGAGCTGGAAATCGGGGTGTTACATCTGTGGGGATGAGCTCCCCTCAAAGTGTAAGCAGAGGGCCCTGAATCAAGTCCTGAAAACTGAAATACAGACAGAGAAAGAAAAGCCTGAGAAGGAACGAAGACAGGGTAGGAAACCAGAAGTTCGTAGACATCAGGAGAGCTTCAAGGGAGGGCGTGGTTACCTGTGTCAGATGTTACTTGCCAAGAAGTTAAGTGAGACATGTCTGGGGAGCATGTCACCACGTGGGTGTCAGTGATCTCAGCAGGGACAGCTTCCGAGCATGGGTGCAGAGTTCCTGCCCACTGCCGTCCACTCTACAGACTGAGTCCTTTCCTGACAGGCATCTTCCCGCTGCATTCCCATAAGTGCTGAAGTCTCCCCTTTAACTTGCCTCACACAGCCCGGCCCCCACAACCTGTACAGAATTATCCATAGAGACTCAAGATTGACGGGTCATCTAGAAGATGACCATCAGGTCTGGAAACAGAGATGACACAATTTCATTGTGCTGAATGCAACTTTCCTTTTTTGCTGTGTTCCAGACTTCATGGCCACTCCCTGTGACGACCAAGAGCGGATAGCTCTTCCTGAATGAGCAGGAAGTACTTGAGTGGCCTCTGACCCCCACCGTGCTCCTGAGTCATTCCCCTCAGAGGCTGACAGTGCCATACCTCCAGTTGTGTAGGCTCCAAATTCTGGAGTCCTAGTTCTGAACAACCTGTTGGGGATTCCCATGAGCCCCTCCTCAGATTCAATAATGTCCTAGAATGGCTCACAGAATGCAGAAAAACACTTTACTGATATCTATGGGGTTATTATAAAGGATACAACTCAGAAATGGCCAGACGAAAAAGATTCACAGGGCAAGGTATTAGGGGTGCGGGGCTGAGCTGCCGGCCGTCTCCATCTGTACCTCCCGCCCAGGTGTAAGCTGTCAAGTGTTCACCGACCCAAAAGCTCCTGAATCTTGTTGTTCTAAAGTTTTTTTGTAGAATTTCATTTCCAGTCCCTGACCCTAACTCCAGAGGTTGAGGAAGGATGGGCTGAAAGTCCCAATGTCTAATCACATTGTCTTTCTGGTGACTAGGCCTCAGGATAGGACTGATCACCAGAAAGACCAAATGATTAGAGAGCTGGAAATGTCAAAAGCAAGATTCAAAAAGAGTCTCCAAATAGAAGATAGTTACCAACCCTTCATTATAAATTTTTTTATCCATGGTTCTTTTACAGCTTCTTGCTTTTCATCTATATTCAATGTTGATTTTTTTTGGTCACCAGCATGTGGTGTCTCCGTTCCCTGACCAGGGATCGAACCTGTGCCCCTGGCAGTGGAAGCTTGGAGTTCTAACCAGTGGACCACAAGCGAGGTCCCTCTATGTAGCTTCTTAATGTTCAAAGCTTAATTCTGGTAGAGGAAAAACCGGAAGTTATCCCAGCCCTCTCACCCCCATGCTCTGTTAGGCACCCAGACCTACTGCAAGTGGTAATAAATGTAGGAAGTCTACAGAGGATATTCATGTGGTGTCCTCCACATGCATCTGAAGGAGAGATAAACAGCACACACGTCACTGCAGAGACAGAGTAAGGGTTTTAGGTCTGGCCCATCTGGCACGCTGGAGCACTGAAAAGCAATGCTCGCTGTGGGGAGTTTGTGGTCGGACGAGAGTTCTGTGCAGACCAAGCGCTGGTCTGTGTCTCTTGGATGAAGCCAAACATGTCAGACCACTTCCCAAAGAAATCCCAGTTGACGTTCGGGCATTTAACCAGAAAGCCACATCCGACCCAAGTATGGCCGATTAATCAGAAGTGACTTTTTTTTAATCTCCTGAATCTCCTTATCAGTGACTTCATTCACCCCATCAAAGTAGTTTCTCTATAACAAGTGAATGGCAGAAGTCAAAGGGCCAGAACAGGGGCCTCCTCGGGGCCTCCCAGATGGAGGATAGAGCGGGTTTGGTGTCGAAAGGCAGAGTCTTAGAAACCGCCCACGCTTTGGGTGGTCCATCCCCTCTGCATCCCCCTGGTCTGCTAAAGTGCACATCCTCCCAAACTCAGAACTCCATGCCCTGGGAAGGGGTGTGTGATCTGTCTGCCGTGCATGTGTCGATCGCTCAGAACCTCAGGAGCTGGCATGGATGGTCCATGGCGATAGGGACCACCGCTCGCTGGAAAAGAATAGAAAACGCGCATGCTCTGTCCTAGGCATGATAAACGTGTGTTCTCTGACCTTCAGACCTAGGCAACCCAGGCTCACAAATCTCAAGGACAGACCTTCTGGTGTGTGTGTGTGAGGGGGTACAGCTTTACTGAAATGTAATTCACATACTATATAACTCCCTCATTTCAAGTATACAACTCAATGGTTATTAGTTTACTAAGGAGCAATCCAACCATCACCCCAAAGAAAAACTCTTCAGTCTTTAGTATCCACCCCCACCCCTTTCCCTAATACCCCCTTTTCCCTGCTCTAGGCAACCACTCATCTTCCTGGGTCTATAGATCTGCCTGTTCTGGACATTTCACATACATGGTACCACATGGTATATATGGTTTGTGACTAGCTTCTTTCACGGAACATGTTTTCAAGGGTCATCCATGTCGTTCATTTGTCTTTTTAATATTTTGATTTATTAACACTGCTGGGTGGACTTTCCTCTAGTTGTGGTGAGCAGGGCCTACTTTCCCTCGTGGCGTGTGGGCTTCTCACTGCGGTGCCTTCTCTTGTTGCGGAGCGAGGGCTCTAGGACGCACAGGCTTCAGTGGTCGCGGTGCACGGGCTTAGCTGCTCTGAAGCATGTGGGATCCTCCCCGATCAGGGATAGAACCCGTGTCTCTTGCATTGGCAGCTGGCTTCTTTACCACTGAACCACCAGGAAAGTCCTGTTCATTTGTTTTTACTGCCAAATAATTTTCCATTAAACGGATAGGCCATAGTTTGTTTATTCATTATTAGTTGATGGGCACTTGGGTTTTTTTACCTTTTAGTTGATTCTGGATAATTCTGGGTAATACTGCTCTGTACATTTGTGTATAGTTTTTATCTTTATTTTTGGCTGAACCATGCAGCATGTGGGATCTTAGTTCCCCTGCGTACTAGTTTTTGATGAGACGTATGAATTAGATGAGTTTCTTGGGTTCTAAACACCCTGACATATTCATAAATATTGTGTGCACATGTACTTTAAGATTAAATTTTTTTTTTACTTTTGACTGCACTGTTTCTTGGTTGCTTTGTGCAGGCTTTCTCGAGCTATGGTGAGGGGGGCTGTGGGGGCTACTCTTCGTTACTATCCAGGAGCTTCTCATTGCAGTGGCTTCTCTTGCTTCAGAGCACAGTGGGCTCTGGAGAGCGGGCTCAGTAGTTGTGGCTCACGGGCTTCGTGGCTCTATGGCATGCAGAATCTTCCCAGGGATAGAACACGTGTACCCTGCATTGGCAAGTGGATTCTTATCTACTGCACCACCAGGCAAGTCCTGTACATGAACTTTTCAAGCATAAAGGTGCAGAAAACCCATCAGACTAAGTAAGTGAAGAGCTTCTGCCTGGATCATTAGTACAAGCTCCCCCTGGCCTTTGAGGCCCTGTACATGCTGCCGGCCTTTTCATCTGGGCCTCCAAGTCAGACAGACCTAGCGCTGGGGAGCCTTTTCACCAGCATGTCTGTACCTCACACCAGATACTGAGGTCTTTGAGCCTCTATCTGCTCATCTGCAAACTGGAGACACTACCAGGACATCCTACCACAGGGGCCTCCTTTGATGATTATAAAGATAGTGTCTCTTAGGTGCTGAGCAAAATGCCTGGGTCAGTAACTCTTGGGTGTGACACTTCCATGACCTGGCCAAGGTGAACCCCTTTGACCTCCAAAAACATGCTATGCTTTTCCATTTATTTTTTTCCTTTATATCTGCTATTCTTTCACTTGGAAGTTCCCTCCCTGACATAACCTCTAATTCTGATGAAGGACTTATCCATCCTTTGGGTGTGTTTCAAGCTCCATCTGAGCCTTCAGCCCTGCTCATAACTCCTGGGAAAGATAATGCTGTCTTTATGCGTTACATCTCTTGAAGGTTCTTTCTCTAAGCCATGGAGCTGATGCCACCTGGTGAGTCACCGTTTGTGTTGGCTCTTCTCGTGGGCCTTGGTCCCATACCCCCAGCAACAGCCAAGCCTCTCTTCACCAAAGGGACCCTCAGAAGGCCTGCACTCTACTCACCTCCAAACGCACCTCCAAGAGGTTTCTTCCAAGGGACCCAGCAACATAATCAAGTCCCCTCTTCCACCTGAAGGCAGTTACAGAGCAACCAGGCCCAGGGAGGAGGCCAGATAAACCGGGCACTTAAAAAAAAATGCCTCTCGTGAAACTTATGGCTCAGCAGGTGAAACTGGGGCGCCAGCTTGAGTGACGAAGTGTCATGGCTGCTGAGTCTAGACTGGGCTCTAGAGGGATCAAGGGGGACAAAGTGTCTAGGAGGGTTTCAGAGAGGAGTTAATGCCAGTCTTGAAGTTGTGAAAACCCAGTGGGCACAGAGAGGGAATGAACAAGAGTGAACAGAGGACACCAAGAGGGAGAAGAGGGCCAGTAACGAGGGAAGGGGACATGGTGGAAGAGCGGGGTGAGGAAGCGGGAGGGAGAGAATGAGCATGCGCAATCCACTGGGAGGATCCGGGGAAGGCTATACTTTGTTTCCGGGTCAGGCCTAACTTTGTTTCCGGGTCCCAGCGGCCCTAGATATTGCTTCTGGGCTGCATGCAACAAGGAGTTGGAGAGAAGACGGAGAAGCTGACAAAGTGCAAGAGGAGGAAAAGAGAGAACAGGAACTCGGCCTGGAGGAAGAAGGTGGGGAGGGGGTTTGGAGCTTGCACTTCCTTCTAGAGGCCACGGGGCAGGAAGTGAGGGTGGAGGCAGAAAGATAAGTCTGACAGGAAGCTGAGGAACAAAGGATCTCACCTGATAGCGTCAAGTAGGGTGAGTCCTCTGTGGAGGAGGTGGGGAGGAGGCAGGTGGTTTAAGGGAGGTGGTGAGAGTTAGAGGCCAGCTGGGGATAGGGAAGACTTGCTGGGCAGCTTGGGGACCTCCAGAGTTTGGACACTGAGGGGACGAATATGCCAGAGAGGCCACACCCGGGGTCCTCAGTTACCGAGAACTAGCAGAGAGAGGCCAGTGCTGAATCCATTCCCAGTGAGGGTGAACAAGGAGTGGAAGGGCAAGGGGGCCAGTGGATTGAGGGCTCCTAAGGAAAAGACTTTTCGCTGGAGAAGACTCTGATGCTGGGAGGGATTGGGGGCAGGAGGAGAAGGGGATGACAGAGGATGAGATGGCTCGATGGACGTGGGTTTGAGTGAACTCCGGGAGTTGGTGATGGACAGGGAGGCCAGGCGTGCTGCAATTCATGGGGTTGCAAAGAGTCGGACACGACTGAGCGACTACACTGAAGGAAAAAAAATGGTGGTGTCGTCTAGGCAGGATAGGGAAGAACTGTGGCCCTGATGGTGGAGTTTCAGGTCATCTACAAGATCCAAGAGTAGACCTGGGAGCCTTGAGAATTTTGAGGGATAGAAACATATGGCCAGAGAGAGGATGCTGCTAAGTCGCTTCAGTCGTGTTCGACTCTGTGCGACCCCATAGACGGCAGCCCACCAGGCTCCCCCATCCCTGGGATTCTCCAGGCAAGAGTGCTGGAGTGGGGTGCCATTTCCTTCTCCAGTGCATGAAAGTGGAAAGTGAAAGTGAAGTCGTTCAGTCGTGTCGAACTCTTAGCGACCCCATGGACTGCAGCCTACCAGGCTCTTCCATCCATGCGATTTTCCAGGCATGAGTACTGAAGTGGGGTGCCATTGCCTTCTCCCAGAGAGAGGATAGTAGAGCTTAAAATTACAGAAAAATGTTCACCAGGAAATATATGCTTGGGCGATAAACTAAGTCTCAATAAATTTAAGAAGATTTTGCAACCATCACCACAATTTAATTTGGGGACATTTCCATCACCCCAAAAAGAAACCCCATACCAATTTTCAGTCACTCTCTATTTCCACCCTAAGTCCTAGGCAGCCATTCATTTACTTTTTGGCGTTTCTGATTGGCCTTTTCTTTTTTTTTTGATTGACCTTTTCTGAAGAATTCAGACAAATGGGATCACACAATATGCAGTCTTTTATGATTGGCTGCTTTTACTTAAGGGTCTTCAGTCTTGCAAAACACCTCCAAGGGAATGGTCAGTCTTTGGATGGGGTGTGTTAATCTCTATTCACAGGTGGGCAGGGACCTCCAGGGAGGCCATTAAGTATGATTATAATAATAAAGCAATGAAAATCAAGTCAAAGAAACAATTTTGAACAGGGAAGCAGAACTGGCTTCCTCCTTGCAACATTCCTTGAAGAAGGTGATGGCAACCCACTCTAGTACTCTTGACTGGAAAATCCCATGGATGGAGGAGCCTACAGTCCATGGGGTTGCAAAGAGTTGGACACGACTGAAGCGACTTAGCAGCAGCAGCGGCTTTTACTTAGCATAATATTTTTCAGATTTATCCATGTTGTAGCCTGTATCAGTAGTCTGTCCCTTTTTATTGTGGAATATCATTCCATTATATGGATATTGCATAGTTTCTTTCTCCATTTATCAGTTGATGGACATTTTGAATTATTTCCAACTCTTGGTTATTTTGATAATGCTACTATGAACATTTGCATATAACTCTTTGTGTAGACACATGTTTTCATTTCTCTTGGGAACAGCTGGGAGTAGAATTGAAGGCAATGGCACCCCACTCCAGTACTCTTGCCTGGAAAATCCCATGGACGGAGGAGCCTGGTAGGCTGCAGTCCATGGGGTCACTAAGAGTCGGGCACGACAGGGCGACTTCACTTTCACTTTTCATGGTAATTTTAGGAGAAATTGAAGAAACTGCCAAACTGTGTTCCAAAGTGTTTGTACCATTTTACAATTCCACTAGCAATGTAGGAGGGTTCCCATTTCTCCATATCCTTGCCAACATTTGTTCTTGTCCATCTTTTAATATTACAGCCATTCTAGTGGGTGTGAAGTGGTATTTCATTGTGGTTGATTTGCACTTCCTTAATGATTTGCACTTCCTAAAAGCATTAAGCATCTTTTCACATACTTATCTTCTTTGGTGAAATGTCCATGCAAGGCCTTTGCCCATTTTTTGAGTGGGTTGGTTATCTTTCTATTACTGAATTCTTTATATATTCTAGAACCAAGTCCTTTGTCAGATATATGCATTGAAAACATTTTCTGCTAATCTGAAGTTTGGATATTCATTTCTTAAATAATGTCTTTTGAAGGGAAAACATTTTCAATTTTGATAAAATCTAATTCATCAATTTTTTTCCTTTAAGGATTATGTATTAGGTCTCAAGTCTAAGAAGTCTTTGCCTAATGCAAGATCAGGAAGATTTTTCTCCTTCTTCCAGAAGTTTTATATAAGAATTAAGTTAGAAATAAAAAAATAAAAAATGCTTCTAAAACAAAAACACAGAGAATTCCTTGGTGAGCCAGTGCTTAGGACTGTGTGCATTCAATGCTGAGGGCCTGGGTTCAGTCCCTGGCCAGGGAACTAAGATCCCACAAGCTGTACAGTATGGCAAAAAAAAAAAAAAAAAAAATATATATATATATATATAATATTAAACAATGCATATTTAAATCACTTATGGTTCAAAGAAGAGATATTAAGGGAAATTAGAAAATATTTCAGACAGAATGATAATGAAAACATATTTCCATAAACATGTAAAAATCAAACATTATAAAAGGGCACTTATTAAACACATGCCATGTGCATCTTCGGCTTCCCTGGTGGCTCAGCTGGTAGATAATCCGCCTGCAATGCAGGAGACCTGGGTTTGATCCCTGGGTTGGGACGATCCCCTGGAGAAGGGAATGGCTACCCATTCCAGTATTCTGGCAAAGAATCAGACACGACAGAGCAACATTCACTTTCACTTTCACATGTGCGTCTTCTCTTGCAGCTTTTTTTCCAGTATTTTTTTCCCTCTTCTCCTTCAGAGCCAAACTTCTCAAGAAGAATGTTTATCTTTAAGTATCTGTATTTTTCATGTTTCCATCTCCTCCCCCTTCAGTCCTCAGTAGAAGGCTGTTTGGCTTGCAGTGTTCGCTCCACTGGCTTAGCCCTTACTGAGGGTCCCTGTGACCCCTGGTGCTAAACCCAGCAGAGATGCTTCAGTCTTCATCTCACTTGCCTCTTGGCAGCATAAATGCTGTTCTCCTCCCATTTGTTTGGTCTCTCCTCACTCTCCATCATGTTTGTGTCTCTCAAAGATCAGCTCAGTGTCTTCCTTTCTTCCTTCTGCATCATCTGTCCTTAGAGGAACTTGTCTACTGGTCATGTCTTCAATGACCATCCATATACAAATGATCTCATTCATATATTCCCAGCCCAGATCCGTCCTCTGAATACCCACCCATAAATCCAACAGCCTCCTCAAGTACCTTCTCTCCGCTATTCCCCATGGCCTAACTCAACTGTCCACATCCAAACTCATGATCATGCTCTTCTAGCACAAATCCTCTTTTGAAATTTCTTCTTTCAGTAAATGGTGTTATCTTCCTAGCAGCATGCCTAGAACCTGAGAGTCACCTGATATGTCCTTCTCTTTCAATACCTATGTCCAATCTATCACTACCTCTTTATGGATTTAACTACAAACATCTCTCAAATAGTGTGTCATTGCCATCTTGTCCCACCAACCCCGTCTGGCAATGAAACTATGGTCCAGCCTCCTAGCCAGTTTCCCTGAGCCCAGTCCATCCCAGGGTCACAGAAACTCATTGCATCACAACCATGCCATGTCACTCTGTTTTGGTGGCTCTCAAAAGAAAGATAAAACTGTAATGTGGTTAAATACCCTGTCCTGATCTAGTCTCTACCCACTTTCCAGCTTCTTCTCTGAACCACAACCCTTCTTCTCTGTGTTCCATACAGTTGAGTTCTCTATGAGTTCCTCATTTTGGCCACTTTTCCTTCTAACCACATAACATTGGCATGTGCTAGCTCCTCTGCCTGGCGTATGTTTCCCTCCCCTTTCTGCCATGTTAAGTCCTATTCAACCCCTCTATCTCTGTCAAGCATCATGTTCACATGTCCATCATGTTCCCTAACCACCTTAACATGGGCAAATGCCCAATTATTGTCAACCTCCATATCTCTTCTTAGCACCCATTGCATCTGCAATTGTATCATTTAATTTGAGTGATGATATGATTTGGGTATGCTAGATTTTAAGTTCCATGAGAGCAAGAGGGCTTCCCTCGTGGCTCAGATGGTAAAGAATCTGCCTGCAATGCAGGAGACCTGGGTTTGATCCCTTGGTCAGGAAGATCCCCCGAAGAAGGGCATGGCAACCCACTCCAGTATTCTTGCCTGGAGAATCCCATGGAGAGAAGAGCCTGATGGTCTACAGTCCATGGGGTCACAGAGTTGGACACGACTGAGTGACTAGCACACGCCCAGACTTTAAGTTCTGAGAGAGCAAGAACCATATCCAGTTCTCTTCATTTTTGGATCCTTAGTGCCTGGCACAAGGTGTGGGCACGTTGTAGTGAAAAGGAGCAGGACCCTATGGGCCTTCCCCCACCATGCTTCCTGCCTGCCTTTTGTCTGTAGAAAACCTTTAGCCAAAGGATAAGTTTAATCAGAGAACTAAGAAAATACAGAAGCAAAGGAAAATAATCAAATAGGATAAAATAATAATAAAGTCAGTAAGCAAAGTCAAGGAGCTTTAGTTTCTTCTCAAGGGTTTTAGATAGTATTAGAGCCATATCCTTGGAGCTGTGTTGTAGATGCTGAAACCCCCACCAGGTGGAAGACGTTAACTACATGAAGACCAGACTATAGCCCCACGAATTGGCCCCAGGGAAATGGAAGCAAACCGACCCCAGAACTGAAGATTAATTGCACTTAAAATAATCAAGATGACACTGGTCAGGGATTTCCTGGTGGTCCAGTGGTTAGGACTCCACACTTCCACTACAGGCAGCCCGTGCTCAAGCACTGGTCAGGGAACTATGATCCCAAAAGCTATGCAGTGCGGCAAAACAAATACCCAAAATGCTGTCAAAAAAGCTGTGCAGTGCGGCAAAACAAATACCCAAAATGCTGTCAGACCACTGCATGATCAATTTCAAGGCGACTCAGAGCTGACTGTAGCCCCCTCCCGAACACCTATACAACCCTGAAGATCCCCTTTAAAAGCTCTTGCTCACTGCTTGTCAGTGGGAGGAGGAATGAGTTGGCCTATGGACAGGAGTCTGTCCTCCCTTTGGTTTCATACATCTGAAAAAAAGACAACTTTCCTTTCCACTAACCTTGCCTCTTTATTGCTTTTGAGCTCCGAGCACCTGGACCCACTTTTGCTAACAGATTTTGATGCAACGAGACTGAGCTCTCGCAATACCTGCCTCCTGGGGGTTTTCCCCGAGGGAAGCCGCCACCATGAAGACACGCCAAGAAGGCTTCAAGGAGCCATTGCTCATGGCTCTCAGGTCCGGGGAGGAGATTTGGGGGACATTCCTACCAGCTGCCAAAACCATTTGTTTCAGGGGTCCTCCCTGTTTCTCCCCTGCTCGGCACTGGCCGCCAACATGCGCTTTCTTGGTGGAACAGAAAGACACCCCAGGACGAGTTGAGGAGCTCCCAGACCCAGTAAGTCCACAGGTGTGCACCCGGCTAACTTCTCTTTTGAGCTTGAAGTGCTATTTGGGCATTTTTGCCAGCTGGTTCTGATGTATGTATGATGTTGAGGACTGTTTGTGTTGCAGAGTGTTTATCTGGGACTCCATATCTGTCATCCTCTCAGGGGATTTATGACAGTTCTTTCTCTGGTGTGTGAGTGTGTATTCTGTTTGTGTGATTGGTATTCTTGTCTTTTGTAAAGTGAAAAATTCAGGTTCATTAGAAAAATTTTAGCTATGAAACTATGACTAAAGGGAAAAAAATGATTTTTTAAACACTGGGTGGCCACCAAGTGTTCTTCAAACTCCAAAAAAAATTGGTTATGATGAAAGTCTTTTATTTTTGCATATGCAGTTAGAAAAAACATACTTTTTTTTTCTATTCACAATTCTGACCCTGAGAGAAACAAAAATATGCTTAGGAGAAAGCTTGAAGTTAAGTCTTGTCCTTGAAATACAAACACAGCTCACGTTGAGACTTCAGACTTGGGTTATTTAGTACAATTTTAAACAAAAAAAAAGGAAAGAGGGCTTAGATTTAAACACAATAAATGCATATTATTAAATACACATATTGTACCACATTAAAGAGAAATTGTGCTATGAAAAAAATGTATGTTTTTAGAGGTTATGGAATATGTTCTTAAGTTTGCCAATCAGAAATGCTGGTATAACAGTTCAACTACTTGTTACTTAGTTTTGTTAAGGCTTTAAAGGGTTAAAAATTGTAATATGTGAAAATGATAGGGATACACTTCAGTATTGAAAGCAAGTAGGATATGTGTTGTCTGCCAGAGAAAATATAAAGGATGGAGATTTTGTTTTTTTCCTTTGGCCCCACCGTGTGGCCTGCAGGATCTTAGTTTTCACCAAGGATCAACCCTGTCCCCCTGCAGTGGGAGCTTGAAGTCCTAACCACTGCATCTCCAGGGAATTCCCAGGAGATATTTTTGTTGAAGGATAAAAGGAGAATAACTTTGGGTGGGAAAAAAATTAGAAATTAAAATGGATATAGAAAATATCCTTTTTTGTAAAGAAAAACAAAGTACTATGAGAAAGGAATTTTGGACACTTAAGATTGATTAAAATTAGATTGAATTTAGTAAAGTAAATGAATTTTAATGGTAAGCTGATACAGGGCAGCAATTTGGTTTTCTGTTACGAGAATAGAGTTTTCCTGGAATATTGTGCTGCTTTTGATAACAGATCGTAAGTTTCTTTATCTAGGTAACTTTGAGTTTTCCAGAGGGCCCCTGAGGAATCTCAGAGAAAAATACTGTTAAGAAATTGACAGAATTCTAATGGAAAGCTGTTTTTCTTCTAATCATACTTTTGACCCCAATGTTCAGGATGGAAAAAACTGTTTAATGAAGTTATCACAGAGTCTAACTACTCATGATGTGTACCATTGCTGCCTTTAAGTTTACTACTTAAAATACATGTACAAGGTGTAAAGATTGGGTGTAATCAATACAGTGTATGACCTAGAAAATGCTTCCCTGTCAGCATACCTCTCTCTGCTTGTTTGTTACGTCTAATTAGTTTTCTCCCAGTGTGGATGACTAGACAAATATATAAACAAAAAGTCGGCCGAGCACCGAGGGACATGAATGGACCGAGAGCAGGCAACAACTGAGCCACTCTGGCAACAGTGGAAAATATATTGATTATCAGTGCTTTTTACGGGAAAGGGGAAAATGGTAGAAGTTTTCATATACTGAGGTATGGGGGTCATTCTGGCTTATACATGATTTAATTTGAACTTTAGGCTGACCAGGGCTTCCCTGGTGTCTCAGAAGGAAAAGAATCCACCTGCAATGTGGGAGACCTGGGTTCGATCCCTGGGTGGGAAGATCCCTTGGGGAAGGAAATGGCAGCCCGCTCCAGTATTCCAAATAGCCAGCTTATGGCCTATTAGACATACATTGTACATCTGCTTTAACCATTAAGAAGAAAATACATTCAGAGAATAATACAAAGATGCATTTTGATTATTATCCTCATCCATAATATGTCTGCTAATTTTTAAGCGTTTATCCAGGCACTGTGACAAGGCAATCAGACAGAGGTCATGTTTTCACAATACAAAATACTGATGCTAAACTTGAGACTTGAGATTATTTCCAACTCTGTGTCCATTCCCCAGATTAGGCAGGACTGCACCCCATTTCAGCAGAGAGGAACCAGAGCAGCCAACACCCACTGCCTCAAAGAATCGGGGAATACTGGAAGAGAAATGAATTAAAACCAAGTGCCTCTGCCAACTTTATTACTAACTTCATTCTCTATTCAAAACTTTTATTCCATTTCTTGCTCTCTATCTGTCTCTCCTTAATCTTGAAGCGTGTCAAAAAGGGGTGGATTGAAAGGGAACAAGACCCTATGGTCCCCAACCCCCATGTCCTCTGCCTGTCTTTTGTCTGCAGAAAACTTTAACCAGTTTAAACAGAGAATTGGGAAAATACAGAAGCAAAGGGAAAAAATCAAACAGGACAAAATGATAATGGTTGAGTCAGTAAGCAAAGTTAAAGACCTCTAGTTTCTTCTCAAGGATCATAGATAATATTCTGAGCCATATCCTTGGAGCTGTGTTGTAGACACTGAAACTCCCACCAGATGGAAGAATTTAATTACATGAGGACCAGACTGCAGCCATGACATGAGGTGCCACAATTCCGAGAATTGGCCCCTAGGAAATGGGAACAAACTGACCCTGGAACTGAAGATTAACTGTACTTAAAACAATTAAAATGACACTGCTCAGACCACTGCATGACCAATTTCAAGACGACTGTCAGAGCTGACTGTGCTGTTTCTGCATGTAGCTCCTCCCTCCGCCTATAAAAGCTCTTGCCCACTGACTGTCAGTGGTGGGGGAGTTGGCCTGTGGACAGAACTCTGCCCTCCCCCAGCGTTGCCAGCCTCTGAAATAAAGCAAAGTTGCCTTTCCACCAACCTGAACTCTTCATTGGCTTTAGGGTGGCGAGCAGCTGGACCCACTCTCAGAAACAGAAACCACTAAATATTTGTTGAATGAATAACTTGAGTCATGATAAGGTCTAAGATGAAAATAGGACTTGAAGTAGAGAAGACAATGGTGAAAGAAGACATGTCTTCCAAGAATAAAGGAGAATGAAGCAGGCAGTAAAGTGGCCAGGGGGGAGCTGAGGATCCTACAGACAGGGGTGGATGCACCCTGGGCATGGGAGCATCCCCATACGGAGGTGGGGTGGTCTGGAGAGTATAGAGTTAGGCGTGAACAAGAGAAAACAGGCTTCCCAGAGATTTGCCCCTTTGCCTGGGCCGGATTTTCTTCAGTATAAATAAGAAATGCTATTCCTAGTCAGTTTTCAAAGACGGTATGGTTTTTCTTAGGGGAAGGAGGAAGTTGCTAAAGAAAGTTGTCAATGAAAATGGGCTAGATGGTTACCTTCAGGCTGACCACAGCATCTTTGAAGATCTGCTGTGGCCCTGCTCCTGACAAATGGATAAGCATCCACAGAAAACCCTCCACTCCCCTGAGTCTCACGCAGCACACCATTAGCAGTCTTTTTGATGCTGTATCAGACACAGAAAAGAAGACATCGGAGGCCTAAACGCAAATACTTTCCATGAAGACACATACCTTGGTCCATCCAGGAAACTGGATAAAGGTGTCCTGAGGCAAGTCTGCGATCCCGCTGGGAATAGTGAAGTTACCCACATAAAAGGTCGGGAGTGCGTAGGTAGGGGGGCTGTGTGCACGGGCTTTATTGTGGTAGCCCCCGTCACGGCCACCCCAGGTCCCCAGGTGACTGCGTACTGCATCCTCCATGTCCAGCGGGAAGATCTCCCAGTTGGTGAGGATTTTGGAACCAAGGGTCAGGTTAGAAACAAGACCCTGTAAAAGAGAAACAGAGTGATGAGCTGGGGGCTAAAGATGGTGCAGAGAGGCTTCATGTGACTCTGTGTTCCAGCCCTAAATTCCTGGGAAAAGCAAACTGGGATATGAAACACCAACAGCACATGAAATCCAAACTGTGTGTCCATCAGAGTGACACAGATCTGGCTTGAGGCCAGAGCTTTCGACCTCAGATCCCCGTCTTCAGTGTTTGGTTCAGAGACATGGCCAGAACAGAGGAAATGATGGTTTCGAGGGTGGGAGAGTGAATGGAGGTGGGGGGAGAATGCAAAGGAACACTTGGCCACTGTAAAAGGATAGAAGGGTCTGTGATAATGATGGGGAGCCTGAGACTCACATTCTGAAGTTGCTCTATTTGTCCAGCGGAGGCAAGGGCTTGAGGTGTCCATGGCACCAGACACTGCATGGAAGCCTTTGCTCATGGCTCATCTGGCTTCCTCTTCCCAGCCTTTCATGAGTGGAACTTTTCCATCCCAGTGGGATCCCATATTTGTTCTACGACACCTGTCAATACCATGTCTCAGTGGCCCAATCAGTAATTCAATAAGCGTTGACCATGCAGCTGTGTGCCAGGCTCTTTGCTGGGTCCTGGGGATTCAGGCACCTCACAAGAGTCCCCGTCACTCTGTGGGTCAGTGTGGCCTATGATAGCCAAGCAGCACGACCATTAATTAGTCTGACCACAAGGACGGTAACAGGAACATTTCTTTTATACTGGAGACAAAAGTGGCCCCTGCATGACTGTTCTCCAGGAGTGTCACTGCTTTGCTTCTGAGATGCCACCAGGAGGGTCAGGAGATAGCCCCAGACACCTGTCCTGTCGTGGGTGTTGCCGTCATTCTGGAGGTGCAGCCTTCCCTCCTCTAGCACGTGGTGAGCTAACCGAGGGGCAGCCTGTATCTCAACATCCTTGCCTTCCTCCAAAAGCACCGCATGGAGCACACACACAGAGGATGAGCATAGCAAACACTTACTGAACAACGCTCTCAAAATGCACATCAGAAAAGCATACTTGGACTAGACGCCTAGGCACAGACTAACCAAGAGAGCTGAGAGCAGTGCACGGAGGGAAAGGCTTTCTAAAATTCAAGAGTTTGTCCACACCCAGAAAACAGCAGAACAAATGCTAAATTGGCTTTGTTGGCATGGGAGTGCCTTTTGCAGGCTTGGTGGGTTTTTTAAGCAAAGGAAAAGCATGGTGCAGTGGCTTCCTCCTTCTGTTTCTTGCTAAAGGATGGCTGAACTCAAATGCAAGGGTTCTGTTTGCAAAGCTCAACTTTCTCATCATCTACAGAGGAAAACAGATCTTCAAAATAACCCAACTTCTAGGCTGCAAAACAAATCAGGTAAGTTTACTCATCAAATTTGGCAAAGGGCGCATGCTTTTAAAAATTACTTCTACGTGGACTTCCCTGGTGGTACAGTGGATAAGAATCTGCCTGCCAGTGCCGGGGACACGGGTTCAGTCCCTGGTCTGGGAAGATTCCACATGCCTCGGAGCAACTAAGCCCATGAGCCACAACTTCTGAAGTCCCTGCACTCTCGAGCCCATGCACTGCAACTACTGAAGCTCATACGCCCTAGAGCCTGTGCTCCACCATCAAAAGAAGCCACCGCAATGGGAAGCCCGCGCACTGCAACTAGAGAGTTGTCTCCACTAGAGAAAGCCTGTGCGCAGCAGCAAAGCCCAGCACGACCAAAGCAGAAAATCACTTCTACGTGAACAGGGCTGCAAGGAAAGAGTGTATGCAGGAGAGTCTTTAAGTGGATTTACAGAAACTTTCCCCAATGACTTAGGCACAGTTTGGTCAACCTTTGAGTCTCACTCCCAACAGGGAGGCTGGGCCTACCTTAAAATCATTGATAGACGAGCCATAGTTCACACGCCCCATATTCTCCACCAGGAGGTCCAAGGTGGCTCCAGCTTTCCCTGTTATGTTCAGGGTGATCACGGATTCTCGTTCAAGGACTCCCTGGGCAACCTGTGGGTTCAGTACCAAATGAGAATTAACTAGGGTGGGAGGGTCAGCAGAGGCAGCCTGCTCAGTCAACTCCACACTCATTTTGCTACCCTGACGTGTCACCAGACTTCAGACAGAAGTGCTCTGATGGCTCCCTTGCCCAAGTCCTCAGCCAGATGCCCAGGCTCCTGCAACAACTGCTTTCTTCATAGGAGGGTTGCCAGACTCAGCTCCCAGCAGGGAAGGGCTGAGGCTGATTTCCTTAGCTCTGGGTTATTTTCTTGTATGTCTATTTTATTTTTTTATTTTGTATTTATTATTATTTTAAATGTTATTCATTTATTTTTAATTTTTGGCCATGCCGCAAAGTACACGAGATCTTAGTTCCCCAGCCAGGGATCAAACCTGCACTCCTTGCAGTGGAATCACAGTCTTAAACACTGAACTTCCAGGGAAGTCCCTTATTTTTTAAATTTAACTTTTATTTTATATTGGGGTATAGTTGATTTACAATGTGTTCACTACAGGTGTACAGCTAAGTGGTGCAGTTATATGTATACATATCAATATATGAATTCTTTTTCAGATTCCTTTCCCATATAGGTTATTACAGAGTATTGAGTAGGCTGTGCATCTATTTTTAATAGAGAGGGGATGGAGGCAGAAATTCCAGGGAAAGATTTCTAATACAGGAATCTCTTCATGCGCTCACAGCAAAAAAGGCAGTAATAAAAAATAGGTTTTAAATCACATGGAGATGGGACAAAATAAGACAAACGAGATAAAATCAGAGAGTTAGGTGGAGTAGTTTTACTTCAAAATACCTGATATGATACATTAACCACAAAGATGAAATAATAGAATGAGGGGAAATAACTGGTAATTTAGCAGCAACATATTCCTAACTTTTTAAAATGCAAGATTCTTTAAAAAACAACAACAAACAAACAAAAAAATCACTAAAACAACCCTCAAATTGGAATTTTAGAAATCGTTGCCATCAGTATACATACTCATAGCGTTTTAGACATTTGCTGCCACTCAAATTAAAACCACTCATCACCATAGGATGGAAATATTTTCATTTGAAATTGTCTCTCACCTGAAACTACCATAACATTGTTAACTGGCTGTGCCCCAATACAAAAGAAAAAGTTTAAAATCTGAAAAAAAAAAAGAAAGAATAAGTAGTTTGGGAGACATGGGAGATTGCTGTAGAGAAATCGAAGCAGCAGAGAATTAGTTCTGATAGTTCTTGAGTGACCTTGGGTGAATCACTCCCTTCTCTGGCCCTTAATTTCTTTCCTTTTGTGTTGCTTTTGAAGCATAGTTGATTTACAATGTTGTGTTAGCTTCGGGTGTCCAGCAAAGTGATTTCATTTTACATATTCTCTTCCATTATCGATTATTATAAGATATTGAATATAGTTCCCTGTACTATAGAGTAGGACCTTGTCGTTTGCCTATTTCATATATTAAAATCACTTCATTCTTTTTTTTTTTTTTAAGAAAAATTAAAAATTTTTTTTCCTCAACAAATTTTCTTGGTTAGGAACAATCTTTCATGTGTTTATTTCATATGATTGTCTCAGCGAGAGGAATGGAAATCCTATAACGTTATGTATGAAATCAAAGTCTTCGTATCTCTTAGCTCTGATTATCATGAACAGCCCTTCAGAATATAACTTCTCATGTAGGATGAAGACCCTAAGTTAAAATGACTCATCTGGTGTATACAAAACAGACCCTGCCATCCAAGAGTAAAGAAGACAGGAATGACACCCAGTGTCAGTCAGAGGGGATGGCCCTGGACTAGGGGGGCAACCAGGAAGTTCGGATGGACGAGGGGGTGTATACCTCAGGCAGATGGAGTGCAGGTGAGGCTACACCAGCCAGCAAGGGGAAGAGCTCAGGAGCATCACAAGGAGGGTGGAGCCTGAGGATGGGAAGGCAGCAGTCTCCCTGACTGTCATGTTACTGAGGTAGGAGATAGATGGGCCCTTGGGTTGGACATCTGGCATTTGTCAAGTGGGGTCAAACTGAAGACACTCCAAGGACAAAGCTAGTGGCAGAAGCTGACCTCTGCTGAAGAGAAGCTGAAGATGACCACTCCTGAGGGCAAGGGAAACTTCCCTGTCCGTACACGTGCAGGCAGGCTCCTTGGGGGTCACAACGTGCCACCCCATGACAAGTGAGGACATGCACCCAGAGGCCTCTGCAGTGGGATCCATTTTAGCAAAAAGTTACGCACGCATGTTGGGGAAGGCCCAAGGACAGGTCAAGTGTGAAAAAAGAAACGATAATTGGCCAAAGGTACACAAAGACCCAGAAGGACTGTCTTATATAAGGGATTTGAATCACCTCTTTACTACATTCCCCATTCAGGACACCTGCTGTCCTCTCCAGGTGTGTATTTCTGCCTTGCTTCAGTCTTTTATTTTTATTTATTTTTTGTATTTTGGTCCTGCTGTGTGGCATGCAAGACAGTTCCTGGATCAGGGATCAAACCCAGGCCCTGGCAGTGAAATGCTGACTCCTAACCACCAGGGAACTCGGATAAACACGCTGTTTCTCTGTGTGCTGTCCCTCTTCCTGTGCTGTGTCTCTAAGGATAAACTTGCTACCTGTTTTTACAGTTTTTGCCTCCTTGAAACATTCTTGCATTCACACAGGGGAAAGAGCCAAGAGAACTTTGCCTGTAGCCCCTGGTGGCCCAGCAGCTAAGATTTCTGCTTTTCATCCAGGCTAACCAGGTCCAGTTCCCGGGCAAGGAATAAGATCTCTCCTCAGGACTGCTTACTGCTGTCTCTCTGAGATCATTACCAAGTGCAACCCACAACTCTCCTCCCCCGTGGGGGCAGACACACAAATTCAGAGAGAATTCTTACCCCGTTCACAGAGACGTAGGCCCGGTCATGGACACCACTGGGTGGCGAAGAGAGGGGTGTAGGGTCGCTGCAGTCTTCAGGGAGCATTGTTCGGTACAGCACAAATCCAAAGTACTGGTTAGAGAAGGATGCAAGAAAAAGACATCACTCTTGCAGTTCACCTTAGGAGAACTGGGTCACCCTCCATCCGCGTGAAAGCAACATTTCTAAAACTATAGGAATGAAATGCTTCCCCAGCTTCGGCAAATATTCTGTCTAATTAAAGGGAACTGGCTTCAGTTTTCAGATCACAGAATAACCATCACAGCAGCTAACTGCAAGGAAGCCTGGAGGCCTTTGTCAAACATCCCCTCCCCTCCCACAAGAGGGAACCAGACCCTGGAACGTGGTAGGTGATGTGCCCAGAATAACTTGGGGGGATCCTGTCACAGATCAAAAGGTTACTGCCATTACCTCAAAAACCAAAACCAAGGACAACAAAAACAAAAGGTAAACAGCAACAGAATGCTCCGTAAAGCATTCTCCAGCTTCTTGGGCTAACTCTGCTCTAACATACAAAACAAGAGTCAATCAGAAACCGTTTCAAGTGGAGGCGAGAGGGAAACAGGCGGCGAGAGACAGATGGAGGTGGGGGTGAAATGTGCCTCTAAATGAGCCTCAGAAAGTACTTTGAGATGCTGGGACCCCTGGTTGGAAAGGAAGCCCCCAAACACCAGCCTGGGTGAATGGCTTCCTGAGTGGTCATTAGCTGGGAGAGCTGGACAAGTCAGGTCATACAGGAGAATCCAAATGGAAACCCAGCAGGAAACAGTTTCCCACTCCTCAGCCCTGAATGCGAGAAAGAGCAGCCCAGCAAAGGGGAGGGGTGATATGCAGGAGCGGAAGGAAAATGCTAACCCGTGTTCCTGTGCTGCAGGAAAGTGCTGAACTCAAGAAATGCCACTGTCATCACCCAAACCTTCGAGCACAAGGATGCCTCCCTTCCAGACCCCCAAATCTCCATCTCTTGTTTCTTTTTTTCTTTTGAATGCAGCAGAGTGGTGAGTCCTAGCTCAGAGACTAGGGGTTTCCAGGAGGGGAGCAGAAGGTGAGATGCTCCCTGCAATGGCAAAGTGAGGACTCCGGACGGGGCGGATGGGGGAGGCAGCTGCAGGGGTACCAGAGCTGCACCCCACTCCCTGCAGCTGTGCCCACCGAGAGGTTTGCTGGAAGTAAATCTTCTACGGCCTGTCCCAGATCTGAAGCAGTCAGGGCCCAGGAGCCACACCTGATCTGAGAGCACTGCCTTGGCCAAAGGTGAGAGAGCAGAAAGGGGCTGAGAAAAAGCAAGGACACTAACCTGGGATCCACTTCCAGGTTCCCACTGCTCTGAGCTGTGTCTTATCTGATGTGCTCCGACCCTCCTCAGTGGAGAGGACAGGTAGATGGAGACACGGATGTACAACCAGTGTGTGTTGGAACCAGAGAAAGAACACTACCCAACGCTAACAAAAAAGTGAGGGGGGCTTAATTAATCATTTTTATTTATCACAAAGCAGTATTGCTGGAGTGAAATCACAAACTCAAAAAAAGACAGTTATTTGTTCTTAGTTCCAAGATACAATAATATAACAAAATAAGCTAAAGCAAGATCAAATGTGCTGTTACTATATCATCCTCCAGAAGGTGATCTCCTCAGAAGTCAGAAAGGAGCCCCTACATAATTTTCCATTTCAAAAACCAGAGCTGAGATCTTAACTAAGTGATCAAATAGAACACTGAACTAAAGGCACCAAGTGACCCTACTACGGCAGCCTGAGACGAACACGCTGCGGCCGTTGTGTATGTGCCAAAAATGTCTCACTGAGTCTAACCGGTGAGGTGTGGTCTGCAAAACTTAGAAACTGTCTGAACTCTTCAGACATGACCATGTCACGAGAGAGAGAGGAAAAACAGACTCAGGAACTGTTTCAGATGAAAGCAGACTAAATGCAATGTGTGATAGTGGACTGGCAACTGGACTGAAAAGAGAGAAGCTATAAGGGACATTGCTGAAATAAACTGGGATACCTGATCGTAGAATGTATATTAGATAATAGGACTGTATCCATGCTAGATTTCTTAAGGGTGATCATTATTTGTGATCATGTACTATAATGTCCTTCTTAAAAATACATGCTCTAATATTTAAGAGTGGAAGTGTCATGATGTTGACAACTACCTCAAATGCTTAAGAAAAACAAAAAGCAGCTGACTCCAAACCATACACACACAGAATGCCAATGAAGCAGCTGTTAACACTTGATGGATCTAGGTTAAAGCTCTATGGGTGTTGTACTATTCTTGCAAGTTTTCTAACACAAAAAGTTGGGTAAATTTTACAATAAAGATGGAGCTGTGCCTGGAGATTAAACACACACACACACACACACACACACACACACACGTGTACTCTCTTCTTTTTCTCTGCAAAGGCAGGAAAAAATCTCTAATAACCTAATCTATTAAGAACACAGTCCCTATATCTTGGAACTAACAACAAATATGGAGAAGGAAATGGTAACCCACTCCAGTGTTCTTGCCTGGAGAATCCCAGGGATGGGGGAGCCTGGTGGGCTGCCATCTATGGGGTCGCACAGAGTCGGACACGACTGAAGCGACTTAGCAGCAGCAGCAGCAAGAACAAATAAGTGTCTTTTTTGAGTAATAAAACAGTGGTTTTACTTTGATACCTAATAAGACTAATTATATCAGACATATACTCAATGTATAACCTGCACAGAATTATGCTAAAGCAGGTTATTACCTATGTGATAAGAAATGGGATGGGGAGAACAGCAAAGATCAGCCACTGTGCAGCATACAGAGCTAGAGCCTGGAGATCCGAGGTGATTTTACATAGGGGTCTGATTTATCTGCTTATCATTTTGGTCCCTGTGTTCAGAACAGGTAGTGTAGAAAGCACATATTTTTGAAGGTAGAAAAAAGGTAAAGCATTACCTCTGAAGCCTTACCTGTTTCACATCGATAAATGTCAAAGGATAAACACTTTTTATGGGTCCAGAGGGACACAGGATGTTGAGAGCATCCTCCACTGTCTTTAACTGGAAAGAAACAAAAGCAGCTTTTACTCACTGTCACCCCTCACTTAATCACAGTAGAAATAACGTCATCATCAGAGACAGCGGATTTGACCAAACCCCTAAATGAAATGGTTTGAATTCTACTCAGGGCTGTCCTGAGTGGAATCAATTCTATCCAGTCCCTAACTCTGGATGAAAAATAACAGATGATATTGTAAAGAGTTTCAAACATACCTATTCAGTCACAACCTCCTGTATAGGAAAGGCCCGTAAAATGCATGAAAACCAAGGTTCTGTAAAAGCTCCCCTCCACCTCCGAGTGAAGCAGCCCCACTGTGCCCTCCTCTGAGCTTGTCAGCAGCATGTTCCCCATGCCTGGATCACCTTCCACTTGTTGACCCCACTGTCCTCCTTGTGGACAGTCAGCTTCTTAAGAGCAAGGTCTGTACTGTGCTCACCTCCAATGCCCAGCACATAGTAGACACCCAATTAACACTTACATTCAGCCTGAATGACTGTGTTTACTCGTAGCCCATGATGTTTACTCTGATGTACAAAACAACCGTGGGTGCCTCTCCAAACTCTAGGAGAGACCTCCCTTTACCCACACACCTCACTGAGTCCTCACAAAAGCCGGCAAGGAAGGCAATACTGTCCCTTGTTAGGGAAGAGGAAGGAACTGGGGACTCAGGATTTCACTTGAGTCACGGCCCAGACGGGATTTGCAGTTAGGTTTGACTTCAAACCCAGGGCTTTCCCCAGCATGAAACTGGTTAGGAATTTTTATAAACGCTTTTTAGAGCTACCTCACTGATAGGTAGCATGGAAGAAAAAAAAACCATCGGTTAGGTACAATCCCATCAATTCAGCTAAGTGAGTGCTTTCCTACTTGGATAACTAAAGGAGCTCATGGTCAGAGCTTTTATCCTATATTACTATGATCTACATAAACTTCATTCAGTATTTTAAAAAATTAATTATTCATTTATTTGGCTGCATGGGGTCTTAGTTGCAGCATGTGGGATCTAGCTCTCTGACCAGAGATCAAACCTTGGGCCCCCCGCATTGGAAGCATAGAGTCTTCGACACTGGACCACCAGGGAACTCCCAGCCTTTACACAGTTTTATGTCAATTTGCTGTCTTCAATCCTGTATTTAGTTTCTGGTCTCACAGTTCTCCTTCCTGGTAAACAGAATGTGCTTTGGTACTAAGGTTAGCAATATTGTTCAAAACATTTGCAGTTATTTTCTGTTGCATAAAAATAAACTTTTCACAGCTTAAAAAGACACAAACCAAACTTTTCCTTAAGTAGCAGTAGCAATGAACAAGTTGAAGGTACTCCCTTTACAAATGTGATTAAAGTCTGATTAATCTAAAGCAAGATTCCTATCAGGCAGAGAAACCACATTCTTTGTAGAATGTAACACACATATCTGACACTAGGTGGAAAATGTTACAAGAGCTCAACCAAACATCAAAGGGCTTCACGAATGGAAACATTATACAATCATGTTTGGCATTTTGCTTAAAGATAAAAACTTATGATGCTATTTTAGCATATCAAGATTCTTAAGAAATGTGTAACTTTTTTTTTTCTTGTTAGTTAACCCAGGTAGGAGTTAGGGATTATCAGAGGGGAAAACCTGAAGATGGTCAAAACAAATTGCCTTGGGCTTACGTCACTCCTATCAAATGAAGCCTCTCCTCTTTTGCTCTTTCCCTAGAAGAAAAAGCTCTTTGCTAATATTTATGATTCGTTTCTGGCTTTCCCACTCCCAATTACCATATTTCCCACAATATGGTAATTATATGTCCCAATTACCATATAAGCCACAAGCCATGAGGACATGATTTTTCTTTTTTTCCTGAAGACATGATTTTGAGATGGAGGGCAGTGTATAATTTAGAGTTAATGTTCGTGGCTTTTGAGAACTGCTTTTAGAAAAGGAGAATTATAGAAATGAATGTCACTAGCCATAACAGTAAGGTTACATGTTATTCCCACAAGGGCTCCTAAGGCTGGTTTTGCCACTGATAATGGAAACAAAATGATCTAAGAATGCCCGCTCACGCCTGACGCGCTCACCCTGTCAGCATCACACACAGCAGCTCACGGCCTGTGTCCCCGTTTTCCCAGAAACATCACCCACCCCATCAGTCTCACAGAAAACAAGTTCACAAAAAAATAAGGAGCCGATTGCCAGACATAACACTTTGACTCATGACTGCTGAATTCCACTTCCTCACTCTTAATGTTTCTGTTAGTTTTTTTCTTACCTTATTCAGAGCAACTTTTCCATATGCAAACTTCGGTGTGGATGGGGGGATAGGACCTTCTGGTACTTTTGCAAACTATAAACCACAGTGGAAAAAAGAAAAGAAAAATGGCTGTTAAACTCTCAGAAACACATCTCTACAATTCATGTTTCAAAAGAATGATCAAAGATTCAAATAGTGCCAGTGATTTTTGGAAAGGCAAAGGAACCAAAAACTCCCTCCAAAACAGAATTCTAAGCACACGCCTGTGTATGTCTGTGCTTTAAGCTCCAGGAATCACTCAAATAATTATAGAACAAAACACCTGAAAACAGAAAGTGGAAACAAATAGACTAACACAACATTGTAAATCAGCTATCAGCTCAGTGGTGTCTGACTCTTTGCGACCCCATGGACTGCAGCATGCTAGGCCTCCCTGTCCGTCACCAACTCCTGGAGTTCACCCAACTCATGTCCGTAGAGTCAGTGATGCCATTCAACCATCTCATCCTCTATCGTCCCCTTCTCCTCCCGCCTTCAATCTTTCCCAGCATCAGGGTCTTTTCCAATGAGTCAGCTCTTCGCATGAGGTGGCCAAAGTACTGGAGTTTCAGCTTCAGCATCAGTCCTTCCAATGAATATTCTGGACTAATTTCCTTTAGAATGGATTGGTTGGATCTCCTTGCAGTCCAAGGGACTCTCAAGAGTCTTCTCCAACACCACAGTTCAAAAGCATCAATTCCTTGGTGCTCAGCTTTCTTTATGGCCCAATTCTCACATCCATCCATGACTACTGGAAAAACCATAGCTTTGACTAAATAGACCTTTGCTGGTAAAGCAATATCTCTGCCTTTTAGTATGCTGTCTAAGTTGGTCATAACTTTTCTTCCAAGGAGCAAGCATCTTTTAATTTCATGGTTGCAGTCACCATTTACAGTGATTTTGCAGCCCCCCAAAATAAAGTCTGTCACTGTTTCCATTGTTTCCCCATCTATTTGCCATGAAGTGATGGGACCAGATGCCATGATCTTAGTTTTCTGAATGTTGAGTTTTAAGCCAACACTTTCACTTTCCTCTTTCACTTTCATCAAGAGGCTCTTTAGTTCTTCTTCGATTTCTGCCATAAGGGTGGTGTCACATCCTGGAATGTGAAGTCAAGTGGGCCTTAGGAAGCATCACTACAAACAAAGCTAGCGGAGGTGATGGAATTCCAGTTGAGCTATTTCAAATCCTAAAAGATGATGCTGTGAAAGTGCTGCACTCAATATGCCTACGAATTTGGAAGACTCAGCAGTGGCCACAGGATGGGAAAAGGTCAGTTTTCTTTCCAATCCCAAAGAAAGGCAATGCCAAAGAGTGTTCAAACTACCACACAATTGCACTCATCTCACGCTAGCAAAGTAATGCTCAAAATTCTCCAAGCCAGGCTTCAACAGTAGGTGAACTGTGAACTTGCAGATGTTCAGGCTGGATTTAGAAAAGCCAGAGGAACCAGAGCTCAAATTGCCAGCATCCATTGGAGCATCAAAAAAGCAAGTGAAGAAAAACAACTACTTCTGCTTTATTGACTATGCCAAAGCGTTTGACTGTGTGGATCACAACAAACTGGAAAATTCTGAAAGAGATGGGAATACCAGACCACCTGACCTGAGAAATCTGTATGCAGGTCAAGAAGCAACAGTTAGAACTGGACATGAAACAACAGACTGGTTCCAAATTGGGAAAGGAGTACGTCAAGGCTGTATATTGTCACCTTGCTTATTTAACTTATATGCAGAGTACATCATGAGAAACGCAGGGTTGGATGAAGCAAAAGCTGGAATCAAGATTGCCAGGAGAAATCAACTATACACCAAAAATAAAAATTTTTAAATGCTACCATTAAAACAATGACAACTGGGGCTTCCCTCGTGGCCCAGAGGTAAGAAATCTGCCTGCCAATGCAGGAGACAATGGGTTTGATCCCTGGTCTGGGAGGGTCCCACATGTTGCAAAGCAAACAAGCCCATGCTCCCCAACTAGTGAGCCAGTGCTCTAGAGCCCAGGAGCCACAACACCTACTGAGGACCATGCTCCCTGGAACAAGGGCTCCGCAAGAGAAGCCCACATACCGCAACTGCAGAGCCGGCCCTGCTCTGGAGAAAAGCCCATGCAGCAAAGAGGATCCAGCACAGCCAAAAATAGATAAAATTATTTTTAAAAACAACAACTGAGACCTGAATTAGGAATGGGGTGAAACAAAAGAGCAAAAACAAGTTAGAGAGGATGAAAGTGACAGCTGAAGATGAGTTGGGAGGAAAAGAAATAAAAGGTACGTGCCCAAACTGACTCTGAAGGGGGGGAGTCTATAGCAGGAAAAGATGCTGTGTGCAAATTAAATCTTAGGAGTAGATTAAAGTTTTGTGTCAGTGTTAAATTTGCTGTGGTTATATAAGAGCATATTCTTGCCTATTCTTAAACAACATACACTGAAGTATGTAGGGGTCGAGAGTCTTGATGTCTAAAACCCTCCAGAGGTTTAGAGAGCATATGGGCTCGGCGAGGGGCAAATGATGACACAAACGTAGTGAAATATTCACACGGGTGAATCTGGGTGTGGAAGACACAAGTGTTTGTCCTGCTATTCTTATTCTTGAAATATTCCTGTAAATTTGAAATGATTTTTAAACAAAAACAAAACCTGATTAAATACACACACACACACAATTTATATTAATGTCAGAAGATACGGGTGTCATTCCCAGGTCTTAAAAAAAGTCGATGTCCATCTGGAATCTCCAAGTATTAATAGGTTGTATTATGATCTGTCAGGGCTCTTAGTTCCTTCCTTCTTTCCCCGCCCGCCCCCCACCCCCCAGCCGCCTCTCAGCTTCCCTTTTTAAAAGTAATTTTAAAAAGCATAGTAAAAAGCAGTGGTTTCCTGCAACATTCTTTTAGTTCTGTTCTTCAGACGAAACCATTTTAAAATCATTTCACTGTTTCGATTTTTGCTTCTTTTAGTCTCTAAATTTACCTGCTACTTCTTGTTTGACCAACTTAAAGCATGATCATTTATTTCTTTAATACATGGGATTTAGCTCAGTTGTACTCTTCAGATATCACCCTTTCTTGCCAATATGGTTATGTCACTATTTTTACTTTCTCTACTGGTTATCTTTGTAGCTTTAAATAATACCCTATACCTTTATTTCTTAGTTCTTACCGACTAGAACATTATCCATCGTCTCCACACATTTAAAGATAAGGCTGTCTGCATCCTTCCCTTAGCTCTCCTCTCCACTCCCATCTCCAAACCATCAGCTGTGCTTTTTAAATGTCAAGGTTAAAGGTCTACCCTATTAGTCACAAGTCCTCCCATCAAGTGCACATTGACCTTATATTAAAATTAATCACCTGTGCTCACATTATTACAATTATATAAATACTGCTCTCTGCACAGCTAAATGGCAGATATGTATCAGGATGGCATATTCTCTCTCCTTGCAGATGTTAGTTTTCTTTTCTCTTCCCTGGGGTTTCTAATTGCCTTTCTTTCTTCCTCTCTGCTGTGCAGTTCACACGGTGCTTAGATGGTTCCAAATTTCCAAAGACGGTATCAAGTTTCTTCCAACACTCTTTTCTCTCCCAGAAATCCTCCTACTGGGACCCTCAGTCTTCTGCTCCAAGGGTTGAGAGTCCACGATTATTTTAGAAAAACTTTCGTATTTCATTGATTTATGGCCCCGCTGCACCACTTGTGGGATCCCCATTCCCTGACCAGGGATCAAACTCTTGCTCCCTGCATCGGGAGCGTGGAGTCTTAACTGCTGGACCACCGGGGAAGTCCCCAGGCTTTATCATTATTCTGGCTTTTCCCTCCTGTTTCTAGAATCTCACGACTTCCTCATTTCACCAGAGCAATCTCAAGTACCTTCCTAAGAACTGGTACATGGGAAGGAAACTTCCTGAACCTTTGAATGTCTGCGTATGTCATATTTAGTTAGCAATTTGGGTAGGTATAGAATTCTATGTTGAAAATCATCTTCAGGACCTCCCTGGTGGTCCAGAGGCTAAGACTCCCGACGCAGGGGCCCCGGGTTCAATCCCTGGCCAGGGAACTAGATTCCACATGCCTCAGCTAAGAGTTTTCATGCTGAAGCTAAGACCCAATGCAGCCAAATAAAAATATTTTTCTAAAAAATCATCTTCCCTCAGAATGACCAGGGTGCTGTTCAGTGTCCTCTGTCACCTGGTGTGCCTCATGCCAAGCACCTTCCTGAAAAAGGTGACCAGCTTTTTCTCTCTGGAAGCTTGTAGGTTATTTATTCCCAATATCCTAAATTTTTGTAAAGGTGCATCTGGACACACATGGGTTTTACATTTATTGTGCTAGGCAACTCAGATATTCTTTTTTATTTTGGAGAAAGTTCTGTATTATTTCTTTGCTGTTTGCTTTTTCTCCATTTCTCCCCTTCCTTATGAGTAACCTGCACCTCCCAGATTATTCTTCTATGGGTCTCATCTTTCCTCTCCTGTTTCCATCTGTCTTCTCACTCTAATTTCTAGGATATTTTTAAAATTTCCGATAACTTTTTCTTGGTCTCCTTTATCAAAGTATTCTGTTCTTCTTTTATCGATGCCATATCTTCTCAGATATCTCTGAAGGATATACATTTGAGAAGGTTTGCTTTGTTCTGTTTAAGATCTGTCCTGTGGATTCTCTGTTGCCTTTAGGGTTACTTTTCTGTTTATTTCATCTTGGTCTTCCTCCTCCTGGTTGCAGTTTTTCTGGGTTTGCACAAACATGTGGCCATCATCCTTAGCTGTCTATTCACATTTAATGGTAATGCAAACGAATGCACTAGCATTTGCACACTCAGCTTCTTTGTGCCAGTCCTGTTATACGTACAGCAGCCAGGCTTGTCCAGTGGGGACCTCTGTTTTAGGATGACTTCGCAGGGAATCAGACATAACATGTGGGGTCTTTGCTCTGGGGCTATGCACTTTTTTTTTTTTTAATCCTCCAATTTTCTGGCTGGTAGAAAGATGCTTCCCTGATGGACAGTTTATTGGAAAGTGGGGTGAAGGAGTGAAGGATATGACTGGAAATACGTAGAGTTTCATCAGCCTTCCCACCCTGCCACCCCTGCTTTTTAAAAATCTTCTGGCCATGATACACACAGCATGTGGGATTTTGGATCTTTGTTCCCTGACTAGGGATCGAACACCCACTCCCTACATAAGGAGTGCAGAATCTTAACCACTGGACCACCCAGATCTTCCATTTTCAGCTTTCATTTCCATCCTTTGTCTTACTTGTAGTTCCAAGACCCCAGCTCTTCTTGGTTCTTTATGGTCAATCTACTCCCTGTTCCCTGTTCCTATAACCCTCTTCCATGCTCACTGGGAACCTAGATTTCCTTATCTTACTTGTTCAGTCACCACTGCTCCATCTATTTTTGTTTCCCAGAAATCTGCTGAAATCTCTCATGCATGGACAGCTCCCTTCTTGTTGGCTTCATTTAAAATAAAAAATTCTTTTTTTTTTTTTTATCATTAGTCACATTTTAGAAGGAAGAAGAGATAGATACATAGACAGGCAGCCATCTGGAGCTGGGAACCCTTGGTATTTCTAATATTCTATGAGTCTATGTTTCTGTGAAATTTAAAAGATCATGTTACAGTGAACTTTATGACTCACAGTAACACAAATGAGGCCACAGTGACTCCTGATCTTACAGCAGGATGCAAGGTCTCTCTTCCCAGCTTTGCCTGAAGCCTAGATCATATTCTTTCTCTTCTGCCAGGCGACATACCGCATTCTCCCCCCAACATTCTGGCCAATAACAGCAGTCAGCACAGATCCAGAGGGGAGACCTGACAGCAGTCTGAGATCCCCTATTTACTTGTGCGAGGTAGGGCCACGACCCACCTAATTTCTAAAGCCAAGGTGTGGCCAGGGCCGCAACCTCTCTACCACACTGGATGAAAAAGTCAACTGCACAGACACTTTTATTCAACCTACACTCGGCTGACTTTGATGTGCCGGTTCTGTCATTTTATTTACTCCTTACATAGGCCCTCATAGCTTGTTATCATATTTCCTCTTTAGGGATGAGACCGAGGAACTTGCTCAAGATTTCGGAAAGGGGCAAGGGAGGAGCCGGGACTTCGACTCCAAGTTTAGTGTTGTTCCTCTGGCTCTGTCTTTTTCGTTTTCACTATTGTTACTTATTTATTTTTTTGGCACGCTGGGTCTTAGTGGTGGCACTCAAGAATCTTTGTTGAGGCTTTCAGGACCTTTAGTTGCAGCATATGGGATCTAGCTCCCTGGCCAGGGATTGAGCCCAGGCTCCTTGCATTGGGAGCTCCGAGTCTGAACCACTGGACCACCAGTTAAGCACATATAAAGACGAGATAATTTTATAATTTACTCCTGCCACTTACCAAAAGCACTTCTGGCATGGGCCAAATAGTAACAACAATTTTACTTTCTTGTATATTATATTCAAACAGATATAACAGAAGTTATATAACCATCGCTTTTCAATATTAGGTATTGAATTATTTCCAGTTTTTGATACTATAAATAATATTGCAATGAACAACTTCTTGTCTATAATATTCTCCACGTTCAGAATTTTTAAAATAAAGTTCCAAGTGAGGGGCGTGCACGTGAAGTCACTTCAGTCATGTCCGACTGTGACTCCAGGTACTGTAGCCTGTCAGGCTCCTCTGGCCATGGGATTCTCAGGCAAGAATACTGGAGTGGGTTGCCATTTCTTCCTCCAGTCAAGTGAGGGGTCATTAGGTCAAATGATATAAGCATCTTATATGATTTTTAACATAAGGTGTGTCAAAGTTTTCACTAGACGTCTATACTTGTTTATGTCTTTCATCCAGTTATCTATTTGGATCTTGATTTTTTAAATCAGTAGGATGAGCTCATTATAGTCTCCATATTAAGCCTCCCTCTGTCTATCACATTTGCCACAACCTTTAAAAAAATTATTATAGAGAGTTTTCACTGATTATCATATAGCAAAATTCTAACCTTCTGTCCAAGTAACCAATGTGTCAGAAAAGAAATAGACAAACATAGCAAAATAGACGTCTGAACCTTTATGTCTCCAGAGTAATTTGTACTTTAATCATAGTTTTCAGACTTGTCGTAAATACTGCTTCTTATCCTACTTATTTAGAGGGACAAACTCAACATGGAAAGCTGCTCTTTTCCTAGTAGAAGCCAACAGATGCAACAGTGACCAACTGTTCTCTCCCTAAGATTTCTAATGTTTTTGTTCATTGATCTAGCAAACTCTCATTAAGAAAGTGACTGGGGAATCCACTGGGAGTCCAGCGTTTAGGACTCTGCACTTTTACTGATGGGGCCAAGTTCAATTCCCGGTCAGGAAACTAAGATCTGGCAAGCCACGGGGCACAGAAAAAAAATGAAAAGAAAGTACTTTGTGTCAGGTCCTGTGCTTGGTACTAAGGATAATAACAGCCCCAAGTCTAGAGTGCAGTGTGTATACACAAGTCATATTAACACTAGGAGAAGTTGTGTATTCAAGATTTCCACAGTGTAACTCAGTGGCGGAAAGCAAAGTGTGACTAAATCTACAGAGAGACGACTCAAAGATGACTCCCCAGAGAAGCTAATGAGGCATGTCCTCATTTTCTAGGTGGGTAAGTGAGGGGCCGATCTGTGCAGAGGCCAGGGAGTAGAAGAGGCACCTCCTGTAGAACTTGAGGAATTTTCTGTACCTGTATCTTAAGGCTAGACAGTCATGTACAAGAAAGGGAGACCTGCATAGCACAGGGAACTATATTCAAAGCCTGTAATGTAGGAAAAGAATCTGAAAAAGAGTGGAAAAGAACGGAATCATCTTGTTGTACACCTGAACCTAACTCAGCATTGTAAAGTATACTTTAAAAAATGGTTTAAATAAAAGGGAGAATGGAAAGATGAGGCTTGATGAAAATAGGGGTGGAGTCATGGAAGGCATCCTGACCAGATCAGGGTTTCAGAGAAATCACTTCGGAAGACAGACTAAAAAAGCCAGGTATGCAGGAAATGAATGGACTAATGCCACAGGAGTTTAGGCGATGCTTTAAAAGACTATCTGTTTGGATTAGCAGATGCAGACTATTATATGTAGAATGCATAAACAACAAGTCCTACTGTGTACCACTGGGAACTATAACCAGTATCCTCCGATAAAACCATAATGGAAATGAATATGAAAAAGTATGTATCTATATGTATAATTGAGTCATTTTGTTGGACAGCAGAAATTAACACAACACCGTAAATCAACTGTGCCTCAAAAAATTTTTTTAAAGACTAACGTTTATGAAGCAATATTGACATTGTCATCCTTGATTATCTGACATAAACACTGTGTTTCCACCAGCACCATGGATCATTAAGAGACAGCTGGTTCACCCACTGAACTAATGTCATTCTAGCCATAAACCAAGAGGACATTTAGCCAGTGTGACTGGTCCTGGGTCAAGGTTCAAATGTCATTAAGCTTCTGAAATACTGAAAATCACGTTGGCCATTCTCCCATGCCCCGTCACCACCCAGCCCCAATGCCACCCTCAAGGAATTCCAAGATCCACTCCAGTCATCAAGGTCAATCAACTACAACTTGATTAATTTCTACAGAATAACCCATCTTCAAAAAGTCAGCTGGACTCATCTTTGATAGAACCCCTATTAAGAACTGGAACAAAACTCTCATTCAAAAGCATACAAAAAGAAACTCACCACTGCCCCTCTCAGGAATTGGTAATGAGCAGGAGGGCGTTTACCCTACAGTCTTAGAGTTCATCCTCGAGGTCAAAGTGTTAACCAAGTTGGTTGAGTTTTACCCACAGCAAAGAGAATAGCTTTAAAAATGCAAATATCGAGAGCACTGCCCTGACTTAAAAGAGTCCTGTGCGGCCTGGAGGGCTGCCTGGAGCCTTCACCACCGCACACAGGCTGGTGCAGCCCTCTGGGAAATTCCCATCCCCCGGAGTCAGTGGAAGAGACTGTCCATCTCCACCCAGCTTAGTCTTGAGATGGACTAAAGAAGAAACTCAGTCAACTTTTTAAGTCTTTGGTGAAGGAAAGAGGCAGGAAGAGGTGTATATGGGGATATTTATGATCCCGTTTCTTTTCCTCCATGCAAACAAATACTCTGAACACCATCTAACAAACCAGCTAGCTGAACATCTACAACGTCTCCTAAGCAAGAGCCCACTTTTGAAGTTGTTCTTTTTTCTCTTCCTATACCTAAAATATCAACACAGAGAACGAGGGGAAAGACAACTAAATGTTAACGTTGCAATCTATCGTAAGCTACTGAATCACATAAATTTCTGAAGATTCGGTCTCCTTCACGAGTTCATCTTACTGCAGCCGCTGGTTGAACACCTGGGATCCTCTGGATTTGTCCTTTGCTTGGCCCACTGCCCTTCCGGATCAGCTCTCCACGTGCAATCTCAGCCTCTCCTGAACTTCACCCTCTGCCTCCACAATGACTGTGGAATCCATGTCTGTCCTAACGACTTCTTCCTGGAACTTTTCACTCTTAAGTGAGTTGCCTGCCAGACCTCCCCCAGTTGTCCCCAGAGGCATCCTGAGCATAACTGGCTTCTCTCCCCCACCCCACTTCCCACCTGCGTTTTCCTTGCAGCTCTCTGTCTTAGTTGCTAACCCCAATACCCATCCAGTTATCCAGCTAACGTTGTAACATGGACCAATTAATGACTCCTCATTCTTCCTCACACCTGCATTCAGCCAGTTGCTGCCGCTACTGCTGCTAAGTCACTTCAGTCGTGTGCGACTCTGTGCGACCCCATAGACGGCAGCCCACCAGGCTCCCCCATCCCTGGGATTCTCCAGGCAAGAACACTGGAATGGGTTGCCATTTCCTTTTCCAGTGCATGAAAGTGAAAAGTGAAAGTGAAGTCGCTCAGTCATGTCCGACTCTTTGTGACCCCATGGACTGCCGCCTACCAGGCTCCTCCATCCATGGGATTTTCCAGGCAAGAGTACTGGAGTGGGGTGCCATTGCCTTCTCCGCAGCCAGTTGCTAAATCCTACCAATTCTGGGCTTCCCTGGTGGCTCAGATGGTAAAGAATCTGCCTGCAATGCAGGAGACCCAGGTTTGATCCCTGGGTCAGGAAGATCCTCTGGAGAAGGGAATGGCAACTCACTCCAGTAATCTTGCCTGGAGAATCCCAAGGGCAGAGGAGCCTGGTGGGCTACAGTCCATGAGTTTGCAAAGAGTCGGACATGACTGAGCCACTAACACTCTCACTTCCCTTTGTCACCAATTTTACCTCCCAAATATTTTTCAAATCGATTGCTCTCTCTCCACTCCCTACTGCCCGTGCCGTCATCTCATTCCTTGGTTACTTCAGCAGCCTCTGAACTCATCTCCTGCATCCAGAAGTGCCCCCAAGGCTCACTCCCTCCCCAAGGGAGAGTCCTAGTAGTGCGTGATCAGAGGTTTCTGTAAAATTTGCAAAGTAACACAATTTAACCACAAAAGGCTAAAACACTCGTCTTTTTCTGCTCCAGTTTTCTTGTCAAGCATGCTCTTAGGTGAAGGGGCTTTAGAGTGGGTATAGGCCTTGATTCAACCAAAGGAGAGTTGAGGTGGGGATTTATTTAATTTGGGTGGAAAATATATTTACCAGCTGCACTATCACTCCCATGAGTAGGCAAACTATTGCTAACAGATTATGCTGACCTGCAACATGACTGTGCTCTAAGGCATCCAGCCCCAGAAATATGTGGGTTGCGGAAGGGAAACAGGGTTTGAAATGTTATGCAGCCAGAACCTGTCTGTAATTTCTTCCAATATTATCGCTCATGCTTGCAAGAACTTGAAAGACATCTTCCCAATTTGCATGACAATACTAAATAGTCATACAGCACCATCAGTAACAAAATGTGAAGCTTTTCTGTTTTGCTAAACTGTCAATACTGAAAAACAAATTTCTATCAACCACACTCAAGAGCCAATCTCACTAGAGAAGATTACAAACACTGCTGTCATTTGAAGAGACAATAAAACAGCATGAAGCCAAAAGAAGTTAAGGAAAGAAGGATGGCAGAGGTGTTTCAAGCAGTGGATAAGTCAAAATATGTTTTTAGGTTTTGTGATGTTTCCAATTATTTTAATCTTTAAAACATTTTAACTTGCAATGATTAAAATGTTTTCATTGGAGTATAATTGACTTACAGTGTTGTGTTAGTTTCTGGTATACAGTAAAGTGAATCAGTAATGCTGTTGTTGTTCAGCCACTAAGTCGTGTCTGAGTCTTTGTGACCCCATGGACTGCAGCACACCAGGCTCCTCTGTCCTCCACTATTTCCCAGAGTTTGCTCAAATTATGTCCATTGAGTTGGTGATGCTATCTAACCATCTCATTCTCTGCTGCTTTCTTCTCCTTTTGCCTTAAATCTTTCCCAGCATTAGAGTCTTCTCCAGTGAGTCAGCTCTTCACATCAGGTGGCCAAAGTACTACATCTTCAGCTTTAGCATCAGTCCTACCAATAAGTATCCAGAGTTGACTTCTTTTAGGATTGACTGGTTTGATCTGCTTGCTGTCCAAGGGACTCTCAAGAGTCTTCTCCAGCACCACAATTTGAAAGCATCACTTCTTTGGTGCTCGGCTTTCTTTATGGTTAAACTCTCGTATCCGTGCGTGACTACTAGAAAAACCATAGCTTTGATTATACAGATCTTTGTCAGCAAAGTGATGTCTCTGCTTTTTAATATGCTGTCTATGTTAGTCATAGATTTCCTTCCAAGGAGCAAGTGTCTTTTAATTTCATGGCTGCAGTCACCATCCACAGTGATTTTGTAGCTTAAGAAAATAAAATCTGTCTTGCTTCCATTTTTTCAACTTCTATTTACCATGAAGTGATGGAACCAGATGCCATGATCTTAGTTTTTTGAATGCTGAGTTTCAAGCCAGCTTTTTCACTCTCCTCTTATTCTCATCAAGAGGCTCTTTAGTTCCTCTTTACTTTCTGTCATTAGACTGATACCATCTGCATATCTGAGGTTTTGGTATTTCTCCTGGCAATCTTGATTCCAGCTTGTGATTCATCCAGCCCAGCATTTCACATGATGTACTCTGCATATACGTTAAATAAGCAGAGTGACAATATACAGCCTTGACATACTCCTTTCCCAACTTTGAACTAGTCAGTTGCTCCATGTCTGGTTCTAACTGTTGCTTCTTGACACCTGCATACAGGTTTCTCAGGAGACGGGTAAGGTGGTCTGGTATTCCCGTCTCTAAGAATTTTCCACAGTTTGGTGTGATCTACATAGTCAAAGTCTTTGGTGTAGTCAGTGAAACAGAAGTAGAGTTTTTCTGGAACTCCCTTGCAATCTCCATGATCCAATGAATGTTGACAATTTGATTTCTGGTTCCTCTGTCTCTTTGCTCGTACATCTGGGAGTTCTTGGTTCATGAGCTGCTGAAGCTGAGCTTGAAGGATTTTGAGCATCACCTTGCTAGCAATTGTGTGGTAGCTTTAACATTCTAAGGCATTGCCCTTCTTTGGGACTGGAATGAAAACTGACCTTTTCCAGTCCTGTGGCCACTGCTGAGTTTTCCAAATTTGCTGACATATTGAATGCAGCACTTTAATAGCATCATCTTTTAGGATCTGAAATACCTCAGCTGGAATTCCATCACTTCCACTAGCTTTGTTTGTAATAATGCTTCCTAAGGTTCACCCAAACTCACATTCCAGGATATCTGGCTCTAAGAGAGTAACCACAATATAGTGGTTATCCAAGTCATTAAGATCTTTTTTATGTATTCTTCTGTGTATTCTTGCCACCACTTCTTAATTTCTTCTGCTTCTGTTAGGTCCTTATCATTTTTGTCCTTTATTGTACCCATCCTTACATGAAATGTTCTCTTGATATCTCTAATTTGCTTGAAGATATCTCTAGTCTCTCCCATTCTGTTGTTTTTCTGTTTCTTTGCATTGTTCATTTAAGAAGGCCTTCTTGTCCCTCCTTGCTCTTCTCTGGAACTCTGCCTTCAGTTGGGTGTATCTTTCCCTTTCTCCTTTGCCTTTCCTTGCTCTTCTTTCCTCGGCTATTTGTAAAGCCTCCTCAGACAACCACTTTGCCTTCTTGCATTCTTTTTCTTTGGGATGGTTTTGGTCACTGCCTCCTGTACAGTGTTATGAACCTCCATCCATAGTTCTTTGGGTACTCTATCAGATCTAATTCCTTGAATCTATTTGTCACATCCACTGTATAATCATAAGAGATTTTATTTAGGTCGAATCTGAGTGGCCTAATGGTTTTCCCTACTTTCTTCAATTTAAGCCCAAATTTTGCAATAAGGAGTTTATGATCTGAGCCATAGTCAGCTCCACATCTTGTTTTTGCTGATTGTACTGAGCTTCTCCATCTTTGGCTACAAATAACATAATCGGTCTGATTTCAGTATTGACCATGTGATGATGTCCATGTGTAGAGTCATCTCTTGGGTTGTTGGAAAAGGTTATTTGATATGACCAGCATGTTCTCTTTCCCTTGCCCTGCTTCATTTTGTACTCCAATACCAAACTTGCCTGTTATTCCAAGTATCTTTTGACTTTCTACTTTTGCATTCCAATCCCCTATGATGAGAAGGACATCTTTTTTTAGTGTTAGTTCTAGAAGGTGTTGTACGTCTTCATAGAACCTGTCAACTTCAGCTTCTTTGGCATCAGTGGTTAGGGCTTAGACTTGGATCACAGTGAGGTCGAATGGTTTGCTTTGGAAATGAACTGAGATCATTGGGTCGTTTTTGAGGCTGCATCCAGGTACTGCGTTTTGGACTCTTGTTGACTGTGAGGACTACTTCATTTCTTCTAAGGGATTCTTGCCCACAGTAGTAGACCTAACGGTCGTCTGAATTAAACTGGCCCGTTCCCGTTCATTTTAGTTCACCGATTCCTAAGATTTCGATGCTCAATCTTGCCATCTCCTGCTTGACCATGTCCGCTTTACCTTGACTCATGAACCCAAATTCCAGGTTCCTATGCAATACTGTTCTTTACAGCATCGGATTTTAGTTTTACCACCAGATACATCCACACCTGAGCGTCGTTTTTGCTTTGACCCAGCCGCTTCTTTCTTTCTGGAGCTATTGGTAATTGCCCTCTGCTCTTCCCCGGTAGCATATTGGACACCTTCTGACCCGAGGGACTCGTTTTCCAGTGTTATGTCTTTTTGCCTTTTCATACTGTTCATGGGGTTCTCCAGGTGAGACCCCCGGAGCGGGTTGCCATTTCCTCCTCCAGTGGACCATGTTTTACCAAAACTCTTCACTATGACCTGTCTGTCTTGGGTGGCCCTGCACGGCATGACTCATAGGCTGTGATCTATGAAGTGGGATCAGTTATGCATACACATATATCCACTCTTTTTTTTTTTAGATTCTTTTCCCATTGCTGAGTTTTGAATAGAGTTCCCTGTGCTATACAGCAGGTTCTTATTAGTTGTCTATTTATATATAGCAGTGTGTATACCTTAATCCCAATCTCACAATTCATTCCTCCCCTCTTATTCTCTGGTACCCATAAATTTTAATGATTTGTTTTTGCTCATTTAAATATACATACGCTTTTCATGCCTCATCCGATACCCACTCTGAAATGTATATCTATGTCACCTGGCTTTTTCAGCAGCATTAATGTCCTTGATGAAGGAGAAGACAGCATCACCTGTACATTACGGGAAAAGTGTGGCGGTGACGGTTCACACTGGATGGGGAGAAGAGATGAGGGTGGAGACAGAGAAGTGCAGACAGTTAAAGGTCCAGTTGAGGCTGAAAGTACAAATCCCTGTTCCAGCCAGTCGACACTGACACTCACAATCCTCCTGCCTGTTTCCAGGGCCAGAGTGTGACAGCAAAATGGCCCAGGCTGGTGTATGGGGCATGGACCCTGAACAGCAGCAGAGAGAGCTATGCAGGGTGACAGTGACTCTAACAGCCAGCAATCATAAGGGCCAGGGAAGGTCAAGAAAATGTGAGGGCCTGCAGGAGTGGGGAAGAGGCAGAAAGCAGCAGCTAAACGTATAGGAGAATAAGAGTGTGAGGTTGTGATGAGGCCAAAGATAAGACGACGTTTCGTGCAAAAAAGCACATGTAAATATCTGTTTTTAAGTTTGATTTGCATTTTTTTTCTTGTTAGGCATAGAAAAGTTCATTATTTCAGAAAGAAAAGTATTCTAAAAATAAGCCTTTCCAGCAGTACCACTGCAAGGTATGTAGCAAAAGAATGGAAAGCAGGACTTGAACAGATATTTGTGCCCTGATGTTTAATACAGTGTTATTCAAAATAGCCAAAAGAGTGTCACACAATTCGAAGTGTCCATCAAGAGATGAATGAAATGAACAGATAAACTGGTACACAAGTTTTCCCTTCGTATCTGCAGGGTACTGCCACCAGGACTCCTGCAGATGCCAAAATTCCAGGATGTTCAAGAAATTTGAGTATATCTGCATATGTCCTGTGCACATTCTCCCATATACTTTTTTTAATAATTAAAAGTTTTTGGCTATGCTGTGCGTACTTTTCTCTAGTTGTGAGTGGGGGCTACTGTTCACTGCAGTACACAGGCTTCTCACTGCAGTGGCTTCTCTTGCGGAGCACAGGCTCGAGGGCATGTGGGCTTCAGCAGTTGTGCTAAGTAGGCTCAATAGTTGCCACTCCTAGGCTCTGGAGCACAGGCTCAATGGCTGTGGCACACGAGCTTAGTTACTCCAATGTATGAGGGATCTTCCCAAACTGGGGATCATACCTGTGTCTCCTGCTTTGGCAAGTGGATTCTTCACCACTGAGCCACCAGGTCAGCCCTCCCATATACTTTAAATCATCTCTAGGTTACTTATAATACCTAATATAGTGTAAATAGGAGAAGGCAATGACACCCCACTCCGGTACTTTTGCCTGGAAAATCCCATGGACGGAGGAGCCTGGTAGGCTGCAGTCCATGGGGTTGCTAGAGTCGGACACGACTGAGCGACTTCACTTTCACTTTTCACTTTCATGCATTGGAGAAGGCAATGGCACCCCACTCCAGTGTTCTTGCCTGAAGAATCCCAGGGACAGGGAAGCCTGGTGGGCTGCCGTCTATGGGGTCGCACAGAGTCAGACATGACTGAAGCGACTTAGCAGCAGCAGCAGCGGCGGCACAGTGTAAATGCTATGTAAATAGTTGTAAATACAATGTAAATGTCATATAAAAAGTTGGTGCTATGCAACCACCTCAAGTTTTGCTTTATGGAACTTTCTGTTTTTGTTTTTTTTTTCCCCTTAATCTGTGGTTGGTTGAGTCTGCAGATGTGGAACCCACAGATATGGAGCATTGACTGTATATATACCATAAAGTATTATTCACCATAAAGAAGAAATTAAATTCTGACACATGCTATAACATTGCAGAATCTTGAAAACATGCTAAATGAAATAAGTCAGTCACAAAAGGAAAATACTGTATGGTTCCACTTCTGTGAAACATCTAGAATATGCAAATTCACAGCGGCAGAAAGTAGACCAGAGCTTCCCAGTGGCTGAAAGGGGGCTGTAATGGGGAGTTATTGCATAACAGCGTTTCTCTCTGGGCGAATGAAAAGATTTCGTGACTAGATAATGGCCATGGTTACACCACGTTATGAATGAAATTTATGCCACTGAACTTTTAACCCCTTAAAAATGATTAAAATGCCAAATTTAATGTTATATATATTTTATCACAATTTAAAAAATTAATGTACAGAATCCATCGAATTGTGTACTTTAAATGGGTGAAGTCCACAGTATGTGATTTATATCTAAAGAAATCTGCTAAAAAATAAATAAATAAATCTGAAATGGTTTGTGAGATGAAGCAACAGAAATAAGTCCACAGGCACTATAACATTAATAAAATCCTGGAAATCAGTCAATAATTTAAAAAGGAAAGTACAATGGAATATTCATGTTCAATTTAAGGAGACTAAATAAATTAAATATAGTATATGTGGATGCACGCATTTGTGGTAAAATCACAAAATGTATGTAAGGATAAATACCATTCCCTCTTCCTCCATCTGAGGGGGGAGGGCAAGAAACAGGGGATAGAGCCAGATTTATCTGCATTGTATTATTTTCTTAAACAATTAGAAGCAAAGATTTCATAATAACCTGTGTTATATCTAGGTATTGGGTACATGAGTGTCTGCAACATTATATATTAAAAAAATTTCAAGATGTTATATTTTGAAGACAAATATATATCATAATATTTCTCATGAAGAAATAAAAGACTCCATTTATAGTAATATTAGAATTAGGAACACAGAATACTTGAGAATAAACATATTCAGAAATGGACAGGGACTATTTTTTTTAAGAAAGCTTTAAAACAAGGACATCAGAGAAGACTTGAATAGACAGAAAACCATTTTCTTGGCTAAGTCTCAATACAGTAAATATCACCCCTAATTTGATGTATAAATTTAATACAAAACTAATTAAAACATCAACAAGTATCTTGAGTTTTTGTTTTGAAGTTGATAGAATAATATGAAAGTTTATAACAGTTGGGGAAATTCTGAAAGACTATAGACGGAAGACTAGGACTTTCCAGTGGCTAAGACTCTGGGCTTCCACTGCAGGGGGTGCCCAGGTTCGACCCTTAGTCAGGGAACTAGATCCCACATGCCATAACTAAAGATTCCACATGCTGCAACCAAGACCCGGTGAAGCCACATTAATTTAAAAATTTTTCAATAAGTAAAATAAAAGTTCAAAATAATCTAGATGCCCATCAATTAGAAATGGTTTAAGTAAATGGCAGTAGATCTAAATAGTATAACAGCATGTAGCTGAGTGCATGCTACATGTACAACAGCATGTGATGATCTCATTACAGAGAATGAGATCATTTAGGTTAAGAAGGCTCACTAAACAGAACACCTGATGTCATTCTTGCCCAAAACACCAGTAAAATCTCAGTGAACAGATTTTTGTTTAAGACATAAATACACAGAACTGAAGGACAGGACAGGAGACAACAGCAACAAAATTTTGGAAGCTGGAAAACGGACAAATGAATGGCGAATCAGTAGTAAGAAAGGCAAAGAGAACGGGAGGAAACTAAGAACCAATTCAATTTGGTTCTGAAGAATTACTAAAAGGCTCGAAACTGGCAGCACCAGGTACGTCCGAACCTGGGAGGCACAGGTGCTTAATTAAATAAGGAGCCTGATCCACAGATTTCTTCTTCTCCAAGCTAAGGGTTCTTAAACTCTAGTGCATGTCAGCGTCTCCTCTGACTGCAAAATCCTGGATTGCTGGCTCTACCCACAGAGCTTCTGATTCGGTGGAATTAGAATTTCCATCAAGTTACTAGGTGGTTCTGATGTGCTGGTATTTGAGAAACACTGCTCTTTGTATGCAGTGCCCTCTCCCACCTGGGACTAGAGATTTATTTTCTGGGGAGGAGAAAACATGGTCTTTGGGTTCCTGGTTAACCTGCAGAGTTATGGACATGTGGAGCATTTTAAAAGGGGAGGCTGTGATCATGTACAAAGTAAAAAGTAACTACCGCCACCCCAGCCCTGCGCCAGGGTGCAGAATGCTGGCAGCCAGCAGCTTACTCCAGGCAGAAAATCAGAAGACATCTTTCTTGAAAATCTTAACAGTCATAGAGGAAACATTTAAAGATACTGATATTTGGTAATTTTATATAATTAAACAAAATTAGGTCAAAAAGGGAAAAAACAACCTCTATAAATAAAAAGACCCTTAAAGGAAATAAATGAACCTGTTGGACTAGCAGCATAACCAAAAGTTACCTGTGGTTACAATGAGTGTTGACTGCGACAAGTCTGGCCCTGACTGTAGGGGGATGCGACGGTTTTAATAATATGCCCACAAATTCTCTGATCCTCTTCCCCTCAATAAGTGGAACTTAGGCCCCGTGAAGATGGCCCAGACTTAGTAACTGGCTTCTGGAGGAAAGAATGTGGAAAAGGGATGGAATGTCATTCTTTGTTTAGGTAATTCAAAGACTGCAACTTTGGGAGTTCAGTGATTCAGTGATTCCCTGGGAGTTCAGTGATTCAGTGATTCCCTGGGAGTCCACTGGTTAAGACTCCATGCTTCCACTGCAGAGGGCATGGGTTCAATCCCTGGTTGAGAAATAAGATACCATTTTTTTAAATAAATTAAAAAATTTTTTTTAAAAAGACCGCAACTCTCATCTGGAGGTGCCCGCTCTCCCACAGACCTTTCACTGTGGGGGAAGGCACATCGTGAGCCACCTCATGGAGAGTCCTACATGGCAAGGAACTTTAGTGACCTGCCCTTAGCCGTGTGAGAGGGACCTTTCAAAGCGGAGCTGCTGGCAATGTAAGTAGTTGCAGCCACTATGTCTCCATGGAGGTTCCTCAAAAAACTAAAGATAGAGCTGCCATATGATCCTGCAATCCCACTCCTAAGAACATATCTGTAATTCAAAAAGACACAGGCACCCCAGTGTTTGTAGCAGCTCTGTTCACAGTAGCCAAGACATGGAAGCAACCTAAATGCCCACTGACAGATGAATGGATAAAGAAGATGTGGTACGGATATACAATGGACTATTACTAAGCCATAAGGAAGCATAAAATTATGCCATTTTGTAGGATGGACCTACAGATTATCATTCTACACGAAATGGAAAGAGAAAGAGAAATGCCATATAATATCACTTATATGTGAGATCTAAAAATTGGTACAGATGAACTAATTTACAAAACAGAAACAGACTCACTGACATAGAAAACAAACTTACGGGGACTTCCCTGGTGGTCTAGCAGTTAGGAATCTGCTGGCCAATGCAGAGGACATGGGTTGGATACCTGGTCCAGGAAGACCCCACATGCCTTGGAGCAACTAAGCTCAGGCGCCACAACCACTGAGCCCACTCTCTAGAGCCAAGAGTCACAACTGCTGAAGCCTGTGCTCCACGACGAGCGAAGCCACCACAGTGAGAAGCCTGCGCACCACAGCGGAGGGCAGTCCCCGCTCGCCACAGCCGGAGAAAGCCTCACGCAGCGAAGAAGGCCCAGGGCAGCCCAAAGTAAATAACACAAGTTAAAAGAAAACAAATTTATGGTTACCAAAGGGGAAAAAAGGCGGGGGAGGGATAAATTAGGAGTTTGGGATTACATATACACACTACTAAGTTATGACCAACCTAGACAGCATATTCAAAAGCAGAGACATTACTTTGCCAACTAAGGTCCGTCTAGTCAAGGCTATGGTTTTTCCTGTGGTCATGTATGGATGTGAGAGTTGGACTGTGAAGAAGGCTGAGCACCGAAGAATTGATACTTTTGAACTGTGGTGTTGGAGAAGACTCTTGAGAGTCCCTTGGACTGCAAGGAGATACAACCAGTCCATTCTGAAGGAGATCAGCTCTGGGATTTCTTTGAAGGGAATGATGCTGAAGCTGCAACTCCAGTACTTTGGTCACCTCATGCGAAGAGCTGACTCATTGGAAAAGACTCTGATGCTGGGAGGGATTGGGGGCAGGAGGAGAAGGGGATGACAGAGGATGAGATAGCTGGATGGCATCACTGACTTGATGGACGTGAGTCAGGAGTCCAGGAGTTGGTGATGGACAGGGAGGCCTGGCGTGCTGTGATTCATGGGGTTGCAAAGAGTCGGACATGACTGAGTGACTGAACTGAACTGAACTGATATATATATAATAGATAAATAGCACCGGGAACTATGTTCAGTATCCTGTAATAAACCATAATGGAAAAGAATATGTGTATGTATGTATAACTGTACACTTTGTTGTACACGGGAAACTAACATAATATTGTAAATCAACTATACTTCAATTTAAAAAAAAAGAAAGAGAGAAATGGATCCTTTAGCCCCACGCAAGTCTTTAGAGTCTGCTGCTTGGCCAACAGCTTTCACTGCAGCCTCGGGAGAATTCATGAGCTAGAACATACAGCTAAGCCACCCTATATTCTTCACTGTCAGAAACTGTGAGATCATATATATATTTGACCATGCCACGAAGCTTGTGGGATTCACCAACTAGGGACTGAACCTGGGCCATGACACTGGAAGCCCAGAATCCTAACCAGCAGGTAACCAGGGAACTCCTAACATCTGTTGTTTTAAGCCACTAAGTTTGTGGGTAATTTGTTGCATAGCGATAAACTGGGGAGAAAACAAATCTCTTTTGAAGATTCACATCCACAACTAGCCCACTACTAAAATACACGCCATCCAGAGCATGTAAGTCAGGAGGGATGTAATTGAAGTTAACGTGAGATAAAGTTCTGGTTATAGGAAGGAAGTAAAGATATAGATTAATTTTAAATTATTATAAATTCAAACTGAATGTTAAAGTTTTTTGAAAGCCAGATATAAAGGAGTGCATATTGTATGAACCCATCTATATAAAGTCAAAAAACAAGCACAGCTAACTTGTGGTGATCAAGGTCAGGGGAAAGTCAGTAATTAGAAGGAACATGAGGGAAGCTTCTGAGGGGCTGTGTGTTGGTTCCAGGAGTCTGTGTTTTATAAATTCACTGAGCTCTACATTAAAGAGCTGTGCTTTTCTGGGGAGGGTGGGGTGCGCATACTTCACACTTCATCAGGTAACCCCTAAAGAAACGAAAATACAGACGATAACATCCAAATTAGGGTGTGGAGGGGGTGGTGATATAAGAAAACAAAAATAAACAGTTCAAAAGAAAGTAAGAAAGGAAGACGAAACAGAAACGGTAGGCAAGTACATAATTACAAGATGGCTGAAATGAATCGAAGTGTATCAAGAATTATAATGAATGATGATGAGCAGGTGCACCAGTTAAAAGACAAAATGTCCAAACGAGATTTTTTAAAAAATCCAGCTATATCCTGTTTACAAAGGATGTATGTTTTTATTTTATTGTTATTGAAGTAAAGTTGATTTACAGTGTTGTGTTAACTTCTGCTGCACAACCAAGTCAGTTATACACTCATACATTATTTTTCATTATGGTTTGTTACAAAGATATTAAATCTCGTTCCCTGTGCTCTACAGTAAGAAAGGAAGACCTTGCTGTTTATCCACGCTATGTACAACAGTTTCTCTCTGCTAACCCCACGCTCCCAATCCGTCCCTCTCTCCCTTGGCAGCCGCAAGTCTGTTCTCTATGTCTGTGAGTTTGTTTCTGTTTTGGGACAGAGGTTTTGGGGATGATTTTTAAGAAAGGATATAGAAGGATATTTTTCACAGGTACAAAGATACACCAGGTAAAAGATACACCAGATAAAAGAAGGCAGGTAAGTATATTAGTATCAGACATAACAGATTCTAAGGCAAAAATCATTATCAGAGATAGTTTCCATATGATACAAAAAGATTTAATTCTCAATTTGCATTCTAATAATATGGCCTCAAAAACTGACAGAACTACAAGGAGAAATATATAAACACAACTCTCTCAATAACTAATAGAATAAATTAACAAAAATTAGGAAGGACATAAAAGATATCAATAGCACCATTAATAAGCTTAATCAAATGAACATGTATACAGATTATAGCCAACAGTTATAAAACATGCGGTCTTTTCAAGAATATATGGAGTATTTGTTCATATTGGTATAAGCCAGGCTGTATGAGGAGGTTCAATAAATTTCAAGGGATTGGTATTATACTCAAAACATTCTCTAACCAGAATGCAGCTATGTGAGAAACCATCAGACTAGAAAAATACTTGTGTTTAATATTTTAAAACCTCACTTCTGAACATTTGAAGGGCCAAAGAGAAGTCAAAATAAGCATGTTTAAAAGCAAATAATAATAAATATATTATATATCAAGACTTACGAGATGGAGCCATAGCAGTACTTGAAGGAAAGGTACAGACTTGAGTATTTATATTACAAAAGAACAAAGTCTGGTTTAAAAAGCTAAGCTTCAAATAAAGGAAGGAAACAATAAAGATAGGAACAGAGAGCTTTGAAATGGAGAACAAATGTACAAGACAGAACTTGGGAGTCATCACTCTAAATTCTAGAGATTAAACCCACAATAAAAATTACACGAGCAACATTCTAACCACACATCTGAAAATGCAGATGAAATGAACAAACCCTGAGTAGTTAGGTATTGACTCTACTTTTTAATAGGCTTAAAGTATTTCATAATATTAACGTTAACACTTAGGCATAAATTGAGACTATGTTGAAAACAAAAAAAAAGTTTATACCATTTATAGGCAGAAAACCTTTGTTTTTTAACTTCAAAACGCAGGTGACTGAGCAGAAAAACTGTGGGTTTTTTTTTAAAAGCCACACAGAGACAGGAAACCCCACCTGGGTGCGTTAGATGCTTCAAAAGGTCACAACGCTAGCAGGACTAAGTGTTCAGGTGTCAGGCCAGGAGGAAACAGCAATCACTTGCTCCAAAGCAGAAAAATGAAGCTCTGCTGACAGCTCACACTTGCCCTGTGTTCACGATGCCCATAGATTTTCTCTCCCGCACACTTCAGCTATTTATGTGGACACACATTTATACCTTTAGTATAAATAATAGTAATGGCTAACACTTACTGGACAGCGTATGTGCAAGGGCTAGTCCCGAGGCTTTACCTATGTTCTCTCTAATCTTTACAACACAACCGCGTGCTGTGGCCTGACTTGCTGACAGGCTCCCTCTTAACTGGGTGGGGCCAGGACTTGAGGTCAAGTCTAGCTGATGCCTCCGTTCATCCATCCTTTTACACACAAAGGCTGCAGGAAGATGTCTACAGAGCATCCTGAGTCCCAGGCAGGCTTGGTCCAAGACCAGCCCCTGGAGCATGTACAAAGCACTCACCTTCTGAATAATATCCCGCAGAGCAAAATACTTCTCAGTGAGGTCCCCGGCCTCGCTCAGGGGGGCATCATAGTCGTAGCTGGTGGGCTGTGGTTGGTAGGGTATGTTGGCTCCTGGAAGACAAAACCATGCCGCTAGTTACTACAGAAGGCCTTCTCCTGTGAGAAGTTCTCATGGATTTGTGGAGGTGGTGAATAAAGAAGCACATTACAGCCAACTGTTAAGTGACACAGAGGTGGCCCTCCAGATGCAAGGTTTCTTCCTGCAGGTGGCCCTCACTAAGCACCTTGGTGTCTACAAAGGACTTTCCCCATTTACTCTCTCAGCAACCCCAGCAGATATCCCTGCACTGGATCCGCAGGGCATCTGAAGCTCCCAACAAAGCCCCCAGACATCTCACAGCCAGCAGTGGCCAGGCCTATGGCACGACTCACACGTCCGAATGTTAACCTTGCAGCTGTGATCTTGTTTATGACCTCCTCTGTGGCTAAAAAACAGGTCCATGGTAGACACACAGGTTTCTGGGCCCAGGATCAGCAGCAAAGCACTAAGGGGTTATCAGACCAAGTAAACTCAGAGAATTTTATCATGATTTTTCCTACCCCCAAAAAAGACCATGGAGGGACTTCCTGATGGTCCAGTGGTTAAGACTCTGCTTCCACTGCAGGGGGCGAGGGTTCAATCCCTGGTCAGGGAACTAAGATCCCACATGCCAAGTAGTGTGGCCAAAAAAAAAAAAAAAAGACCACATAGGAAATACAGGAATGGTGTATTTGCTTTGGAAAAAAACTGTGGCAGTTCCTCTAACTCTAAAAATAGAGTTAGTTACCATGTGAACCAGCAATTCCAATCCTAGGTGTGCAGTCAGAAGAACTGAAACAGAGACTCAAACAAATACTTACACGTCAATGTGCATAGCAACATTATTCATAATGGCCAAAAGAGGTGAGACAACCCACATGTCCATCACTGATGAATGGAGAAACTGAATGTAGTATATCTGCATAATAGAGTATTATTTCTCTATAAGAAAGAATGAAGTGCTGACACCCACTATAATATGGATGAACCTTGAGAAGATTATGCTGAATGAAAGAAATTAGACACAAAAGACCATATATTGTGTGGTTCTACTTGTACTAAGTGTCCAGAACAGACAAAGAGTGGTGGCCAAGAGCTGGGAGAAGGGCAGTGGGGCACTTCTTGGGTATGAGGTTTCTTTGGGGGGTAATGAAAATGTTTTGGAATTAGATGGTGGTAATGGCTGCACAAGTTTGTGCTAAACTAAACACCACTAGATCATATATTTTAAAAATCATCAGCTTTAGGGTATGTGAATTATGCCTCAACAAAATGTTTTTTAAAATAGAAAGAGAAAAAAGACCAGAATATATGAACAAGTAAGTTATAGCCAGAGACTACGACTTGCCCAGTTAGCTTGATTTTAAACAATAGTTTCTAAATGCACAACCTACAGCCCTTAACGTTTTTTTAAAGAAAAATGATTTTGTAGGAATTCTCTGGCAGTCCAGTGGTTAAGACTCCATGCTTCCAATGCACGGGATATGTGTTTGATCCCTGGTCAAGGAACTAAGATCTCACATGCCATAAAGTGTGACCAAATAAAAGAAAAATGATTTTTTGACCTACTGTATAGCCAGAGACTCGATATCTTATAGTAACATATTAGGGAAAAGAGTCTGAAAAAGAAATATATATATCTGTATCTATATCTATCTATCTATATATCTGAATCACTTTGCTGTATACCTGAAATACACTGTAAAGCAACTATACTTCAATAAAATTAAGAAAATAAAGAAAACCTAGAAAAATTAAAATTTACATAGGGAAAAAAATTCCACTTCTATGATTCTTACACATTTGTAAATTAAATTGAAATGTTGAAGTAAATTGTCGAAAGTAACTTTTGAACATCTAAAACAAGTATAGAAGGGTAATTCAGAAGCAGCCTAATGCTACTCATTCATATAACACTGATTATTTCATGACACCTGCATACTCAATTTTAAAAAATTATTCTCAATAGAAAAGTAAATTCAACATTTCTCTCTTCCTAATAAATAAAAGATGAAAGTGAGTTTTTAATATTATATAGGCAATCTTACATATTAGAAAATTTAGGAGAAGACAAACCAAGACAGAAGAATCACCAATGGCCATGGTATGGACAAAATCAAGCACCAGAAACATTCTACCATTAGATTCTACAAACAAATGTTAAATCGCTCTTACCGTTCCAATAGGCAAAATTGGTGCCACCTATAAACATGTACCTACAAGGAAACAAGAGAACAGATGAGCCCACAGCTCATCATGAGCCCACAGTTTCACCATGAGCCCACAGCTTCATCATGAGCCCACAGCTACAGAGGACTCCCTTCCCTCCAAAAATTAACACTCACATGTTTACATTTGCCCCGAGAGCAAGCATATCATGAAGGGTGAAAGCCACTGCTTTGGAGCTGACTGTGGAATGACGCTGGCCCCAGTGATCTAACCATCCGGTGTAGAATTCAGAATTGACCTAAAAAGAAAGGGATATGGAGCTTAGGACAGACTTAAACCTTCACACGCTGGGCTTCCCAGTAACTACTGCCCTAGGTTATCCACTGAAGAACAGGAAGAGGGGGCAGCTGACATTCACTGCTTTGCTGGGAACTGGGGGACCAATGAGGACATTTCATAATAGCATTGCCTAAGCTCAGGTCTCAGGTGTGGACAAAGCAGGTGTTCCTGAAAAGCTGTACCTGCATCAAAATCTTATTAACCAATCCCCAGTTTGAATACAGGAGGAAAGTTTGTTGGGCAAAAGAGTCAGATGACAAAATATGTTTATGAAATCATTAGCACCAAATTCACCCTTTGTGTGAATCCAGATTTTCAGATCTCAGGTTGACTTATTTTAATTGAAGAATAGTTGATTTACAATGTTGTGCCAATCTCTGCTGTACAGCAAAGTGACATACAGACATTCTTTAGATCTCAGACTGACTTAATGTGTTGTAGAAATATTGTCCAAATATTCTAGCGCTTGGTGTTTCTGTTGGGCATGACCCTGCCACGCCCTTGTCTACAGAAGAAAAGAGAAATCTGGGTGTGTTCTGGGGACTTCTTGTCTCAGGCTGCAGGAAACAGCTCCACTCAGTGTCTGTGAACATGGGTTCTGCATGACTCAGGAAGCAGAGGCCAGGTTCAGAAAAGGCTGCTTTGTACAAAGGTGGGTGCACAGGCAGGGCAGCCTGACCTGCTGCGGGGAAGACACCCCTTACGTGGGGCCAAGTAACAACAACAACTGCGGGGGGAAGGGAAGCGGAGAGAGGGACACATTCATTGATGGGCTGAGCACCCCTGCCAGGACCTCATTGCCGTCTCTGCCTCCCAGCCGTCTACGGAGATGCCACAGAGCCCTGCAACTCCCAGAGCGGTCAGCAACCCTACATCCCCACATCTCCTGGCTGCTTGTCAGAAACTCAGTGCCCCTTCCCCAGACCCAGTAAATCAGTGTCTGCATTTTCACAAGACTCCTATGTGATTTCTAAGTAGATTGAAGGCAGAGCAGCTCTGTCACAAAGAGCTCTCAAGAAACACAGACCTGAGCTCAGATCCTGGCCCTGCCACTCACCAGCTATACAGGCATGGGCAAGTGACATAGTCTGAGTCTCACTGAAAAGAACGAGCTCTCATAACACCACTTATGAGAGCTGCCATGAGGATCAAAGGTGACGAGCTATGCCAGGGTGCAGAGCCTGGGACTTCCCTGGTGGCCCAATGGTTAAGAATCCGCCTTGCAATCCAGGGGATGTGGGTTTGATCCCTGGTAGGAGAACTAGGATCCATTCTGGAGGGGGCAGAATGGGGACCATGGTGAACATCCCGCCTCATTAAGCTCTGCTTTTTTTTTTTTTGCATTAAAAAAAAATCAATTGTATTTCTTTTTCTTTCTTTCTTTAATGATTTGGCTGCACTGGGTCTTCACTGAGGCGAGCAGGCTTCTCTAGTTGCAGCACATGGGCTTAGTCCCCCGTCCAGTGCAGAGCCTTAGTCTTGAGCAGTAGTACTGCTTCAGCTGTTGCCCATGCGTCCAGAAGGTGGTCTCTACAGCCCCATCAGTTCTGACCCCAGACCCAGAAACCAAGAATCCACTCCCACCCTTCACAGCACCTCATCACTCTCCCCCAAGAGCAGAAAAGAAGTCTGTACAACCAAGTGGTCTCCCCATGCCTCACCCCTGACTCTTACCAGGGGTCCTGTGGGTTCAAATTTCCTCTGGAGCATGAAAGCAGCGGTGAGGTTGGTACCTGAACGAGAAAGAGGAGAGAGGTCAGCCGTGGGAGTGACAAGTTCAAGAAAAAAGATTCCTTTGGAGACTTCCCAAAGGAAGTGGGTCCAGTAGTTAAGAATCGGCCTTGCAGGGACTTCCACCTGCCGATGCAGGGGACATGGGTTTGACCCCTTGTTGGGGAACTAAGATCCCACATGCAGAAGAGCAGCTGAGCCCATGCACACCACAGAGAATCTGTGCTCCACAACGAAAGATCCTGAGTGCTGCAGCTAAGACCTGGTGCAGCCAAGTATATAATAAATTCATTTCTTAAAAAAGAGGACTTTCCCTGGTGGCACACTGGATAAGCATCCACCTGCTAATACAGGGAACATGGGTTCGATCCCAGGTCTGGGCAGATCCCACATGAGGCAGAGCTACTAAGTCCCTGTGCCACACCTACTGAGCCCATGTGCTGCCACTCCTGAAGCCCATGCACCTAGAGCCCACAACAGGAGAAGCCACTCAATGAGAAGCCCGGGTACCACAACGAACAGGGGCCCCCGCTTGCTGCAACCAGAGAAAGCCCATGTGCAGCAACGAAGACCCAGCACAGTTGAAAATAAATTAATAAAATGAAAAAAAAAAAAAAAACAGATTCCTTTGCAGGACTTGAGCCTCAGGTTCCCTGCCCTCCCTCATACCCCCATGGGCCTGCACACCTCCAAGCCAGCCTCAGGTGAGGACTGCTTCAGGTGGGGACTCAGACCATACATTTGATAGACTGTGGAGACCACAGAATGATGTTTCCTTTGTGAACAGTGTCTGGGCCTCTCCTGACTGCATTCCTCTGGGAGATCATGACACAGGCCTTGTGCTTCCTCTGTGGCCCCAGAGCCTAGACACATGGCTGGTGTGCAGCTCTCTTCACTCAGGTATCTGGTTGACTGAGCTGCTCCCTACACAACGACCCTGCTTTGAACATACTTCCTGGTAGCCTCCACAGCACCATATGCATCACAGTGCCCAAATTAGAACCAGACATGGAACAACAGGCTGGTTCCAAATTGGGAAAGGAGTACGTCAAGGCTGTATATTGTCACCCTGCTTATTTAACTTATATGCAGAGTACATCATGAGAAACGCTGGACTGGAAGAAACACAAGCTGGAATCAAGATTGCCAGGAGAAATATCAATAACCTCAGATATGCAGATGACACCACCCTTATGGCAGAAAGTGAAGAACTAAAGAGCCTCTTGATGAAAGTGAAAGAGGAGAGTGAAAAAGCTGGTTTAAAACTCAACATTCAAAAAACTAAGATCACAGCATCTGGTCCTATCACTTCATGGCAAATAGATGGGGAAACAGTGGAAACAGTGGCTGACTTTATTTTTTGGGCTCCAAAATCACTGCACATAGTGACTGCCACCATGAAATGAAAAGATGCTTGATCCTTGGAAGAAAAGTTGACCAACCTAGACAGCATATTAAAAAGCAGAGACGTTACTTTGCTGCCAAAGGTCTGTCTAGTCAAAGTTATGGTTTTTCCAGTAGTCATGGATGGATGTGAGAGTTGGACCATAAAGAAAACTGAGCACCAAAGAATTGATGGTTTCGAACTATGGTGTTGGAGAAGACTCTTGAGCGTCCCTTGGACTGCAAGGAGATCCAACCAGTCCATCCTAAAGGAGATCAGTCCTGAATATTCATTGGAAGGACTGATGCTGAAGCTGAAGCTCCAGTCCTTTGGCCACTGGCCACTCCAGTCCTTTGGAACTGACTCATTGGAAAAGACCCTAATGTTGGGAAAGATTGAAGGCAGGAAGAGAAGGGACGACAGAGGATGAGATGGTTGGATGGCATCACCGACTCAATGGACAGACACTTGAGCAAGGTCCGGGAGATGGTGAGGAACAGGGAGGCCTGGTGTGCTGCAGTCCATGGGGTCGTAAAGAGTGGGACATGACTGAGCAACTGAACAACAACAAATTAACAAATCAAAGGGACACACTGTGCTCTAATTACATCTATCCTGAGTCACAGAGTACACTCTGTATTTTAATTTGTACATCTCAAGCCACTCCAGACCACTTGTGCTCAATTTTTGTCTTTTGAAGTGTTCCATTAGGATGTCTATGTCTCATCTTGCATCCCACATCTTCTGTTCTCCCCACCTCCTCTAAAAAGAGAAAGGGTTTCTCCACAGAGAAGTAATGAGCACGAACAGCGTCTCTCCAGCCAGAGTCGAGGACACCCTGGCCCACCCTGCACTGTCCAGGTCCTGCAGCAGGTGTCCCAGGGTGCAAGCACACCAGCCCAGTCTCCAAATAACCCCTTGCCGTCGGACAAGTCTTGGGCTTCTCTGTGAGGCTAGCTCTCAGGAGAGAAAGCGATGATCAAGAAAGAGTGGAATTTCATTTCCTTTATGGCTGTAAATTTCTCAATATTAACTAAGCATTAGGTGGTTTCTAGATCTTTTTTTAAAAATTTTTATTGGAGTATAGTTGATTTACAGTGTTTTGACAGTTTCAGGTATACAGCAAAGCGAATCAGTTACACATATACATATATCTACTCTCTTATTTTTTTTTTTAGGTTCTTTTCTTGCATATCCCTCCTCCCGCCTTATCCCCTGATAACCCTGTTTGATTTCTGCATTTGTGACTCTATTCCTCTTTTGTAAGTTCATTTATACCCCCCTTTTTTTTTAGATTCCACATATAAGTGATATCATGTGCCATCTGTCTCTCTGAACCTGACTTACTTCACTCAGTATGACAATCTCTGGGTTCATCCACGTTGCTGCATATGGCATTATTTCACTCTTTTATGGCTAATATCCCACTGCACGTGTGCACTACGTCTACTTTATCCATTCCTCTGCTGATGGGCATTTAGGTTGCTCCTGTGTCCTGGCTATTGTAGACAGTGCTGAGCTTCATGCTGGGGGCGCATGCATCTTTTTGAATTCTAGTTTTCTTTTGCTCTAACCTCAGGAGTGGGATTGCTGGATCGTATGGTAGTTTTAGTTTTTAAGGAACCTCTATACTGTTCTCCATAATGGCTGTTACCAACTTACATTCCCACCAACAGTGTAAGAGGATTCCCTTTGCTCCACACCTTCTCAGCATCTACTGCTTGTAAATTTTAGATGATGGCCACTCTGATTGGTGTGAGGTGATACTTCATGGTAGTTTTGACTTACATTTCTGTAATTGTTAATATTAGTGATGTTGAACCTCTTTTCATGTGCTTTTGACCATTTGCATGTCCTCTTTGGAAAGATGTCTATTTAGAACTCTTCTCCATTTCTTAATTGGATTACTTGGTTTTGTTTTTTTTTTTTTTGGCTTCAGATCTTGAAACCTGCTCTCAAGAGCCTCTCCTGGGATCTGACCCCAGGCACTGCTCCTCTCCCACTCCAGGAAATGAAGCTGCCACCATCCCCCCTGCCCCAGGCACACTGGCCTTGAGTGTCTGTCCTTGAACCCACAGTGGTAGCAACCATGCTGTCACCCCACATACAAATAACATAACTAACTTGTGATAATCCTCAATTTGTTCCTCCCAACAGAAAAGTGCTGTGCTTTTTCATCGCTGTGTTAGGAAATGTGCCAAAACAGGAGGAAACCAGCATGCCACTTCCTGTGCAGCCCTTTGTAGATGACTTACTTCATCACCAATTGATCTGAGCAATGTACCATGTTTCTAGAAACACTCAGTTCACTCGGAGCCAGTTATCTCTTTGTTCGTAGCAGAGAAGAATTTTTAAAAAAATGCAACTTCAGTCTGAACATCCTTCTCTACAGAAGGCAATGCTGGATGTGTGTCTTCTCCCTCAGACAGGACAACAGTGGGGTCTTTATGCTACTTGAAGAGCTGGTCTTCTGGGCGAGTGGGGTAACGTTTTATTTTGAAATCATTCCAAATTTATAGGAAAACTGTGAGAATAATACAAAGAACTTATTTTCCCTTCACCCAGGTTCCCCAATTGTTAACATTTTACCACATTCATTGGTTTTTTCCTCTCTATATAAATATGCACATTTTTTTTTTCTGAGCCATTTGAGAATAAGTTGTAGACAGGATGGTCCTTTACCCCTAAATACTTCAGCATGTATCCCCTAAAGAGCAAGAGCATTCTTTAAATACAACACAATGATACAAAAAAAAAATAGGAAATTCCATGGATAGAATATCATTATCTAAAGGCTTTATTCAAAGATTTCAATTGTCTCAATAATGTCCTTCATAATAACAACAACCAAAACAAACAGAAAAAAAAGTCCAGGACCCTTTTCAGGATCACATTGCACTTAGCCGTGATGCCTTTTATAAAAGCCGCTCTGAACCCACGTGAAGACCTCTTAATGTCTTTGCACCTGAGCACCCCAGCCATGCCTTCATGGGCAGAACCTCAGTGGCTCACGCAGCATGAATGCGTCAGGAAAGACGATTCTTTGCAGCATCTACCAAACCACCTCTGGCCCATCACAGTTCCCAGTGTTATGAGTTATACAGAAAGAAGACGGAAGTGCCAGGCATGTTCTCTGCACTCCAGAGCTGACCTCAGAGTTCACAGTGGCCTCAACCCGGCCCAAGCATCCAGCCACGACTTGGGGGGATGGGGGTGGTGAGGGGGCAGGTGCAGACAAGAACAGCACATCCCAGACACAGCCTGAAAGGTGGTGCTCCTCCAGGTAGGGGAACCCCTGGCAGCAAACCCTAAGAAAACAGGACTCCAGGCTGCAGCCAGCTTCGCCAGGGCTGGAAACAGAGCCTGTGTCCTAAGGGCCAACCCAGCTGACATCAAACCATCTCCGCCATCAAGGGTGCTTTATCAAGTATTCTATTTCACCGTTACAAATAAAGGAAAATTTGGGAAATCCTATTCAATATGCCCATGCCACTTAAACAATAGCTGCTTAGAGCAATTGACTGAGTAGAAGGCCCAGATCCGCCCGCCGAGCTGGGTTTCTGCAGACACCAACCTGGGCTGAAGTCCACGGTGGCGTAGAGCCCCTGGAGCGCCCCACACTGCAGCAACCTCTCATTCACCCCGTCCGTGGTGAATAGAAGCACATCCTCACCCAGGTGGTCGTGGAAACGCTTCTGCAGGAAACGCAAGTAGTCGTAATCACAGGAGAGGTAGCTGCCATATTCATTTTCAACCTGCAAGTTTAAAAAAGAGGAGGGGAAAAAAATCAGAAGACTCCAACGTTCTAAGGCAAACTGTGGTTTGGAGAAACTCCTCGAGCCTCTCTGAGATGACGAGGCTTAGGGGTCCCCTCCCCCTAAATATCTCCTACACTTGATCCTCAAAACTCATTTTCTAAAGAGCAACTCAGCATAAAAACCTAAGCCTGTGAGTCACAAGTAAGACCCAATGCAGCCAAATGAATAAATAAATAAATATTAGAAAAAAATCTTAGAGGTATAGAGTTTAATGAAGGAAACATGACACTAAAAAATACATATAATACAACTTCCCGAACAGAAAATCCAAACCAGTCAAAACCAAACTATACGTGTGGGTGTGCGGATAGTTGGTTGGTAGAAGTGTAAAAAAAATCAAGAAGCTGATGGTCATGAAAGTCAGGACAGTGAGAAAAAGTAGAGCATTATCAGGAAGCTTCTAGGGTTCTGGTGTGCATTTCCCATCTTGGGTGGTCGTGGCTGTTCTCTCTACAATGCTTCCTTCACTGCACATTAATGTGTGTGTTACAGCTCACAATTTTACAAAAATTTAAGAATTGCCCAAACATAAAAATTTCAATTAAAATTCAATAAAAATTTCAGCACACAACACAAAACAAACTTCTGTGATACAAGGAATACGTTGTCTTTGAACATGAGCATAAGAAACTGAGAGCCCCCAAGAAGGGATAGTTAGGGAGTCTGGAATTAGCACGTATACACGGCTATATTTAAAACGGATAACCAAGAAAAATCTGCTGTACAGCATAGGGAACTCTGCTCAATGTTATGTGGCAGCCTGGCTGGCAGGGGAGAATGGGGGAGAATGGATCCATGTATATCTGAGTCCCTTTGCTGTGTACTTGAAACTATCACAACATTGCTAGTAATTGTTAAACTCCAAAATAAAAAGTTAAAAGAAAAAGAAACCGTGAGCCCCCAGAAAACAGGTGTCCAGCCTGAGGGAAGCCGGGAGAGGAGGTTAACGGAGCTTCCCCGGAGGGGTTACCCGAGGCGGCTCTAGACAGAAAGGCACTGGTCAAGGAGGCGAGACAGGTGGAGAGCGCTGCTCAGAGAGCAGGCTGTTTGCAGAATTGCTGGCAGCTCCAGGAAGCCTGTGGACACAGTCGGGGTGTGGGGAGGGGTGGGGAGTGATGCAGAAGAACCCAATACCACCGTCACTGTCTAAAAGCTTAACGCGTGACGGCTTTCTCAGCAAGAATCCCTCTGACTATACCGTCATGGTGTGGGTTCAAACAGCAAAACGGGGACCTCCCGGGGGGTCCAGTGAGTAAGACTCCATGCTTCCAATGCAGGGGACACAGGTTCAAGCCCTAGTCGGAGAAATAGGATTCTATATGCCTCCAGGTACGGCAAATAAAATAACATAAAAATGTTCTGGGACTTCCCTGGTGGTCCAGTGGTTACGAATCTACCTGCCAAAGCAGGAGACATGGGTTCAATCCCTATTCTGGAAATATTCCACACGGCATGAGGCGGCTAAGCCTATGGGCCACCACTCCTGAAGCCTGAGTGCCCTCGAGCCTGCGCTCCGCAAGAAGAGAAGCCACCGCGATGAGAAGCCTGTGCGCCACGGCCAGAGAGAGCCTGTGCATGGCAACAGAGACCCAGCACAGCCAAAAGAATACACTGTCTTTTAAATGCTCTTAAGGAGAAGAAAAACAGGCAGTAGCAGCCAGTACCAAGGGCTTCACAGGGCATGAAGCCATCCTGAAAAAGGAGGTGTTTCCACTCAGAGCAGGACACGCTCCTTGGGAGACTGATCCTGATACCCTGATGACCTGATCCTGATCAGCAGCCTCTTTGAAAATAAATGAAATAAATCTTAAGAAAAGCTCCGTAAATACTGGCAAGGTACATTCCTCCTCATTTTCTTTTTCCTCCTTTTAATTAAGAGCTATTTATAGGGACCTCCCTGGTGGTCCCGTGCTCAAGACTCTGTGCTCCCAATGCAGGGGGCACAGGTTCAATTCCTGGTTGGGGAACTAAGATCCCACAGGCTGCACAACACAGCCAAAAAGAAAAAAACAGGTACTTATATGGCTGTGTCTTCCTTCATCATCTGGCTGCCAAGAAGTTCAGAGCTAACTTAAAGGTCAGCTGTAGCAACAAAGTGGGCTCACAGCCTCTGCACCCCGAGTTCTTTTCTGGCCATGCCCAAGCTGACATCGTTGATCTTCACTTACTTTTTCAAGCCTCGTTTATCCATTAACATCATTATATTACAGTAAAATATAGGAGGGTATTTTAAACAGGATTGTAATTCATGCATACACATAATTTGGTTTGCTTTTTAGAGAAAGAGAGAAAAGCTCCACATTGGCAAGGCAGCTCAGCGCTGCGGTCACAGGCACAGACATCAAAGGCCCAAGAGCCCTTGTGCAAATCTCAGCTCTGCCTCTTCTCATCCATGTGGCTCCACCTGTAAACCATCTGTCTGTCTGTCAGAGGCTGGTGTGCCTTCCCCACTGGGCTGCAAGAGGAGTCCCTGAGCCGATACATGATACCTGGCACCTTGTGAGGGCTCAAAATGCTGGCAACAAAGCGTATATTCAAGTTCTCTATCATTGCCAAGGCGGGGGGAAAGGAGAGGTGGGGCAGGTGAGAGGAGAAACATACAGAAAAGGGCTTGAAAGACACACAGAAGAAGTCGAAGTGAGATTCCGAGGAACACTGATTTTCCTGGAGCAGGAGTCTGCTAACTTCTTCAATTAAGGGCCAGACAGTAAACACCAGGGGCTTCTGGGCCGTAAGTCTCTGTCTCAGCTACTCGAGGACGTTACTGTGGTGCCCGAGCACCCTAGACAGTGCATAAACAGCCGTGTGCCAATGGCACTGATCTACCACAACAGGCAGGGGGCCCCTACCGCAGCGTGCAGATACTTGCTCTAGGATAATCATCTCACCCTGTAAGCTCCGAAGTCCCCTACATACGAACCTTCAAGTTGTGGACTATCAAAGATGTGAATGTGCCCAGAGAAAGGATGAAGAGAAGCAAGAGAAAGATGAAGAAACTGAAGAACTGAAAAGATTCACAATGCAGGGAAATGGCAAGGGCATTTGCTTTATTTGAGGAGCCACTGTTTAGTTTTCAAGGCATGGGACCCAAATGTAGAACAGTTCACAAAGGCTGCAGGAGCTGTTCAGAATGCAATCCAGTGCTAGCATTGTCATCTATGATGAGAACAAAAGGGCTACGACCTAGATATCACTGGATCATTTTCCAAGAGGGAAGACAGAATTGTTTGTCTATGACAAACCTAGACAGTATTGAAAAGCAGAGATATTACTTTGCTGACAATGGTTTGTATAGTCAAAGTTATGATTTTTTCCAGTAGTCATGTACGGATGTGAGAGTTGGACCATAAAGAAGGCCAAGTACCAAAGAACTGATGCTTTCAAACTGTGGTCCTGAAGAAGAGTCTTGAGAGTCCCTTGGACAGCATGAAGATCAAACTAGTCAATCCTAAAGGAAATCAACCCAGAATATTCACTGGAAGCACTGAGGCTGAAACCGAAGCGCCAACACTTTGGCCACCTGATGCAAAGAGCCGACTCACTGGAAAAGATCCTGATGCTGGAAAAGATTGAAGGCGGGAGGAGAAGGAGGCGACAGAGGAGGGGATCACTGGGTGGCATCACCAACACCATGGACATGACTTTGAGCAAATCCCGAGAGATGGTGAAAGACAGGGAACCTGGAGTGCTGCAGTCCATGGGGTCACAGAGAGTCGGACACGACTGAGCAACTGAACGACAACAGACAGAATTGATCCAGCAGGGAGCCAGAACCCGTACCATCAACATCAGGCATGGATGAAATCAAAGCCTGTACTCTGTCCCCTATTGCTGACGATTCTTCAGCTCCGCCATCTCCCACCTCGTCTCCCTTCTCCAGTCAGTTGCTCCTCTTGCCTGTTCGCTTGATGCCAACCCCCGTGTGCCAGTTGTTAGGCACTGTACTGTAAGGTTGAACATGTTTCCTTTATTGTGTTTGTTTTTTAATGTATTATTTGTGTGGAAAGTATTATAAACTTATTATAGTACAGTACCATACAGCCAGTTGTGTTAGTTGGGTACTTGGGCTAACTTCGTTGGACTTAGGAACAAATTAGATTTAGGAACGTGTTCTTGGAATGAAACTCGTTCATACGTAGGGGATTTACTATAAAGCAACAAAGACATTTTCAGTTGTTGACCTTCCAAAACAACAGGTATAAACAGAGGGGATCCCTCATGACGAGTGCCCCACAAATTAGGTTGTAGGGTAGAAGGCCCCCATTCCTGATTACCAAGGGGCAAAAAGATTAGCTGGGATTTGAGCATGGAGAGAGATGTGGGGAGAAGAAAGAGGAGGAAACTCAGTTCCTGGCAGGACCCGGAGTTAAGTTCATGTCACCTGAGGTTGGAGGGATGGATACAGGAGGAAACACACCCACCGTCCAGCCCTCTAAATCAGTCAACTTTGCTCTTCTGTGCAGAGTTTGTATTTGATGACATTTTGAAAGTCAAAGTGAAAGTGTTAGTCACTTAGTCGTGTCCAACTCTGTGCTACTCCATGGACTGTAGCCCGCCAGGCTCTTCTGTCCATGGAATTCTCCAGGCAAGAATACTGGAGTAGACTGCCACTCCCTTCTCCAGGGATGACATTTTAGTGGCTTTCAATAACCAAAAGATACGGAAAACTTGTGAGCGAAAATTGAAAGTGATTTAGGGGGGACTTCCCTGGGGGTCCAGTGGCTAAGACCCCTTAGTCCCAATGCAAGGGCCCTGGGTGTGATCCCTGGTCAGGGAACTAGATCCCACATGTCCCAACTAAGAGTTAGCATGCTGCGACTGAAGATCCTGCATGCTGCAACTAAGACCCAGTACAACCAAGTAAATATATAAATTTTTTTTTTAAAGGTGACTTAGAAGCAAAGGGCTTTCCAGGTGGCTTAATGGTAAAGAATCTGCCTGTCAATGCTGCAGATGCAAGAGATGTGGGTTTGATCTCTGGGTTGGGAAGATCCCCTGGAGGAGGGAAATGGCTACCCACTCCAGTGTTCTTGCCTGGAGAATCCCATGGACAGAGGTGGGCTGTCCATGGGGTAACCTGGTGGGCTACAGTCCATGGGGTCACAAAGAGTCAGACGTGACTAAGCAACTAAACAACTAAACAACAACAACAACAACAACAACGAACTAAAAAACAATGGAAACTGAGGAAAACCTGAGATCAAGAGGAAGGAGGAAGACCCAGCTAGGCAGACACATCCAGCTTCAGCCTTGAAATCGTCATATAGGAAAATGGGCTCCTGTAAGCTTAACTGTGTCCACTGTTTCCCCATCTATTTCCCATGAAGTGATGGGACCAGATGCCATGATCTTCGTTTTCTGAATGTTGAGCTCTAAGCCAACTTTTTCACTCTCCTCTTTCACTTTAATCAAGAGGCTTTTTAGTTCCTCTTCACTTTCTGCCATAAGGGTGGTGTCATCTGCATATCTGAGGTTATTGATATTTCTCCTGGCAATCTTGATTCCAGCTTGTGCTTCTTCCAGCCCAGCGTTTCTCATGATGTACTCTGCACAGAAGTTAAATAAGCAGGGTGACAATATACAGCCTTGACGTACTCCTTTTCCTATTTGGAACCAGTCTGTTGTTCCATGTCCAGTTCTAACTGTTGCTTCCTGACCTGCATACAGGTTTCTCAAGAGGCAGGTTAGGTGGTCTGGTATTCCCATCTGCAGATGGTGATTGCAGCCATGAAATTAAAAGAAGCTTACTCCTTGGAAGGAAAGTTATGACCAACCTAGATAGCATATTCAAAGGAGAGACATTACTTTGCCAAAAAAGGTCCATCCAGTCAAGGCTATGGTTTTTCCAGTGGTCATGTATGGATGTGAGAGTTGGACTGTGAAGAAATCTGAGTGCCGAAGAATTGATGCTTTTCAACTGTGGTGTTGGAGAAGACTCTTGAGAGTCCCTTGGACTGCAAGGAGATCCAACCAGTCCATCCTAAAGGAGATCAGTCCTGGGTATTCATTGGAAGGACTGATGCTGAAGCTGAAACTCCAATACTTTGGCCACCTGATGCGAAGAGTTGACTCATTGGAAAAGACTCTGATGCTGGGAGGGATTGGGGACAGGAGGAGAAGGGGGCGACAGAGGATGAGATGGCTGGATGGCATCACCAACTCGATGGACATGAGTTTGGGTAAACTCCAGAAGTTGGTGATGGACAGGGAAGCCTGGTGTGTTGCAGTCCATGGGGTCGCAAAGAGTTGGACATGACTGAGCGACTGAACTGATCTGAACTGAAGCTTAACTGGTACAGACTCAGGACAGGTTGGGGGCAGTGAATGCTACCAGTAGTACATCCCTCTGGGAATAGCAGCCTGGCCTTTCTCTACCACGCAGTGTCAGAACAGGCACCCTGGTCAGCCCAGCCCTCTTGTTGCAACCTGCATATTTGTTTGTTTTTTGGGTGGGAGGGGGGCTATCCCACACAGCTTGTGGGATCTTAATTCCCTGACCAGGGGGTGAACCCAGGCCACAGCAGTGACAGTGCAGAGTCCTAACCACTGGACCGCCACGGAGCCCCTTACAGCCTGGGTCTTAAGTGCACAGAAGGGGCCAGGCTCCTTCCCCACAGTGACCATCCCTACGAACAGTGAACAGTGCTGGTTCCAAGTGCTGGCCCACATTCCCCTAGGGAGCACTGCATACATCCCATGCTGGTCCGGGACACAGCCAGTTTTACATAACATACTCTCTGCAGTAAGAGAACCCTTGCAAATGACCAACAGACATGGTTTTGTTTGACCTAAGTCATTTTACAAATATCAAAAATCACTGCAGGTCAAGTGAACTGATCTTTCTCTTGGAACACCCTTGCCACATGACAGACTCCTCCTTCTACCAGTCACTGCAAAGGGAAAAACACATGGAAGAAGGAAGGTGAGGGCAGGAAGTGGGAGGAGAAAACACAGTGGCCCCAGCTCACCGCATCCTCTTTCTACACCCACGGGAACCGACGACCGAGGCAATACAGACACCAAAGCGGGTCGGTCCGGGCTGCGTCCCTGCAGCCAGAAGGCGCTGTGGGAGCAGAGAGGGGCCAGGCTGCAATCCTTACTGCCACCTGCCAGCTGCGTGACCTTGGCCAAGCCACTTAACCTCTTTGGTGATGGTGGCTGGGATAACTGAATGGCACCTGTAGGGCGGCCAGCACAGAGTCTCACACAGAGAGCATTCAAAAATGGTAAAGCCCCCTCAAAATGCAATTTAAATCAAAGTACCGTCTGTGGCATTGCCTCTTAGAGATAGACATAGGAAGATAAACAGCAAGGACCTTACTGTAGAGCCCAGGGAACTATATTCAACATCTTGTAATAACCTATATTGGAAAAGAATCTATATCTGTATATAAAACCGAATGATGTTGCCGGACACCTGAAACTTACATAACATAGCAAATCAACTACACTTCAGTTCTAAAAATTAAAAAGAAAAAAAGAAAGAAAGAAAGAGTCACATGTGGCTCCCATCTGCTTCACTCCCGTATACTGTGTGGATAAATGGAAATCTCCCCCTACCAGCCCGGGCTCCATGATTACCTGCACTGTTATAATCGGGCCTCCATTCTTATAGAGGAGGGGTCTCATCTTGGGCAGAAGGACCCCCAGCCACTTGTCCACAGCCGCAAGGTAATCTGGAAAACAGCCAGGTTTAACACCATCACACACCTTTTTACTACAAAGAGGCACCATGCACCCTGTTATCCTGGGGCTGGCAGCAGAGATCGAACAGACTGATTCAACCACTACTTTCTGAAACGGGGGTGTCACGTGCACCGCAAGTCTGATAAAAGCTGTCCTGCCTGGAGTTGTCCGCTCAGCGGAGCCTTCAGAGGATCAGCCTGATATCGGCCCCTGCCGCTAGGGCCACAAGCCTGCAGCACAGGAGGCATCTGCCCGTGTTTGTTGAATGACTGAATGATGGGTCCTTCTCTGTCACAGCTGAGTTTTTAAAAAATTAAGTTCTAATCAACTATACATTTACACTGTCAAACGGGGATAAGTATGCAGTTCACAAAGCTGCTGTAAGTATTAAATGAGCTAGTACATGGGAAAATACTAATAATATACTAAGAGTGTAAAACGTGTGGGTAATACGCTAAGAAGAAAAGCCACACAGAGCATAATGTACTAGCCTTTTATACAGCAGATTTAATCATTGTTAGCTGCTCTTATGACCAGCTTCATCCCCAAGAGAAATGAAGTCTTCAGAAGACAGAAAAGCAGCTAGGAACTCTACTGAGTCCCCTGCAGTGACCTACATAGAAAAAGAATCTCAAAAATATGCATATGTGATTCACTGCGCTGTACAGCAGAAAATACCACCACACTGTAAGTCAACCATACGCCAGCAAAAATAAATACAGCGAATCGGGGCCTGCAGACCGGTCAGGGTTTATAGCTAGATAAGGGGAAAAACCTATCACTCACAGATCACTCTGTAAAAGTAGATGAAGAGAGATCCAGTGACGCCACCAGAGAAGCTACGTCTGCCCGTCTGGTTAGCTGGGAGTCATCCCCATCAAGTCAGACTGAGAATGGAGGCAGAGAAAGCACTCAAGTCAATCAGTCAACCGCAAACAGGGCCCAGTGCTAACTCAAAGAGTTACCAAGGCATCGACAAGATCTAGTTGAGTTGTCCGAACAATCCTTCTTTCCTACACATTCAGCGTCTGGTGGAGAATGATGGACACCCACACTTTTACTAAACTTTCAGAAGCATTCACCCAGGAGTACCCCAGCCTTTGAAATATTGTATCTGACCCTTTGGATATAAAGTATCTGAACTTTCTTAAATTCTCTTCCAACATCTCTAACAACTCACCTGGATCCGAAGAACGGAGAACAATAGATTTTTTCTCCAATAGCCAAGCAGGTAATCCTCCCTAGGATGGGGAAACAAGCAAACAAATTAAAAAAAGAAACCACTTTAAGGTCTTAGGGGAGATAGAAATTATTAATACTACTAGCAGTGAGAGTAAAGAAAAAATGTGTCATGGAGAACGGGTATTTGAGGTAGGCTTTCTGGTTTGTAACTTTCAGGGCAATTAGAGATTGTAAACATAATAAAAAATAAGATCACTCTGCATGAATGCAGTGTTTTGAGAATCAAAGATTTTTCTATAGATTACTCCACTGAACCTCATATCTACCTTGTGGGGCAGACAGAGGCCACTTTATGAACTGCTCTTAACAGATGAGGAAACTGACTTCTGTCTGTGACCACCAGGAGGAGGACCCATGCCTTCTCACCCCTCCCTGTTCCTCTCTGCCTGGCCACCACCTAAAGTAAAAGACACCTGGGCTTTCTTAGCTACAGGCCCGTGCTATCTGGAATGAGACTTATCCACACCACTTTCATTCCCTTTTCCCCAGAGCCCCGTCTGTCCACGCACCAGGCAGACGAGGCCAGGTTAGCCACACTCACCATGTCCCACTCTGCACAGATGTAGGGTCCAGGCCTCAGGATGACCAGCAGTCCCAGCTCATGTGCCAGCTGAATGAAATGTTCCACATCATGGTCCCCGGAGAAATTGTACCGTCCAGGCTGCAGCTCATGGAAGTTCCAGGCCACGTACCTGCCAAGACGCACACAGCCCCTTCCTGAAAATAGCTCACAATTCCAGGGGTCCCATACATATTTCCGAACCACTCTGCAGAACTATAAACCCACAGGGCATACACAGACATCTTCCTAAGGCAGCCTCTTGAGAAAAAACTCTTGTTTTGAGTTTTCACGGTAGCTACCCAGATAATCAAACTTGTGGGGACACTTTTAAGTGTATGCACCACAAAGGATGCCCATTCCTATTTAATGCTTGATTTAATTAAAAAAAAAAATATATATATATATATATCGAGTTCCCTTGTGGCCTAGTGGTTAGGATTCCGGGCTTCCACTGACAGGGCTGGGGTTCAATATCTGGTTGGGGAACTGAGATCCTGCAAGCCGCACGGCGTGGCCAAAAAACAAAAAATACATAATTGCATGGACACAAACTTCTACTGTGTAAAAATTATATATGCCTGTGTAAGGCTTAGGAAAAATGAAAGTATCTGTGTTAAGGTCATAAGCGATATATTTACTTTTTGAAAAATGTTTTTCAATAAAAATGGGAGAGCCTCCAAGCCCTGTGTCCTCCTAACCAAAAATTTTATCAGGAATACCCTGAAGGAGGTAAAGTAACCAAAACTCTGACCGGTTTCCCTGGCTGCCTGCAGCAAGGGACACAAATTTAAATACAAAGCTACCCATTGCCATCACAAAGGTCTCTCTGGTGACCCCTGACTTATGGTTTCAGGGTTTCCTGGTTCCCTGGAGCCATTTTGGTCTCCTAGAACTTAGTTTAGTTTTAAAACTTTAATTTTAGGGCTAAAACTACAGACAGGCCCCAGTGGTCCTACAACCAGAAAAATGAAGGGGATTCTCCCTAACCATCTGTCCCAGGAATCTGCTGCTGGATTTTCTCATACTTTATCTTTGAAAAGTTATCAGCAATCCACATCAGCAATGCAGAAACCAGAGTGGCCAGCCACCCCAACTTCCTTCTCAATTAGTCATTTTGAAACAAACAGAAGAGATGAGGAGAGATAGTTATTGGGGGTGATTCTGTAACCCTGGGCCATAGAATCACCCCAGCAGAACCACAAAGACAAACTAGGTTTCAGGGATCTACGCAACAAGGCATGTTCCCCTAGGAGCTGAGAGGAGCTACGGCCACCTACAAACACCCTTATCTTTAAATCTCAGCTGGATTTCTGTCCAAAAGCACATGCCTCGGCAAATTTCAGTTTTATCAGCTGCATTCGGCTGACTTGGAGAAATGGCATCATCCATGTCATTTGTCCCGCACACAGCAAATCCTCAATCACTGTTACTTCCCTCTGCCTTTTTAAGCTGATATTCATTTTATGATTTCTGCTGACAAAGTTCAAGGTTGGAAGAAGTAGTTAACTGTCTAAAGAAGTGACACCCAAGCCCACGACAAACCTCTCCCACGACACTGTGCATGCTAAGGCATTTCAGTTGTGTCCGACTCTCTGCGACACTGTGGACTGTGGCCTGCCAGGCTCCTCTGTCCATGGGATTTCCCAGGCAAGAATACTCAAGTGGGATACCAGACCATGCTATTCCCGTTCTGAGCAACGAAACCTCTGCACAGAGAGATGCAGCTGGTCCCCCACTCCAGGTGCGCGTGTTTCTGCCTCGGAGGGGAGCCCAGTGCCCTCCTACTTACGTCTGGATGGCGTTCAGCCCAGCCATCTTCATCTTCAGCAGCCGGTCCTTCCAGTAGAAGCGGGGCACACGGAAATAGTGAATGCTTCCCGAGATGTAGCGGAAGGGCTGGCCATCCTTGAGGAAGCGGTTACGGCGGTAGTCGATCTGGAATGTTCTCTGGGTGGCGTTCTACAGAGCAAGGATTGGACCACATGAGAACTTCCACCCTCAGAAAGCAGATGTTTGGACGGTGATGAGGGACTCCCTACCCGTTTAGTTTATGCACGTGCCTGGTTCTGGGCTATAAAACAAACCACTGCTGAGACAGGGCGAGGAGGACCTACACGCAAAGTTCCAGAGGCTGGCACCAATGTGACAATCAGTGGGCGGTGGCAACACACACGTGGACACACACACACGCACGCACACACACTGCCTCCCCCGCCCCCTGCGGCCGCGCCCTGCTGGAGCCCTGCATCTCCCTCAGCAGGAATGTCACTATGCTGAGAGCAACAGACCAGAAGTCCGAAGCCCCGAAACCTTTTCCTAGCTGCTGCTCTGAGCCCCACCATGACCGAGCATCCTTCTCTAACCCTCTGTCTCTTCATCCATAAAAAGGCACGATGCCAGACTAAATGAAATCGAAGGCAATATGTGAGACCCAGTTTGTGAATCATGAACTCAATCTGGGTGATCAGAACTTTTTTAAATGAAAGAGAGCAGAAAAAAGAAAGAAAAAATCAGTATTACACATAGTAAAGAGACAAGGGTTATTTAAAAAATTGTATTTTATTGAAGTAGTTGATTTACAATGTTGTATTAATCTTTGCTGTAGATACACATCTTTTTTCATATTCTTTTCTATTATGATTTGCCACAGGATACTGAACATAGTTCTCCGTGCTGTACAGCAGGACCTTGTTGTCTCTGCACTCTCTATATGATGGCTTGAATCTGCTGACCCCAAACTCCCAATCCATCCATCCCTTCCCCAACCCCCTTCTCCTTGGCAACCACAAGTCTCTTCTCTACAAAGATAAGTGTTATTTTATGAAACTTTAGTTATATAGGCATATATAGATTTGCATATGGATGTATATCTCTGCAGTGTTGCAATGTAAGTTGTATTTCTAGAATCAAATCAAATTTCAAGAAACACTGTTTGGGGATCACTGGAGAAGGCGAAATGCTAGGAGTTGAAAGAGAAGACCTCAAAGGGGAGGCCGACTTTTAGGTAGAATAGAACACTGCCCTCTGGTGGACGGAAAAAGGCAGCCACAGACCTCATGTTGCAACAGGACCAGGGTTACAAATTGCTGTTGTTTAGTCACCCACTCCAGTGTTCTTGCCTGGAGCATCCCAGGGACGGGGGAGCCTCGTGGGCTGACGTCTATGGGGTCACACAGAGTCGGACATGACTGAAGTGACTTAGCAGCAGCAGCAGCAGTCGCTAAGTCACATCCAACTCTTTTTCAATACTCTGGACTGTACAACCCACCAAGCTCCTCTATCCATGGGATTTTCCCAGGCAAGAATATTGGAGTGGGCTGCCATTTCCTTCTCTAGGGGACCTTCCCAACCCAAGGCTACAAGAAACCATTTAATTAGTGTCCTCCATCGTTAACAATGGTTATGGTTTTTCCAGTAGTCATGTACAGATGTGAGAGTTGGACCATAAAGAAAGCTGAGCACCAAAGAACTGATGCTGTTGAGCTGTGGAGCTGGAGAAGACTCTTGAGAGTCCCTTGGGCAGCAAGGAGATCAAATCAGTCAATCCTAAAAGAAATCAACCCTGAATATTCACTGGAAGGACTGATGCTGAAGCTGAAGCTCCAATACTTCGGCCACTTGATTTGAAGAACCAACTCACTGGAAAGGAGACCCTGACACTGGGAAAGATTGAGGGCAGGAGGAGAAGGGGGCGACAAAGGATGAGATGGTTGGATGGCATCATCACCTCAATGGACATGAGTTTGAGCAAACTCAGGGACACAGTGAAGGACAGGGAAGCCTGGCATGCTACAGTCCGACTCGAGTCGGACACAACTTAGCGACTGAACGACAACTGTTGGTAAAATTTCTTGTGCATCTTTAGGCATTTTTTTAAAATCTTTTTTTCATAGCAGCATAACAGTCCATGAAACTTTTGAGTGTTGCCCTTGAAGCCGTATCTGGAAACAACCATGAGAGCAGGGGTCCTAGATCCCACTTGGCTTGAAATCCAACTAGAGTGTTTAAGTACTGTGACTGTGGGACTTCCCTGGGGGTCCAGTGGTGAAGACTCTGCACTTCCACCGCAGAGTACGTGGATTTGATCCCTGGTTGGGGAACTAAGATCCCGCTTGCTGCAGGCATGGCAAAAAAAAAAAGCATTGTGACTAAAAGTTAAACAATTCAGAGACTGCTAAGGGACAACTGGAAAGCTTTACTAACCAAAAATAAAAAACTAATTTAAGAATCATTTTTTCAAATGCCAGAGTGTCAATATCCCTTTATTCTTCCAGTAAGCAATGCTTTAATCGCCATCCAAAAACCAGAAACTAACAAAAATATAAAAATTATTTCATATACCAAGTTGCCCAATGGATGATTTTAAAAACACCTCAAAGCATGTATACGCCTAAATATCAAATAAAGGTTTCCCACAAGTTCTGTGAGTTCAAAGGCAGCTCAGAGGTTGGGGAAATTCTTTAGACCGATAGAAAGGGAGGGAGCGACTTCGGGTAGAACTGGGAAGAGGAAAGGGCTGTCTGAAGTCTGCTGGTTGGGAATTTCCTGGCTGTCCAGTGATTAGGAATCTGCATGTTCACAGCTGAGGATGTAGGTTAAATATCTGGTCGGGGAACTAAGATCCCACAAATCTCCTTGTCTAAGAGAAGTAGTTCAGAGAAGTAGGAAATGAGCTTAGAGAGAAGTGTTCTGTGGCTTAATTCCACAGAACAGAGCAGCACCACCATCTCTGCATTCACACAACCTCAAAATACAGCCCAAACATCAACCTAATAACTATTTATAAAAATTACAAACACCTACTATGTGCTGAGTAATAACAGGGGAACCACACAGATGCAGCCGCAGCCCACGTGAAGCTTCTGTCTAGCGAGGAAGAAACTCAAGAATCAACACAATGAGTACTAGATGATTAAATGAGGATAAAACCACCAAGTTGTATACCTTAAACATACAGTTACCCAATTACATCGAGTACAGCTGGGGGATGGGATAAGAGCAGAAGATGGCAACAGTAATAAACAGCTTGTAACCCAGGCCTGGGGGACAAAGAAGAATTTCCCAGAGGAAGGAACACCTCAAATTGTGATTCTCAACCTTGGCTGCACATCAGAATCATCTGCCCAAGCTTTTAAAAATAGCAAAGTCAAACCTCATCGCTCAGGCATGCAGATGTTAATTGATCTTGGGTGGAGCCCAGGCCTTGGCATTTCTTAACACTGCCCAGATGATGCAACGTATGGTCAGCGTTGAGAACGCCTGGTTTAAGCTGAGCCCCAGAATGAAGACGAGTTAGCCAAGGAGAGGTGCAAGGCAGGCAGCAGAAACTGGGAGCCCTGACAGAGAGGGTGCAGCACTCGGGCAGGGAGTGGTGGAACAACACAGATAAAGCACAGTGACAGCCGAAACCGCGAGACGGGACAGACCAGACCAAATGAACTCTGACCTCCCATCCAAGGGCCTGGGCTTTATGCCGAGCGCCACAGACAGCACCTTAAACAGAGGACTGATAGGAGCAGACGTGTGTTTTCAAATACTTGGTACTCTGCTCTTTTCCTGAAATGGCCATCAAGGAAGCAGAGTTGTGGACCCTGGTGGCGGTAGCGACGGGTCAGGTGGGCAGGAAGTGGACCCCATAGAACTCATGGGTTGGTTAGATGCAGGGTGGACACAGGGCCTAAGCCCGAGGCTCCCACTGGCCCTGGGCAGAAACAACTGAGCCTTTTCTTTAAAAAAGAGAGAGGGACTTCCCTGGTGGTCCAGTGGTTGAAACTCCACACTGCCGATGCAGGGTTCAATCCCTGGTCAGGGAACTAAGATCCCATATGCCATGCAAGGCAGCCAAGAAATCAAAACATATTAAAAAAAATTATTTTTAAAAGAGAGAAACTTAATAGGTATCATCTGGAACAAAAAGACTGCAAGGATATTAACACCTCTGAGTTCATAATGATTCACAGAGGGGAAAAAAGAATTCACCAGTCACTTTTGGAGACTGCGAGAGTACCAACTCATTACTCCAAAAATGGCAAGCAAAGGGAAAAAGCCAAGCAGGTTATTTCCCTTTTCACAGAAAAAATATATTTCAGGGTAACCAAGAAGTTGACAATGGAGAATTCTTCACAGAATTCTAGCTAATAAATGGCAACAGAATAACAGAATCTGAAAAACATCCTTTCCTAACCTTAAGTGAAATAATAGACTTAAGTTGTAATCATCAGTTCAGTTCAGTCGCTCGGTCGCGTCCAACTCTTCGCAACCACATGGACCACAGCACGCCAGGCCTCCCTGTCCATCACCAACCCCTGGAGTTCACTCATACTCATCTCCACTGAGTCGGTGATGCCATCAAACCATCTCATCCTGTGTCGTCCCCTTCTCCTCCCGCCTTCAATCTTTCCCAGCATCAGGGTCTTTTCAAATGAATCAGCTCTTTGCATCAGGTGGCTGAAGTATTGGAGTTTCAGCTTCAACATGTCTTTCCAATGAACAGTCAGGACTGATCTCCTTTACAATTGACTGGTCGGATCTCTTTGCAGTCCAAGGGACTCTCAAGAGTCTTCTCCAACACCACAGTTCAAAACATCAATTCTTTGGTGCTCAGCTTTCTTTATAGTCCACCTCTCACATCCATACGTGACCACTGGAAAAACCATAGCCTTGACTAGGTGGACCTTTGTTGGTAATCATCAGTGTATGCTAACACCATCATCAAGGTTGAAGGAATCTTATAAGAAGGGATCAGGCAGATGTGATCCCTCTGTTCATGTCAACCTCATGAACGTGGAACAAGCAGACGTGACTCTCACGTTGTGGTTCAGGAAGATGTACACAGCCCCACCCTGAATCAGTGCTCATTGTTGAACTTTAATCTCAACTGAACCTGAATCTAACTCTAACACAAGGAAGTAAGAAGCCAAATCCAACATGTGGGACATTTTAAAGTCCCATGGTAAGAGTTACTCTGAAATGTTGATGGTATTAAAACAAAATAAACTAATTGAAAATAGCAGTGCTTGGGAAGGAACATTGGGGCATTTTCTGGGGCAATGGTAACATCCTAGAGCTGAATCAGGGTTTGGGATTACCAGGTGTATGCGTTTGTCAAAACTCATCAAGCGGTGGGCTTCCCTGGTGGTCTAGTGGTTAAGAATCCTGTTGCCAATGCAGGGGACGCGGGTTCAATTCCTGCTCCGAGAAGACCCCACATGCCTCATGGCAACCAAACCAGTGCATCATAACTACTGAAGTCTGTGCTTCCACAAGAGAAGCCACCACACTGAGAAGCCCATGCACGGCAACTAGAGAACAGCCCCCACTCGCTGCAACTAGAGAGAGCCTGCACACAGCAACAAAGACCGAGCACAGCCAAAAATAAACAAATCTTAAAAAAACACAAAACACTGTTAAATTAAAAAATGTCTCATGCATTTCACTGTATGTAAAGTCAGTAGTAGTGAAAGTTGCTCAGTCGTGTCTGACTCTTTGTAATCCCATGAACTGTAGCCCGCCAGGTTCCTCTGTCCATGGAATTCTCCAGGCAAGAATACTGCAGTGGATAGCCATGCCCTTCTCCAGGGGATCTTTCTGACCCAGGGATTGAACCCAGGTCTCCTGCATTGCAGGCAGATTCTTTACCATCTGGGCCACCAGGGAAGGCCCATGTAAAGTTTACCTTAAAGGGAAAAAGGCTGAGTAATACTCCATTGTGTATATGTACCACAGCTTTCTTATCCATTCATCTGCTGATGGGCATCTAGGTTGCTTCCACGTCCTGGCTATTGTAAACAGTGCTGCGATGAACATTGGGGTACACGTGTCTCTTTCCCTTCTGGTTTCCTCAGTGTGTATGCCCAGCAGTGGGATTGCTGGATCATAAGGCAGTTCTATTTCCAGTTTTTTAAGGAATCTCCACACTGTTCTCCATAGTGGCTGTACTAGTTTGCATTCCCATCAACAGTGTAAGAGGGTTCCCTTTTCTCCACACCCTCTCCAGCATTTATTGCTTGTAGATTTTTGGATCGCAGCCATTCTGACTGGTGTGAAATGGTACCTCATAGTGGTTTTGATTTGCATTTCTCTGATAATGAGTGATGTTGAGCATCTTTTCATGTGTTTGTTAGCCATCTGTATGTCTTCTTTGGAGAAATGTCTATTTAGTTCTTTGGCCCATTTTTTGATTGGGTCATTTATTTTTCTGGAGTTGAGCTGTAGGAGTTGCTTGTATATTTTGGATGAAACTGGAGCCTATTATACAGAGTGAAGTAAGCCAGAAAGAAAAACACCAATACAGTATACTAACGCATATATATGGAATTTAGAAAGATGGTAACAATAACCTTGTGTACGAGACAGCAAAAGAGACACTGATGTATAGAACAGTCTTATGGACTCTGTTGCAGAGGGAGAGGGTGGGAAGATTTGGGAGAATGTCATTGAAACATGTATAATATCATGTATGAAACGAGTTGCCAGTCCAGGTTCGATGAACGATACTGGATGCTTGGGGCTAGTGCACTGGGACGACCCAGAGGGATGGTATGGGGAGGGAGAAGGGAGGAGGGAGGAGGGTTCAGGATGGGGAACACATGTATACCTGTGGCGGATTCATTTTGTTATTTGGCAAAACTAATACAATTTGTAAAGTTTAAAAATAAAATAAAATTTAAAATAATTTTAAAAAAAAAGGGAAAAAGGGCTCTAAACAAATATTGACCTTTAGGTAATGATTTATATGCTGATATATTTCAGAGGAAGTACACTTATGTCCACAACCGACTCCCAAATGCATTTCCAAAATAAGACAGAGTTGATGGATGCAGTGATGGATGGAGGGATAGACTGACAGTAACATGTTAATGGGAGAATCTGAGTGGTGAGGATATGAAATGTTTTCAACTCTCTGTATGTGTGAAAACTTTTCCAAGTGAAATGTTAACACAAATTAAAAAGTTGGGTCAGGAAGAATTGGATAAAGGTGGTCAAAAGGCACAAATTTCCATTTACAAGGTAAGTACCAGAGATGTCATGTACAATATGATGACTCCAGCTAAGAATGCTGCAGGATCTATAGGAACATTGTTAAGAGAGTAAATTCTAAGAGTTCTCATCACAAGAAAAAATTTTCTTTCTTCTTTCTTTCCTTTTTATTGTATCTGTACGAGAAGAGGGATATTACCACCTACTGTGGCAATCATTTCACGATATGTAAATGAGTCAGGCATCTTGTTTACCTTAAACTTATACAGGGATGTATGCCAATTATTTCTCAATAAAACTGGGAAAAAAAATAAGCTTAAAATGTGAACTCAGGGGACTTCCCTGGCAGTCCGGTGGTTAAGACTCTGTGGCCCCAATGCACAGGGTGTGAGTTCAATCTCTGGTCAGGGAACTAGATCCCACAGGCCACAACTAAAGATCCCAAGTGCCGCAACTAAGAGTTGGCATAGTCAAATAAATATTTTTAATTAAAAAAAACACACATCTACATCAGCTCCTGTGGATAGTCCCTTGGGAACTCATCGTACTGTATGCTGATAGGGTCTCATCTCAAACTCATCGCTCAAGTCTTTGTGACTTCCCACCCCAAAGTCACTGTGGATGGTGACTGCAGCCATGAAATTAAAAGACGCTTACTCCTTGGAAGCAAAGCTAGGACCAACCTAGACAGCGTATTAAAAAGCAGAGACATCACTTTGCTGACAAAGGTCCCTCTAGTCAAAGCTATGGTTTTTCCAGTAGTCATGGATGGATGTGAGAGCTGAACCATAAAGAAGGCTGAGTGCCAATGAATTGATGCTTTTGAACTGTGGTGTTGGAGAAGACTCTTGAGAGTCCCTTGGACTGCAAGGAGATCCAACCAGTCCATCCTAAAGAAATCAGTCCTGAATATTCATTGGAAGGACTGATGCTGAAGCTGAAGCTCCAATACTTTGGCCACCTGAGTCAGCAAAGAGCTGACTCATTGGAAAAGATCCTGGTGCTGGGGAAGACTGACAACAGGAGGGGAATGGAAGCCAGGATGAGATTGTTGAATGGCATCACTGACTCAATGGAGCAAACTATCTCCCTTTGAGCAAACTCCAGGAGATAGTGAAGGACAGGGAAGCCTGGCGCACTGCAGTCCATGAGGTCACAAAGAGTTGGACACGACTGAGGAACCAGAGATCAAATTGCCAACATCCTCTGGATCATCGAAAAAGCAAGAGTTCCAGAAAAAGATCTATTTCTACTTTATTGACTATGCCAAAGCCTTTGACTGTGTGGATCACAACAAACTGGAAAATTCTTAAAGAGATACCAGACCACCTTACCTGCCTCATGAGAAATTCATGTACCTAACATCCCAAGTTCATTGACCTAACATTCCAGGTTCCTATGCAATATTGTTCTTTATAGCATCGGACTTTACTTCCATCACCAGTGACATCCACAATTGGGCACTGTTTCCTCTCTGGCTCCATCTCTTCGTTCTTTCTGGAGTTATTTCTCTACTTTCCTCCAGCAGCATACTGGGCACCTGCAGACCTGGGGAGTTCATCTTTCGGTGTCATACCTTTTTGCCTTTTCCTACTGTTCATGGGGTTCTCAAGGCAAGAACACTGAGGGGGTTTGCCATTCCCTTCTTCAGTCGATCACGTTTTGTCAGAACTCTCCACCATGACCTGTCCGTCTTGGGCGGCCCTACACGGCATGGCTCATAGTTTCATTGAGTTAGACAAGGCTGTGGTCCATGTGATCAGTTTAGTTAGTTTTCTGTGATTGTGGTTTTTATCCTGTCTGTCCTCTGATAAGGATAAGAGGCTTATGGAAGCTTCCTGGTGGAAGAGACTGACTGTGGGGGAAACTGGGTCTTGTTCTGATGGGCGGGGCCATGCTCAATAAATCTTTAATCCAATTTTCTGTGAGAGACTTTGTACTTTTGGGCTCCAAAATCACTGCAGATAGTGACTGCAGCCTTGAAACTAAAGATCCTTGCTTCTTGGAAGAAAAGCTATGACCAACACAGACAGCATATTAAAACACAGAGACATTACTTTGCTGAAAAAGGTCCATCTAGTCAAATATATGGTTTTTCAGCAGTCATGTATGGATGTGAGAGTTGGACTATAAAGAAAGCTGAGTGCCAAAGAACTGATGCTTTTGAACTGTGGTGTTGGAGAAGACTCTTGAGAGTCCCTTGGACTGCAAGGAAATCCAGCCAGTCCATCCTAAAGGAAATCAGTCCTGAATATTCATTGGAAGGATGATGCTGAAGCTGAAACTCCAAAACTTTGGCCACCTGATGTGAAGAACTGACTCACTGGAAAAGACCCTGATGCTGGGAAAGACTGAAGGCAGGAGAAGGGGATGACAGAGGATGAGATGGTTGGATGGACATGAGTTTGAGGAAGCGCCAGGAGTTGGTGACGGACAGGGAAACCTGGCATGCTGTAGTCCATGGGGTCACAAAGAGTTGGACACGACTGAGTGAACTGAACTGAACTGGGCTGTAGCCCGCCAGGCTGCTCTGTCCGTGACATTCTCTAGGCAAGAATACTGGAGTGAGTTGTCATTCCCTTCTCTAGGGAACCTTCTTGACCCAGGGATAAAACCTGGGTCTCCTGCATTGCAGGCAGATTCTTTACTGTCTGAGCCACCAAAGAAGCCTGTTTTACTTCTAGGACTTCCCTGGTGGTTTTACTTCTGGGGCTGCTGCTGCTAAGTTGCTTCAGATGTGTCCAACTCTGTGCGACACCATAGACGGCAGCCCACCAGGCTCCCCCATCCCTGGGATTCTCCAGGCAAGAACACTGGAGTGGGTTGCCATTTCCTTTTCCAGTGCGTGAAAGTGAAAAGTGAAAGTGAAGTCACCCAGTCATGTCCGACTCCCAGAGACCTCATGGACTGCAGCCCACCAGGCTCCTCTGTTCATGGGATTTTCCAGGCAAGAGTACTGGAGTGGGGTGCCATTGCCGTCTCCTGGTTTTACTTCTAGAGGAATCCAAATTAAGACAATTTGTTCCAGAAGTGGCCTAAACAGCAGATCCTCATGATGCTGAGTCTGTACCTGGATTTCTCATTTCCTGTACGTCAAGACAGCAGTGAGAACCCTGAAGTAGTGCTAAGTGGAGGGGGCAACAGCCTCTGGTATGCAAACGCACGCACCGAGGCCCCACCCGTACAGGACTGGGAGGACACACAGGCAGATAGGAGCTGGCGTCTGCCTTAGCTTTCCCTGTGGGATGGGGCTGAAGGACGGGGTGCTGGTAATTGTAAGGACTTTGAGCTTGGCTGGCTTTTATTAACCGATTGGCAGTTTTGAAGAAAGACTGGCTGACAGGCTCAAATCATGCGTACACGGAGGGCATTCTGTGAGTGCTAGAGGCTTCCGTGGCAATGTTGAAAGAGACCTACATCTCCTGCCAGAAAATAAGGCCAGGACTTAATGGGGTAGAGGGGAACATGGTGTGCGGATCTCGAGGGGACGGAACACAAGGAGGAGAGAGGGGAATATATGGACATGGCTCACTCTCCCAAGATTCGTGAGCTTTCATCTTGGTAAAGGCATTCAATCCAGTCCCTTGCTGTTGGAACCGGGTGCCTGGGAACTCGGACTTGATGTTGACCTATAGGAAATGAAGTGAGGTGCCAGGACTGTGTTGCAATCCTCAGGAACGTGTGAGACAGCTCTAAGAGATGAGAAGGTAAAGCCGGTGACCAGACACCCCACCATCTGCCTACACTCCCAAGCCTGGCCAGATAATGCACCCTTCCCTAAGGAAGGCTGCAGGGAGGAGGCCCTGGAGACCTCAGGTCCCCTGAGGGCTGTGCTCTGTGGGTAGGCAAGGGCAGAAGACACTCCTTTGTGTCTCTGAGGGTGATGAAGTGCTGACATACCCAAAGAGGGGCCACCTAACCACCAGTGGCCGGTGGACATGATCACCATCTCTATGACTGGTGGCAACTGGGGCGTGTTGACAGAGATGACCTCAGGCATGGGCTCAGAAACCACAGCGTTCCGAGAGGGTGAGACAGTTGGGCAGCCAGTGGGGCTCCAGCTTGATGTGTCTCACAAGAGACAAAAAAATCAGTCACTCATGAACAAACGGCTGAGGTCAGCCACCACCATGGGAAGTCACGACTCCTTCATCCAGGCCCCAGCTCTGAGGCGGGAACCGACAGATGGAAGGGAGGATCCCCTCGCGGAAGGGCCCTGTGATGCCACCCAAGTACGCATGATAAAAACTCCTTCCCCAGTGGGACTTAGGGCACCTTTGTCCTAAGGAAAGGGCACCCTAGACCCTGTGAGGCCTGTCCAATGCAGTCTAGGCTGACACTGATACCAGGGCTCCTGAAATGCTGCCATCCCCGCCTTGTTGCTCTTTGGGAGACCACAGGAAAGGGCCACGTCCTTTTCACAACAAGTCAGAGGACCTACCCGATGGCAGTGTCACCAGTCATGAGTGTAAATTGGGATGGTTTCCCCAATGGCTCAGAAGTAAAGACTCCACCTGCAATGCAGGAGATGTGGGTTTGATCGCTGGATTGGGAAGATCCCCTGGAGAAGGGCATGGCAACCCACTCCCGTATTCTTGCCTAGAGAATCCCATGGACAGAGGAGCCTGGTGGGCTACTGTCCACAGGGTCAGAAAGAGTCGGACACAACTGAGTGTGCACTCAACTTACTTAACAACCTCCAGAACCTTCCACCTGAGTTAGAGCCCATGGTTGGGGGAAGGGCCAGATGATTGTCCTGGAGCTACCCACTGCCCACCTCCACCTAAGAGAAATCTGAACAAGCCCACAGTTCCCCCTGAAACTGAAGATTCCTGGTGCCTCTTCCACAAACTCAGTGGACACCCTCACCACATCCGCAGTCAGATCACCTGTGAGCCCTGCCAGAAACAGGCTGGTGCGGGGAGACCACTTGTTTAACCGAGCACCAGCCCCAGGGGTGGCCATGGAACGCCAACACCGCCTCTGGCATGTGTGACTCACTAAAAAGCAACAAAAGCAGTCTGTGAGTGGGCGTGACAGCAGGGCACCTTCTTTCTCTTGCTCCAGGGATCTTGTACCTGCCCTGCTCTGTCCCCTGAGACCTTGACTGCCAGGATACTCTCTGAGCTGTCACGACAGTCAAACAACAGCATGTTATTTAGACCTGGGGAGCAGTGACAAGTCTCCGAAGGAAAGCTTAGAAAAGCAGCAAATGGGGGGATTTATCTGGTGGTCCAGTGGTAGATCCAGCTTCTAACGCAGGGGACGTGGATTCAGTCCCTGGCCCCCGAAGTAGGGCGCCACAGGGCAACAAAGCCCATGCCACAGCTAGAGAAGCCCATGTGCTACAAAGAAGACCCTGAGTGCGCAACTAAGACCTAACTCAGCCCAACAAATTTTAAAAAAGTTTTTTAAAGGGGGATAATACGGACAGATGCAGAAGCAAGAGATGTCACCTAAGAGACCGCCTCTAACTGGTGCCTGTCAGAGCCAAAGTCAACAAGGAACATCCACCTCATGGCTCCAAAGTGACCCCTCTCCACGCTGAAGGACCTGAAAGGATCCAGCTTACTAGAGCCAGCTTCCTTAATCTCTGGGCTGTGGCACCACGAATGGGAGTAAGACAATTGAGGAGTGGGGAGAGGAGAAAGAGCGAAAGCTGTCTTCAGAGTTTACTCCCTCCAGATACATATAATGGAAAATCAGCCTTCTGAGCAAATTCCACCCCTTTTAAATAATTAGCACTGGAACCAAATACTGAAGAGTCACAGTTTTATTTCACATGCATTCAGGTGTGGGAGCATCAGTATTTACAATGCATGAAGTCATAGCACTCACTCAGGAATTCCAAGCAAGTCAAAGCCCACGCTTTTCCGAGCCACCCCCACCATCCCCAACCAATGAACACACTGCATGCCATACTGGAGAAAAAGAAAGCCAGAGTACAAGTAACCCCAGTCCAAGTACATCTCAGGTAACTCATACTGTCCAGTACAACAGTTTTAAAGTTATTGATAATGTTTAAGATTATTTCAGTGGTAAATAAGCCTTTCTTTTAAAAAATTAAACATCACATCAGTATTTACATCACCAGGTAATGCGAACATGCCTCAAGTTTCCTAATCCTCAGGGCTAAAAATGATTATATTTGCATTATTAGTGCACACTCCTCAACCTGAATAAATAAAGAAAAGGAGATCAGTGCTATCACAGTTATGGGTCATGCTGATTATGTGAAGATACTTAAGTTGCTCACTATAATTCGGTTAAGCACCTCTTCACGGACCTCCATCCCTAGCCCCTACACACCCTCTCAACCTACCCCAGAGGCCCCACAGCCTGGAGAATCCCTGACATGAGCTGCTCAGCTCCAGGGTGACAGAGACACAATCCTCCTAGGCTGATAGTACCCCAGGGGTGAGGGAAATGGGATTAAGAGAAGGGGAGAAGACAGGGGTGGGGGGTGTTTCCACTCACGGGCTTTCCCAGATCCCTCAGTTCACAGAACAAGGAGAAAGAGCAGCAGTGTTGCAGACAACTCTGAAACACACTTCCACTGTGCCAGAGCGGGAGTTCTTTCAAACATCGAGCCTCATGGAAGCATCATTACTTCAGACAGGCTGGAGGAGCAAAACCGCCATAGGGAAGGAACAGTGATAACCAATATGGATCTGGAGGAATCTGTGAATGATCTGCTACAGCTTATGTATTTACTCATTTTATTTATTTATGCCTGTCTTATTTCAAACAGATTTTTGTTCAGCCTTCCAAATGACCATGGATAGAAAGAATACATTTCAGTGGAAGAGAAAGGAAAAATGGCAGAATAGAAAAGAAATGAGCACAGTTGAGGATCAGTTCCCTATCCTCCAGGACTCACAGACATTTACAGATTTAATTCTACCCGCTCCTCTCAGAGAAGAGGGAAGTGCACATTTCATTAATTTTAAATAAAATTTAAAAATTAAAAAATATACAATAATTTTTAATAGTTAAAAACAGACCTAACTTTCCACAGAGGAAAAGAATCAAGTCAATTTGAAATAGTATTTTAACTAAGGATAAAAATATATCTTGAGCTGCATTAAAACAAACAAACCTGCATCCAGTAGATTTCATCCTATTAACATTTCATGACTATTTTGAATTCATAAAATACACAATATGATACATATGTGTAATTATATTGCGTTGTTAGGAACCAAAATTTTCAATATAAAATAGAAGCAAATATAAAATCAAAGAAAGGGGGTACTCTTTCTGCCCCCTTCTGATGCCTATGTCAGAAGCTTTCTCTATCTCCTTTATACTTTAATAAAACTTTACTACACATTTTCTGCTATGCTTTACTAACTCTACCGTGTGCTTGTGTGAATGAATGGCACGCCCTGCGTGAAACAAGTAAGGAGCTCTGCTCTGCAGTTCTACGGTGATCTCATAGGGCTTATGGCAGAAACCTGTCGGGGCGTTATACGGACCTGCCAATGCCAAGAGGCACCCAATGTCTCCTTCAGGAACCGACCAGAAATGGGCAAAGCGTGTGGACCGAACTCTCCTTTCTCGGTCAAACTTTTCGGTCTCTTTGACCATTTCATAACTCCTTGGGAATAAAACTTTACTACACACACACAAAAAAAAAAAAAAATCAAAGAAAGTTAATTAAAAATCCTATAACCAGAAAATCTCTTACCTTCCACTCAATTTTGCTACGAACATAAAACTGCGTTTTCCTTTTTATAAAAAAAAATTTATTTCCCAGCAGTAGCCACAGAAACAGCTTAGAAATGACAATAGCTGGTAGCACTTAGCTCATCTAGTCCCTTAAATTACAGTCTCTAAATATTTCCCATTAAAAGAACCCAGGGCTCCTTAAGAAATTACTTAATCCAAGTCTGGGTAGAATATATACAAAATAGCCCTAAACCAATCAATAACTATTATCAACAACAAAATTACATACAAGCCAATTTGAAAGGGCTCCTACTGGCTGAACATGGGCTATTTTGAGCAGCAAAAGATTTAAGATTTCTCTGGATTGAAACACTTCAGACATGTAAAAATAGCCAAATTCAGCATACTCCCTCTCACACAAAAGAAAAGCGTTTTGGTCATCCTCGAAGTTTGCTGGGGTATCAGTTCATTATCCTGAAAACTGAAGACTGAAGGGGAAGAATCAGCATCTCTCTCGCCTTTGCTACAGACTTTTTCAGAATAACCAAAAAACTGATGAAGAGAATTCTTTGTAGACAAACCATAGCTAGTAAATACAGAAGAAATGATGTGATTAAAAATCCTCATTTTGGGGGCTGATGGCCGAATTATACCTCCTTTTGGTCACACTGTGTGGCTTGTGGGATCTTAGTTCCCCAATCAGAGATTGAACCTGGGCTCTGGAGCAAGAGCTCAGAGTCTTAACCACTGGACTGCCAGGGAATTCCCAGGATTATATTTCTAAGTGCCACAAAAATGCCTTCAAAATACAGAACTGAGGTAAAAGAAGCTTCCATTGTCTCTTGAATACATTAAAGCCAACTAATTATTCCTAGAAAGCCTACTTGGTATTCTGGCCTACTAAATTCTGTATTAAATGTATCAAACTTAAAAAATCACCATTTTACAGTCTCTATTAGACTAATGACTTCAGGCAACAATCATCAGTGATTCCTGAAACCTTAGATGAAAAGATGATGTGCAACTTTCTGGTGGTGGGGCCAAGCTGACAACACCTGATCAACCTCAGCCTCACCGAAAACAGTGGCGTCTTCCTACCAAAAAGGGCAAAAGTTGAACGTGAATCTGTCCAGCTTGTAGCTCTAACTTTAATAGATGTCCACCTCTATCTGTTTACAGAAAATATGAAGGATAGTACATGTCAAACACCACCACAAATCCAAAATGTAGGAAATACCAAGATATAAATCCAGATAACTTGAATAAATAAATGACACAAAATAAGAAGAGAAGATATCTTAAAGACTTAGAGAGACTTATGAAATATATCATATATAGACCTTTTTTTTACCTCCTGATTCAAACAAAAGAATTATAAAGTGACACAATTCCTCAAGAAATCAAAGGGAAAAACTAAACCTCAAGCTAACAGAAGGGAAGAAATACTGCAAATTAATGTAGGGATAAGTGGCTCAGGCAGTAAAGAATCTGCCTGCAAAGCAGAAGACCCAGGTTCGATCCCTGGGTCAAGAAGATCCCCTGGAGAAGGAAATGGCAACCCACTGCAGTATTCTTGCCTGGAGAATTCCAAGGACAGGGGAGCCTGGCAGGCTACAGTTCATTGGGTCGCAAAGAGTCAGACACAACTGAGCAACTAACACTTTCACTTTTTAAGTGAAATAGAGAATAGAAAAAAAAAATCAATGAAAGTAAGAGTTCATCTTTTAAAAAGATCAACAAAATGGACAAATCTTTAGCTAGATTAAGAAAAAAGAGATAAAACTCAAAATTAGAAATGAAAGAAAAAATACTACAACAGATGCTACAGAAATCAAAAGGATTACGAGACTATTATGAACAACTGTATGGCTATAAATTGTGTAACAATACAACCTACCAAGAAACATACAACCTACATAGACCGAATCAGGAAGAAATAAAAAATGTGAACAGACCAATAACTAGTAAAGAGACTGAACCAGTATTGAAAATCTCAAAGAAAAACCAAGAACCTGATGCTCTGAAAGTGAAAGTCAATCAATTGTGTCCAACTCTTTGTGACCCCATGAACTATACAGTCCATGGAATTCTCCAGACCAGAATACTGGAGTGGGTAGCCTTTCCCTTCTCCAGGGGAATCTTCCCAACCCAGGAATCGAACCCGGGTCTCTTGCATTGCGGGCAGATTCTTTACCAGCTGAGCCACAAGGGAAGCCCGAGAATACTGGAGTGGGTAGCCTATCCCTTCTCCAGTGGATCTTTCTGACCCAGGAATTGAACCTGGGTCTCCTGCATTGCAGGTGGATTCTTTACCAACTGAGCTAGGGAATTCTACCAAACATTTAAAGAATAATAATGCCAATCCTCCCGAAACTATTCAAAAAATTAAAGAGGAGGGAACACTTTTATTTTTTTTATTTTTATTTTTTATTTTTTGGAGGGAACACTTTTAAATTCACCCTATGAGAACAGCATAATCCTGATATCAATGCTAGATAGGACATAACAGAAAAAAGAAAACTACAGGCCAATATCCATATCCTTGGTTAATACTGATGCAAAAATCCTCAGCAAATATCAGCAAACTAAATTCCGCAACTCTTTTTCTTTCTCTTTGGCTGCACCACTTGGCTTGTGGGATCTCAGTTGCCTGATAAGGGGTTGAACTGGCACCCTCAGAAGTGAAACCGCCAAGTCCTAATTACTAGACTGCGAGGGGTTTCCCTTAGCAACTCTTTATATCAGTATATCATGACCAAATGGGACTCAGAACACAAGAGTGATTCAACATATGAAAATCAATGGGTTGCACCACATTAACAGGTTGAAGAACAAAAACATGATTGCTTCAGTTGAGGTAAAAATCTATTTAGCAAGATTCTATACCTTTTCATGGAGAAGGAAATGGCAACCCACTCCAGTGTTCTTGCCTGGAGAATCCCAAGGACAGGGGAGCCTGGTGGGCTGCTGTCTATGGGGTCGCACAGAGTCGGACACGACTGAAGCGACTTAGCAGCAGCAGCAGCATACCTTTTCATGATAAAACACTTAAACTATGCTGCTAATGGAAGTCCTAGCCAGAGCAACAAGGCAAGAAAAAGAAAAAAAAGACATTCAATTGGAAAGGAAAAAGTAAAATTATCTCTGTTCACAGATGACACGATCTTACATGTAGAACACCCTAAAGAGTCTCCCCCAACCCCCATACACAAACAATTATTAGAACTAATAAATGAATTCAACAAAGTTGCAGAATATAAAATCAACATACAAAAATCAGCTGCATTTCTATACATTGACAAGAACAATCCAAAAAGGAAATTAAGCAATTCTAATAAAAATGGGATCAAAAAGAATAAAATGCTTGGGAATAAACCTAACAAAGGAGGTGAAAGACTCATACACTGAAAACTACAAAACACTACTGAGATTTACACAGACTCACATAAAGGGAAAGACATCCCGTGTTAATGGGTCAGGAGACTTAGTACTGTTAAAATGTCCGTATTACCCAATGTGCTCTACGGAGTCAGCGTAATCTCTGTCAAAACATCAACAGCATTCTTTGCAGAAATGGAAAAATTCATCCTCAAGTTCATATGGAATTTCAAGGAGCCCCAAATTGCTAAAACAATTTTGGAAAAGAAGAACACTGGTAAGACTCATACTTACTGATTTCGAAAGATATTACAAAAGTATAATAATAAAAACAATGAGTTACTGATATAAAGACAGACAAATAGACAACTGGAATAGAATAGAGGGTCTGAAATAAACCGTCATGTATATGCTCACCTGGTCATCAACAAGGGAGCCCAGACTACCCTGGGGAAAGGACAATCTCTTAAACGAAGTTTTGGGGAAACTGGATATCCACAAGCAGAAGAATAAAACTGGATCCTTACTTTACGCCATATACAAAAATAACTCAAAACAGATGAAATACCTAAACATAAAACCTAACAATTAAAACTCCTCAAAAAAAAAAAAACAAAAACCATGGGGGAAACTTTATGATATTGGGATTGGCAGTGACTGCTTGAATATGATACCATAGCATAGGCAACAAAATAAAAATAGACAAATAGAATACAAAACTTAAAAACTTTTTCACATCAAGGGATACAATCAATACAGTTAAAAGTGAGTTTATGGGAGATAATACTTGAAAATCATATATCTGATAAGCAGTTTATATCCAGAATATATAAAGGCCTGCAACTCAAAAACAAACAAACAAAAAAATCAAATACTATGACTGAAAGTGGGCAAAAGACCTGAATAGACATTTCTCTAAAGATGCTATGCAAATAGCCAACAAGCATATGAAAACATGCTCAACATTACGAGTCATCAGAGAAATGCAAATCAACACCCACAGTGAGTTTGCATGTCACACTACCATCAGAAACAAACACAGATGATACATTTGGGTGAGGATGCAGAGGAACGGGAACACCGTACTGCTGGTGGGACTGCCAAGTGGGCCAGCTGCTATGGAAAGCGGGATGGAACTTCTCCAAAACGTGAAAAATAGGACTACTACATGACCCAGCAATGCCATTTCTGGGTATATATCCCAAAGAAGGGAGAGCAGGGTCTCAAAGAGACATCTGCACACCCATGTTCAAGTAGCACTACTCACAACAGGCAAGGGGTGAGAGTGATCCAGCTGTCCACAAGTAAACAAAATGTGGTAGATACATTGCAACATTATTCCGCCTTAGGAAGCAAGTCTTGGCACATGCTACAATATGGATGCACCCTGAGGACATTATGCCAAGAGAAACAAAAGACAAATAATGTATCATTCTGCTTATAGGAGGTACCCAGAGTAGTCAAATTCATAGAAACAGAATGTGAAGCGGGAGTTACCCGGAGCTGGGGGTGGGTAGGGGCATTGTTGTTTAATGGGTACAGAGTGTTAGATCTGCAGATGAAAAAGCTCTGAAGAGCTGTTGTACATCGATGTGAATATACTTAACACCACTGAACTGTACACTTAAAAAATCACTAAGATGATAAACTTTATCTTACGTGTTTTTTTAAATCACACACACAAAAGACAATTGAAATGATCAGAAAAAACCTGAAAACTAATCCTTATCCAGTTAACTGCATTTGAATCCTATACTTACCTATAATAGATACAGCTACTTAATCCTCAGATAGTGGAAAAAAACACTCTTATTAAGAGGTAGAAGACCTATTATAGCTTCTAGCCCCAAGTCTCCTAACTATTAGACAATATTCAAGAATGGATATGCTTTTTAAAAATTGATTCATACTGAAGTATTTTAGGCTAAATCACATTTTCTAAGATTTGTCTTAATATACTCGGACAAAAACAAAGAGTGTGGGGCTGGGGTAGATGAGAAAGAACAGGGGAATAGTCACAAGTGTTGAAGCTGGGTGATGGGCACATAGAAACTCAGTTGCTGTTTTCTCTACTTTATACTTTCAAATTTTCCCAGTAAAAGACTTTAAAAAGAATAAACAAAATAAGAGGGGAAACGGATAGTTGGATGGATGGATGTTTGGAATAAACAGCAGTAGGATAAATGTACTGAGATTTTCCAACAATAGCATCATACTACACATGCTACTGTTAATTTTTAGAAAGTTTTTTGTTTAACTTGCATTTAACAGATATATTAAAAAAAAAAAAAAAAAACTAGAATGAAATTGAAAGCCTTTTCAAGCTTCAAGTAAATGTTTCTCACCACCTCCCCTGGCCTCCCCTGGCAATAAATAAATCAAAGAAGGTAAATGAGCAAAGAACGGGGGAACATAGGCACCCGGGGGCCGTGGAGAGAGGCCACACATGCCTCTCCACAGATCATATCTGAACAGAAATGGAGAAATTTCTGCTCGGAAAGCTTCCCCCATAAAATCAAGGAACACAAACCAAGCGTGAGAAGGTGTTGCTGACTATTCCTTGGGCACAGAAGACGGACCTGTCCTGTTTCTGTTAAGACAGGAATCAGTCAACCAAGGACCTCAGAATAAGGATGCCAGGGCACAGGACCAAAAAGTACCGGCACTCAAGGGGAAGAGAAGAGACAAAGCTGCAAGATGAAAAACAGGACTGACGCAAGTAAATTCCAGCCAGCTCAGGCACTGGAAGGAAAGATCCCCAGTTAAGAAACCAATGGAATAATACTTGTTGGAGCAGGAGAGACGCACACGGCCTGTTGCATCGTAAGATGGAAGACAAATGGCACAACTAACACAGACTGGGGGATCCAAACCCGGGAGTCAGAGAGCCAGGGACCCCAACTGGGGTCAGGCACGAGGGGGTGAGAGGCTTTGGAGGAGCGGCCTTTCTGAGACAGGGAGAGGCGGGGAGCTTGAGTGGTGCCACGGAGAGGGGAGTCAGAGAACTTGAGCTGAGCTGGGCACTGCCCAGGGCAAAGCACTTCCCCTCCCACGACCCCACCATCTGCAAAATGTGTTCAAAGAAAGGCTCTCCAGGGTCCCTTCCTTGGTTGTAGATAAGTTTTACTCCAAACATACTCCTGACTGTAAGAACGATTAAACACAAGGGGGTAAATAGTAAGGAAACCACTGAAATCTCCACGCAAAGATGCATTTTAAACTTGGCTGCCTGGAAACAAGGGAGGTGGTCTCCAGGATCCCCCAAGGTTCCACTGACCAAGAACAGAAGCAATTGACACTTGCCTGGGAAAATGGAGAAATGCCCTGGCCAGGCCCTGCCTCCCTCCCAACAGGGAGACAAAAAACAGGCAGAGAGGCAGAGGAAAGCAATGCCAGCAGTTGCTGCTCTGACAAACCACTGGGCATGGTACCCACTCCCATTCCCTAGGAGTGGCTGCTCCACCGTTCTCTGGGCACCTGGTACCAACAGTATCACTGCACACCCCATGGGATGTTTTAAAATTGGCAACATCAAGTGCTTCCTTGTGACTGAGCCCTGGCAACTGCTGCACCACGTGTTTTTTGTTTTGTTTTTTTGCACCACGTTTTAATACCCTCCCCTCAAAACAATCTTGAGGTACATACAGTAATTATCCCCATCTCAGGGTGAGGGAAACTGAGGCTCAGTGATGTCAAGTTTGCCCAATGCTGCCTGACAAGTGAGCAGGAAGGTGAGGAGCCCCACCCCACCCCGGTCAGAGGTCACAGAAAGATTCCCAGTGAGGCCTTTTTTATTAGGATTTATTGCTAGCCCGGGGTCACAAGGTCCCCTGCCTCTGGCACAGAGGCCAGCCAGTGGGGTCAGGGCTGCTCCTGACTTATTGACCCCTGACTCTTTTTCTGTGGATCCAGCACAGAGATGGCCATCTGGTTCCATGACCAGAGCGCAAGGATAACTCTGATGGGGTCAGCTGGCGAGGAAGGATAGACCAGCATCCCAAAGGCAGGATCCCCAGGGAGGAAAGGCCCCTGCCACTCCCCATGCAAGCCTCAACCTCCCCATTGGGAGGGCGCGAACCTCCATTTCTAACCCCAACCTGGGGTGGAGGGTGTGGTCTTCAGTTTCCTGGCTGCCCCTCCCGTGTAATAGTTGCCCTACATTGAAACTGTCTAACCCCCCTTCAGGGCCCATGTAGTTATGATGAACTGAAATCAGCCTCAAAGAGAGCACTTGGAAAGGACATCAGGTTCCAGGCCCTTCTCGTTACATTGTTACTTGTGTTTGAACCCTGTTCTCACCTGTAAGGATACAGGCAGTGGGAAGAATACTTCTGTTGGGAGGCAGAAACCTGGCTCTCAGCCCGGAATCTCCCACGACCCCTGCAGGGTTGCCAGTGCCCTAACTTCCCTTTGCTTTAGTGTCCTCATCTCTCAGCAAGGGCGAGTTGCCTGTCCCTAATCACCCCATCCAAGTGTTGTAATACAAATGGAGTCAAGGTTGGCAAACACCCTCTGAATTCTAGGCAGCAGCACCATGACCCCATCTCGCAGCGCTCACATCCTTCCACTCCACCCCCAAGCCCAAAGGTCCAGCAGCCAGTTAGACAGCATCAACCAAGGCCCAGAGGAACAGGAGGAAGCCTGTATTCCGGACGGTTTGGCTGATGCTCTCGTAAAGGTGACTCTGATAGAACCCAGGGGGAAAAGTAAACCCTCTTCTCCAGCAGCCAGAGGGGCCTCCATCTTGCCTGCTCTCCCAGATTACCTAGCCCCACTGCCCCTTCCCCAGAAAGCTCAGGATCACTGATTTCTGGAAACTGCTTAAGTCCAAAAGACTTTTAGAACACGAAGAATCCCTTCCCTATTCCACTTGCCAGGGACATCCCTATTCAGCAACCCCTGTTTTCAGGGCATCCTTGTGAGTTTTGCAGAGGAGGAGGGCTTACTCCACATCATTTGGAAAACAGATGTCCGTCCTTACACGTTATTTAGTGGCCTCACAAATGCGTATGAAAAAGCAGGTGGTCATCTGCAGAGTTAACCTCCCTGGACTTGCCAGGTAGCCCCAGCACAGATCACAGTGCCAGCCAGTCTTGTGACAAGTGTGGGTTGGCAGGGGAGGCTGGGGGGAGGGGTAGATGGACGGCCTGCTCTGCAGAGGGATGGGGACAGAGGACAAGGGCGATGAGGAGGCAGGCGCTTGGGGGGCAGACAGGGGTGGGGTCAGGGAGCCGCCTGCAGGATGAGCTGGGTAATTTCTGCCCTGCTGCCCAGACGCATGGGTATCCCATAATAGGCCGTGCCTGGGCTCACATATACAAATGTAGTCTCGGCCACCTGGTAGAGACCAGCAAAGAAGGGGTTCAGGAGATAGGCTGCCACGTTCAAGGGGAAGATCTGCCCAGCATGTGTGTGCCCAGAAAGGATCAGGTTAATATCTGGCCGGGCCTGGAGGGCTCTCTTAGCAGCCAGGGGCTGGTGAGCTAGCAGGATGGTGGGGTGGTCTGGGCTGCAGCCCTCCAGGGCCTTCTCCAGGTCCATGCCATGGCCAGTGTAGTGCAGGATGTTCGCTTCGATGTCATCCACCCCAGCCAGGCAGATCCAGTCGTCGTCCTCCCGGTGGGCCCCGGTAGCAGAAATCCTCACGTTCTCATTGTGGAGGGGCTGAACGTTCAGGGACATCAGCAGTGCAAACCAGTTGCTGACATCCGACGTGTAGTACTCATGATTGCCCGTGACGAAGTAGGTGCCCAGGCGTGAACGCAGCTGGCCCAGAGGAGCCACAGCCGTGCGCAGGACAGAGGCTTCAGAATCGCACAGGTCGCCCACGATCACCGTGACGTCCGGCTCCAGCGTGTTCACCATCCTTACGAACATGTCCATCTTGGTCCTGCCCACCGTGGGACCCAGGTGGATGTCCGAGAGGAGCACGATCTTGAGGCTGTTCATGGAGGGGGGCAGCCGATGCACGGGCACCTCCACAGTGGTCACCGCTGGGGGCTGGGCGGCGTTCAGCAGCCCCACCACGCTGAGCACAGTGGTTACCATTACTGCCAGTGCCGGCCGGAGGGCCAGCTTCCTTGTCTTGTCAAGGCTGCCCACCGCCCTGCCGGCACGCCAGGCCAGGAGCTGGTAGGCCTGCTCCATGCCGCTGAGGACACAGAGGAAGCAGAGCATGATGACATACGCCCCGAGGCAGGTGTAGGCAACCAGGGAAAAGAGATAGGGCTCCTCGGCCACTAGAAAGATCATGGTGAAGAAGCTGGAATGCGCTAGGGCCAGGAAGGCAGCGACGACCATCTTCCAGAGCTGGAAGCAGGCTGACTCTGCAGCCGGGGAATGCCTGAGATTGCTGACGGTGCTACGCCAGATGTAGATGGAGCCGAGCAGCATGAGCGAGTTGACAAACAGGGCGAGCTGCAGGCGGAACAGGCATCGCCAGGCCCTGAACTCCAAGCTCTCCGCCAGGTAGGACCGGGAGACAATCATGGACACGAAGACAGTGCCGGCAGCCAGGGCGGCCTTTGCGCCCAGGGACAGCTGCCTGAAGATCGCCATTGCCTCAGCTCCTAAGAGGATACCCCGCCAGCTCTGTGCGGGTGAGCTCTGGAAGGTGAGTTCCTTAGATAGGACAGTGGCCAAGGACAGGTTTCCAGGTCAGCTCCTCCTGCAACCAGGAACCGGCGTCAGCTTTGTGGGATATGAGAGCTTTCTTGTCCCCTGTCAAAACCTGAAGGCCACTTACATCTGCCCAACCAGCCTTGAACCCAAGCCACTCAAGTACCAGTCAGCTGCACACTATATCAGTGAACTACAAATACATCTTGTAACAGGATGGGCAGTGTCACTTTCTTACAGTTCTCTGCATCTTTCAAGTATTTCCACAACATGTATATGAACTTTTATAATAAGAAAAACATTATTCTAAATCAGTGGTTCTCAAAGTGTGGTCCAGGGAGACCCTTTGGCTGTTGGGGTTGGGGGGGAAGGAGGGGGGTGTCCCCTGACTGTTTTCAAAAACAGTACTAAGCCATAACCATTCTCTCATGAGTGTACAGTGAAGTTTCCAGAGGTTACATGACATGTGATATGGCAAAACTGAATGCAGAAGTAGCTACGAGCATTCAACAGTCCTCTATTAAGACAGACATGAATGGATACAAGTATACATATGGCTGAGTCCCTTTGCTGTCCACCTGAAACTACCACAACATTGTTAATCAGCTATCCTCAATACAAAATAAAAAATTTAAAGTTTGAAGAAAACAAAGTCTAATATCAAAAAAAAAAAAAACACATGAGAGATTTGCAAAATGTACAATGTCACTTTGTGCCCTAAAAACTGGAGAGAACAACTTATTTAAAAAATATATATATATATATTGTTTATTAACATATAGTTTTAAATGTTCTAACTTCTAGGACAGTCACAGTTTGAGAACCGCTGTTCTAAAGTGTAAACCAGGAAGCCATGGAAAGCTAGTCTGCTGGTATTTTTTTTCAGCTGTAGGCCAAGAAGGGAACTGAGGCAACTGACATAAAGATTCCTGGGGTGGAGCTAGTCTCCTTGTTGGTTCTCATAGCTGGCTGGCTCCCAGACAAAAAACTGCAAGGGAACTACAGACCTGGATAGACAAAGGTTAGCAAATATTCATTTGAGGTGACCTTTTCCCAATAAGACCCAAAACGAAAATATTTTCAGCAGTTGTTTTCCAAGTAAAATTCTCAACCTTGCTTTTAGATAAATGTAGGCCTTTTTTTCTTTTTTCTGCTCTAGGCACTTTATAAAAAGCCTCTTATCAGAAGGTGTAATTTGCAAGCCAAGTTCACCAGCTTCTACTTATAAAACAAGCCCCAGACTCAGCCCACCGGAACTCTGGAGGAACCAAAATTAGTTCCCAGAAAGTGTAGAGAGAAAGGCGCCCGTTTCAAGTCCCCACTCTCACCTCCCAGCTCAGATCTCCCCACCCCCACCTTTCCAAGGCCAGGATGCTGACCTGTACAGGAGCGATCCCGAGTTCCCTAGGCCCCTACCTTAGCTCTGCCGGGTAGACTGAGGCTGTCCTTCTCCCGCAATCGTGCACGACTCTCCCCCCAGCTCCCCGCCTCCCGCGTCCCCGCCCAGCACACACCTCGCCCGGCCAGACCTCCCTCCAGCAACGCTGGCGGCCACCTGCAGCCTGCCCCTCGCCCACCGTCAAACGCTGAAGCTCTGAAAAATCCAAGCCTTAAAAGTAGGCGGAGGGAAGTAGCGAGACGGGCAAGAGACGTCCTCAAAGAGAACACCCCGAAGGTAATTGATCCAATGTTCCCATTGCTGGGGCCTCTCGTGACCCCACTATTCTCCTTCCGGAGCGCTCCACAGAGCGCAGGCAAGAGAGGAGCGCCAAGCCCGAGCCTCCGGCGCCCTCCAAGAACGCGCGCTACTCAGAATCCCACTCCCGGAAACCCGCAAAGCTGGAAAGCACCTCATCTCAGCCTTTGGTTGCATCGATAAGGAAGTGGCTTTCGGCGACAGAGGCGGCAGGAGCGGAACTCACAAGCGACAGAGCTACTGGTAAGGACGAGCGCCCCGCCCGGCCCGCCTCCGACGGGAGGGCCGGCCCACTGCCTGAGCTTCCCCGGTAGCCGGGCGGGCCCGGGCGTGCCTCGGGGGTCCCGGGACCTCCGCCCTGTGGGGACCCAGGTGGCCGCAGCCCCAGCCCGGTTCCCCGCCAGCGTTTTCCCGATTCATCATTTGTGCGCGGGGGTCCTGTGGACTTACGTGCAAACCACGCGCAGAGCCCAGCAGCAGCGGCACCAGCAGCAGAGCGAGGAGGCGAACGACCCCCGGCATGTCCACTGTCGGGCCTCCCGGCTCTGCAGTCAGCCAGGGCAGCCGTTCGGTGTCACTTGACCGAGGACCGGGGGCCTGGTCCCGCCCCACGCCGCCTCCGCCCCGCGCCCCGCCCCGCCGCCGCAGCCGCGGAGCCCGGAGCCAGGGTAGCCGAGAGCCTGGGGCCACACGCGGCCGCGTGACTGCAGGGCAGTGTTATCTGACCTCGGCGGGCCTCCGCCTGAGGGAGGAACCTTTTGCAAAGACTCAGGAGTACTCGCTGTCAGCGGCTTGATAACGCACCTCCGGTTTGGACTTTAACAAGGGTCTCCTTGCTCCCCGGCTTCCTGGACACGACAGAAACGGAGCAGTTAAACCTAAGTGACTAGATGGATCCTCAGCCTTTCATAGGGGCAGTCTGGAAAACAACCAGGGGTCCGCCAAGTGTGGTCCCTGATCCAATCTTCTATCTGGTACGTGTTAGAATGGGAAATAACGAGTCCTCGCCCAAGAGATAACCCTAGGAATAGGGTCCAGAAATCTATTTTTACCCCTCCAGGTCATTCTGACAGCACGCAAAGCTTGAGAACCATTCTTCCAGGTTACTGATACATTAAGAGATGTGGTTCAACTGTGGCAAAATCTTCGGGAATTCCAGGCAACCCTCAAGGCACCCGGGTCTGCGGAATTTTTATTTCATGCTGGGTTTTGAGAGATAGAAGTACCAACAGCTCCCATCTTTCAGTTTTGCACTTAAGCCACTCAACATCCCTGTGATGCAAGCAGATCTGTCAAGTGGCCGTGCAATATCTAGTATGATCTCTTTTCTACACTTGGGGAAAGGGAGACTCTACTGTGAGTTAACCAGTCCAGGACTGCTGCTGCTGCGGCCAAGTCGCTTCAGTTGTGTCCAGGACTGCTGGTTACCCCTAGATCTGAACCTAAAGTTGTCTTTTCCTACCTGGTTGCCAAAACTCTCTGCAAATCCCCCCTTTGCATCACTGCACTTTAATCAACTTTAATCAAAACTGAGTCTCAGAGGAAGGTGCCTTTAGGGAAATCGCTTTCAAATATATATATGTATATATATTTTCCAGCTTTATTGAGTTACGATTAACATTCTACTGTTGTGGAATCCGGAATCACAAAACACAAGACGATGTGGAGTACCGTTTATTACTGCCAGCAGGTCCAAGGGAATCAGTTCCCAACAAGGACTTCGATGGTTCCCAGAGGCCGGGTTTTATAACCATCTCCCCCCCCCAACCCCCACCGTGAGTGGTTACATGTTAGCAACCTCTTTGTTGTATAGGACTGAGTTTTACAACAAGTAGGTGCTAGGAGAACAAACAATTAAGGTTAAATGTGGGGAACAATGCTTATACATCAAGGGGGGATATCTCCATGGTTAATCTAACAGGGGCAGCCTGACTTTAACTACAGTCTCCGTTTGCCATCTGTATGGAGCGAAGTCTCCAGGAGACCTGGTTTTTATTAGCAATGGTCTTCTCATTCTTGGGCAGGGTTCAGGCCCAGTTATTTACATCCTGTCTTTAAGACAGATGACAGGCTTTAAAATGGAGTCTCTCCTTCTTTCCTCACACTGGCCCCAACACTACAAAAATCACTCATGTTAAATGTATTAACTTGCTAATGGTTTAGTCGCTAAGTCATGTCCGAGTCTTTGTGACAGCAGGGACTGTAGCCCACCAGGCTTCTCTGTCCATGGGATTTCCCAGGCAAGGAAACTGGACTGGGTTGCCATTTCCCTCTCCAGGGAATCTTCCCCACCCAGGGATGGAACCCGAACCTCCTACATTGCAGGCAGATTCTTTAACACTGAGCCCACTGCTGCTACTGCTGCTAAGTCGCTTCAGTCGTTTCCGACTCTGTGCAACCCCATAGATGGCAGCCCACCAGGCTCCCCCATCCCTGGGATTCTCCAGGCAAGAATACTGGAGTGGGTTGCCATTTCCTTCTCCGAACCACTAGGGAAGCCCATATTGTTAACTTGAGACTTGAGGTTAACAATAACAGTATAGGGTTAGCGAATTCCCTGGTGGTCCCAGGATTCGATCCCTGGTAGGGGAACTAAGACCCCACAAGCCAAACTGCGAGCACCCCCCCCCCACCAAAATTATGGTTTATTGATAGACTCCTTGACTAAACTTTAATTAGGCTTCTCTGACTAGAGACTCTTCTAGACTCTTCTAGACCTGGATCTTGGCCTTCTGTGCCTGACCTGTCCTTGCCTGCCCAGAATTGTCCAGTCTTAGCAAATTAGCAAAAAAAAAAAAAAATTCTTAGCAAAGAATCCTGCTAAATCAGTTTGGGAATAATCCCCCAGTTCTTGGTATCTGATCAAGTTCCTCATCCCCACCCCACCTCTCTTGACATCTAACTCTTTGACCTACCCTTCCTGGAGAAGGAAATGGCAACCCACTCCAGTATTCTTGCCTGGAGAATCCCATGGACGGAGGAGCCTGGTGGGCTACAGTCTACAGGGTCGCAAAGAGTTGAACACGACTGAGCGACTTCACTAGCAAAAATCCCTTGAGACCTCCTCTTACAATTTTCCATCCACAAGCCCCTAACTCTGCTGGCTATAAATCCTCAGCTCTCTTTGCTGTAGTTAGAATTGAGACCCATCCCTCTCCACCTGTGGCAGTAGAATTGACTGTTATGACAAAAATCTTGAAGAAAATCTTCCTTACCACTTTAGCAAGTATACAATTTTTTTTCTTTAGCACTATTTTTTTTACAATTTGCAGACCTTTTTCAAACTTAGTCTGGTTTTTAACAATGAGAGTGATGGTTATCAAAGACAAAATTAGTGGTTACAGGTAGTAACCACTGGTAGTAACAGGTAGTAACCACTGGTAGTCCAGTGGCTAAGACTCTGAGTTTCCAATGCAGGGGGCCAGGGTTCGATCCCTGGTCAGGGAACTAGTTCCCACAGCAGTACATGCTGCAACTAAGAGCTTACATGCCACAACTAAAACCCAGCACAGCCAAATAAATAAATAAAGTAGTAATAATAAAGAATAATAATTACTTATGAGAGTGAGGGCCTGAAATGGGGGGAAGGGCCCCCGAAATTTTGTTTCTTGAACTAGAGGGTGGTTACAGGAGTACTCGCCACCTAGTCATTCATTTGTTTTGTGTCACTTCCTGTATCTTTTTTTTTTTTTTTTTGACCTCGCCTCACAGCATGTGGGGTCTTAGTTCCCCAATGAGGGATTGAACCCATGCCCCCTGCAGTGGAAACACAGAGTCCTAACTACTGGACTGCTAGGGAATTCCCTGTAATTGTTTTTAAAATTAGTTTAAAAGTTATTTTGGGGGCTTCCCTGGTGGCTCAGTGATAACAAATCCACCTGATAATAGAGGAGACATGGGTTTCATCCCTTTTCTGGGAAGAGTGCACATGCTGCAGAGCAATTAAGCCTGTGCACAGCATCTGAGCCCATGTTGTAGGACCTGCGTGCTGCAAGTACTGGAGCTCGTGTGCCTAACGCCTGTGCTCCGCAACAAGAGTAGCCACTGTAATGGGAAGCCCGTGAACCGCAACTACAGAGTAGCCCCGACTCTCTGCAGCTAGAGAAAGCCCACCCAGCAACGAAGACCCAGCACATAAAGAAACCTAAAAAAAAAAAAAAAAAATGAGGGGGATTTCCCTGGCAGTCCAGTGGTAGAACTCCATACTTTCACTGCAGGGGGAGGGTTCAATCCTTCATCTGGTCTAAGAACTAAGACCCCACAAGCCTTGAGGCATGGCCAGAAAAAAAAGATATGAGATTCAAATGTTAGCATCCATGAATAAGGTTGTATTAGACTACCACCCCTCTGACCCACTATGTCCTGCATGTGACTGCTTTGGGATTACAATGGCAGTTGAGCAGCTGAAACAGAGACTTTGCTGTTGTTGGCGTTCAGTCCCTAAGTTGTGTCTGACTCTTTGCAATGCCATAGACTGAGCACGTTAGACTCCTCTGTCCTCCAATATCTACCGGAATCTGCTCAAGTTCATGGCCACTGAGTCAGGGATGCTATCCAGCCATCTCATCCTCTGCCTCCCTCGTCTCCTTTTGCCTTCAGTCTTTCCTAGGATCAGAGTCTTTTCCAGTGAATCAACTTTTGCATCAGGTGCCCAAAGTACTGGAGTTTCAGCTTCAGCATCTATCCTTCCAATGAATATTCAGAGTTAATTTTCTTAAGGACTGACTGGCTTGATCTCCCTACCGTCCAAGGGACTCTCAAGAGTCTTCTTCGGCACTCAGCTTTCTTGATGGTCCAACTCTCACATCCATACATGACTATTAGACAAAACATAGCTTTGTACAGACTTTTGTTGGCAAAGTGATGTCTCTGCATTTTAATTCGCTGGCTAGGTTTGTCATAGCTTTCCTTTATGAGCCACAAAACCTAAAATGGATCGTATCTGACCCTTTACAGTAGAAGCTTGCCCAGAGAGTATAGATAGAAGTTTGTTTCTGAGATTTTAGCGCCAGACTCTGTGTTATAGTTGAACTGGAAGTGATAATAGCTGTGGTTGTGCTAAAGGCTTTACCAGCAGTGAGTCAGTCTGCATCACACCTAGTTTCATGTTATTATCCACATTTCACGAATGAGGGAACCGAGTCACAGAGGAGGTGCCTGTCAGTAGCCACAGAGCCAGGAAGTGATAGGACCTCTAGTGTCATTGCCTGACTTTAAACCTCAAGTTTTTTATCTTTATTTTTGTATTGAGGTATGGTTGATTTACAATGTTATGTTATTAGTAGTTTCTAGAGTATAGCAAAGTGATTCCAGTTTATTCATATACATATATATGTATATACTTATACATATGGTTAATTAGAGCCCGGGTTATTTTCACAAGGACATGATGCTTCTGTGCCTGCTCTATTTATAGTTCCTGTCTGAGTGTGCACACATAGTAGGTGCTGCTGTGCTGTGCAATGCTCAGTTGTGTCTGACTCTGTGACCCTGTGGACCATACCCCACCAGGCTCCTCTGTCCATGGAATTTTCCAGTCCAGATTGCTGGAGTGGGTTGCCATTTCCTTCTCCAGGGGATCTTCCCAACCCAGGGTGAAACCCACATTTCTTGTGTCTTCTGCATTGGCAGGCAGATTCTTGACCACTGTGCCACCTGGGAAGCCTCATATGTATGTATCATATATATAATTATACATTAAAATAAATATATATTTATTACATGTATATATATAATTATACATAATATACATATTATTACATGTATAGGATGAAAGAAAACTATGGAGCAAATGAGGCAGAATGTTAACAATCGATGAATTGGGCAAAGGGCATATAGAAATTCTTATTGAATGAAATGAAAAGGTTATTTAAAAAATATAAAATAAAGCCTCCTGTCTACAGATTCAGACAGTTGTGCTGTGTAGCAATCCCTCATGCTTCTCACAAGTCCTTAAATTTTCTGATGAAGAAAGTCACAAGACTATCCTGGGGTTAAATTGTGCAGCCAACTAATGGGTATGATTATGAAACAATCAGTTCAGTTCAGTCTCTCAGTCGTGTCCAACTCTTTGTGACCCCATGAACTGCAGGACACCAGGCTTCCCTGTCCATCACCAACTCCCGGAGCTTGCTCAAACTCATGTATATCGAGTCAGTGATGCCATCCAACCATCACATCCTCTGTCATCCCCTTCTCCTCCTGCCTTCAATCCCTCCCAGCATCAGGGTCTTTTCCAACGAGTCAGATCTTTGCATCAGGTGGCCAAAGTATTGGAGTTTCAGCTTCAGCATCAGTCCTTCCAATGTATATTCAGGACTGATTTCCTTTAGGATCGACTGGTTTGATTTCCTTGCAGTCCAAGGGACTCTCAAGAGTCTTCTCCAACACCACAGTTCAGAAGCATCAATTCTTTGGCACTCAGCTTTCTTTATGGTCCAACTCTCGCATCCATCCATGACTACTGGAAAAACCATAGGTTTGACTAGATAGACCTTTGTTGGCAAAGTAATGTCTCTGCTTTTTAATATGCTGTCTAGGTTTGTTATAGCTTTTCTTCCAAGGAGCAAGCATATTTTAATTTCATGGCTGTAGTTACCATCTGCAGTGGTTTTGGAGCCCCCAAAATAAAGTCTTTCACTGTTTCCATTGTTTCCCCATCTATTTGCAATAAAAAGATGAAACTGTGAAATCATCAGCTTGCAGTTTCCTCACAGTCTCAATAAAAGTTGGCAGCTGTGCCCCAGGACTGGTCCACCTTTCATGACTCTTGTGAGGTTAGGATGGCTGCATGTCCTCAAACTCCCTTTCAGGAGTCTAAAACCAAAATATCTAAAAGCAAAAATACCCCAAGTGAGGCCCTTCTTAATGGGGGAGGGGGATGGGAGGCGGAATGATTTTGTTTTCAACACACACACTCTCTTTTGAGACTTTCCCAGCGGTCCAGTGGTTAGACTTCATACTTCCACTGCGGTGGCCTAGGGTTTGATCCCTGGTCATGACACTAAGCTCCCACATGCTGCATAGTTCGACCCAAGAAAGAAAGAAAAAATGATCAGAAAGTCTAGCCACAGAAGGGCCAAGGTCCCATGGGGTAACAGTAGATCATATATTGCATTGGGACATTCTTTAGGCAGGTAGGTTCTTTCAGTTTGCAACATCTTCTCGTCTGCTGCACCTTTGCCATGGCCTGCAGGCACCAGCAGAAGAGAAAGTTTCTAACTTCTGGGGCAGAGAGTATCGATGCTAATTTGATTACAACCTCTCTGACTGCTATATCAAACACATTGATGTGACCCATGAGATCCCCTAGTTCCCTGTCTCCAGAGCCCTCAGCTGCCTGCTCCATCCAGCTAGCCTGGCTGCACATCTATCGCCCCAAACCAACCACCTGGAGTTTCTGCTCCTCCAGATACCTGTGCGCTCATTGGAACAGAGCACCACACTTCCTCTGTTGTTGCCAGAGGCTGGGTGGTGCAACCCAGAGGGGCAGGCAAGTTCACTCTCTCATGGAGAACCACAGTGCAGTGGGGATCAGAGCGGGGAATGAGCCAGTAAATAAATGTCCTCCTCGCCCTTCTTCGCTCAGATCAACTGTTTCAAGGAGTGGTTTCTCTGTATAGCTTGTCCAGAGACATTCCACATGGTCTAGTGGGCGCACCTGCCAAGGCCCACGTGTCTTCAAGCTGTTCTGAAGTTGTAGCCAGTGTGGGACCATGTTCCTTTGCATCTTTGTGTTGCATCTCAGGGGCCCAGGTGCCTCTAGTGGTAAAGAACTGGCCTGCTACTGCAGGAGATGTAACAAATGCAGGTTCCATCCCTGGGTCAGGAAGATCCCCTGGAGGAGGGCATGGCAATCCATTCCAGTATTCTTGCCTGGAGAATCCCATGGACAGAGGAGCCTGGCGGGCTATGGTTCATAGGGTCATGAAGAATCGGACATGACTGAAGCGACTTAGCACACACACACACACACACTTTACATTTCATCTTTTCTTTCCTTTTCCTTTCCTTTCCTCTCTCCCAGTCATGCATTCTACCTTCCACATAAAGTCTGAGCACTTAGTTCTTGCCTCAGTCTCTGTTTTCTAGCCCACCTAGCATGAGACCATTATTTGTTGAATACGAAGAAACTGCTCTGCAGCCTACTATTTAAGCTTTCTCTATCGGTGGGTTCTGGGGATGTCCTCTTAGATTTTGCTTTTAGGATCACAGGTCACAATTCATTCCCAATTCAAATCCCAGATTTAATGCCTCTTTCGGAATGAAGTAATTAGTGCTTGCACTAGCTGGAAGAGTTCTTTTTCTTCCTACATACATCTGACTTATGACATTTATCTTTATCTGTTATGGCTCTTTATGTTCTGTGTCTTAACTCAGACCCTCATCTTCTTTTAATTATGAATGAATTAACTATTTTTGGTCACACTGTGAGGCTTGTAGGATCTTAGTTCTCCGACCAGAGACTGAACCTGGGGTCCCCAACCGTAGAAACGCAAAGTCTTAACCGCTGGACCACCAAGGAATTCCCACGCGTTCATCTTTCTTATAGGATCACATTTTGGGGTCTTTATGCTGTTTTTTGGCCTCCAGTCCCATCACCTCTCTTCTCCTTTGTAACTGTTATTTCTTTTGCCAAGAATCTTCTTCCTTTTTCCCTTCTTGCCTCCAGCAGTCTTCTGTTCCTTTTGTTCAGGTCCTTCAAGACTTAGAGAATGACCTCTTGCAAGAAACTTGCCCAGACTCACCTTCAGACTAGGTTAGTGCTACAGACTGAAGGTTTGTGCCCCTCCCCAAATTTATATGTTGAAACCTAATCCTCAAAGTGATGGTATTTGGAAATGAGGTCTTTGAAGTCTTCGGAGTGATTAGCTCATAAGGATGGGGCCTTCATGGATGGGATTAGTGCCCTTGAAAAGGAGACCCCCAGGGACTTCTCTGATGGGCTGCCTTTCAGTCCAGAGACCACACGTTCAGTCCCAGGTTGGGGAACTAAGATCCCACATGCCATGAGGTATGGCCAAACGTTTATTAAAAGAGAAAGAGTACAGTGCTTAGGACCAGGTGCTTTCACTGCAGTGGCCCAGGGTTCAATCCCTGGTCAGGCAACTAAGATCCAGCAAGCCATGCAGCCAAATTAAAAAAAGATTGACATATCTGACGCACTCAGTGAGAGAGACAAAGTCAAATTTACAGTGCACACCAAGACCACACTGCCCACATTTCACAGCCCAGAGTTTTCTGTTACAAGGCAACATGAAGACTTTGTGTGGCTACATGACACTCTTATTGAAACTACAGACTATGCTGGGCTTATTATCCCGCCAGCGCCGACCAAGCCCGACTTCGATGGCCCTCGAGAGAAGATGCAGAAGCTGGGAGAGGGTGAAGGGTCAATGACAAAAGAAGAATTTGCCAAGATGAAGCAAGAGCTAGAAGCGGAGTACCTTGCTGTCTTCAAGAAGACGGTGTCTTCGCACGAAGTCTTTCTCCAGCGGTTCTCCTCCCACCCTGTTCTCAGTAAAGACCGCACCTTCCACGTGTTTTTGGAATATGATCAAGATCTAAGTGTCAGGCGGAAAAGTACTAAAGAGATGTTTGGTGGCTTTTTTAAAAGTGTGGTGAAAAGTGCTGATGAAGTTCTTTTTTCAGGAGTTAAGGAGGTAGATGACTTTTTTGAGCAAGAGAAGACTTTCCTCATCAACTATTACAACAGGATCAAGGATTCCTGTGCAAAGGCTGACAGGATGACCAGATCTCATAAAAATGTCGCAGATGATTATATCCACACTGCAGCCTGCTTGCATAGCCTGGCTTTAGAGGAGCCTACAATCATCAAGAAGTACCTCTTGAAGGTGGCTGAGCTGTTTGAAAAACTTAGGAAAGTGGATAGTCGAGTCTCCTCAGATGAAGACTTAAAGCTGACGGAGCTCCTGCGATACTACATGCTCAACATAGAGGCTGCCAAGGATCTCTTATACCGATGCACCAAAGCCCTCATTGACTATGAGAATTCAAATAAAGCGTTGGATAAGGCCCGGTTAAAGAGCAAAGATGTCAAGCTGGCCGAGGCACAGCAGCAGGAATGCTGCCAGAAGTTTGAACAACTCTCTGAATCTGCAAAAGATGAGCTGATCAATTTCAAACGGAAGAGAGTGGCAGCGTTCAGGAAGAATCTAATTGAAAATGTCTGAACTGGAAATAAAGCATGCCAGGAACAATGTGTCCCTCCTGCAAAGCTGCATCGACCTGTTCAAGAACAACTGAGTGAAGGACTGAATGTGAAGAAAGCCCGCATCACTTGCACTTAAATCATTACCACAGAAGATTGATTTGATTTATCTTGACTTCAGTTTAAAATTATGTGAATACATATTTTGATTTCTAAAGATCTTAACACTTAACCATGTTGGTTTAAAAATATTTCTATTGCATGCTCCTTGGACATAACTAATCTTGATGCAGTTAATACCTCAGTGGGTAGAATCTTAAGTACTGGGTTCTCCTCTAATTTGTAGTAATGAAGAAGGGGTTCTGGAGCGAGTGTAATCAGCAGGGGCCCTGCACATGTCATCTCCAGTTTCATGTGCTCGGGTCCCTGTAATTTAGGGTAGGTGCCTGTTAATAGCAGATGAGTCAGCTACTTGTTGCAGGTGACAGACATTCCATCCCTTTGTCAAGTGATTTTCCCCTTTCTTACTCTCACAGATCGGTAGTCACCTTCAGTTGTTTGTACTATAACAAGAGCAAGAAAAATATCATATCTTTATATATACCCTTTGCAACTCCATGTTTGTAGCTGGGATACAAATATTTGTGGGGAGAGGCTTATCCTGAAGGTATAAGAACAACTAATGTGAGCCCCTCCCTTCCTGGTGGGGGCACAGTATGTGTGTGCTTGGACTTTTTATAAAGCATCCAATAAAATAATCCATGCTCAAAAAAAAAAAGAGACTCCTTGAGGACTTAGGTCTGCCCCAGGTGTGGAGGTGGCACAGTGCTTGGATTTCAGGGACCCTGGCACGTATGTGTACCCATGACTGATTCATGCTGCTGTATGGCAGAAACCAACACAATATTGTAAAGCAATTATCTTTCAATTAAAAATTGATATTTTTTTTTTTAAAGAGTGAGAGACACCAGAATGTTCCCTTGCCCCTTCCATCCATGAACCAGAGAGCAGGTTCTCTGACACCACACCTGGCAACACCTTGATCTTGGGTCTCTCAGCCTCCAGACCACGAGAAATAAATTTCAGTCTATGAGCCATCCACTGGGCCTGTGATAGCAGCCGGAAGTCACTAAGGTAGTTGCCCAACCCTCTTTGGGGTCCACATAACACTCTCTCCAGCTCTAATGGTGGGTAATTAAAGGTTTGCTTATCTGTCTTCTCAAGACTTTGAGGGAACGAGTTGATATTTCTTTAATACAGTGCCTGTCACACAATAGTTGACTATAGGTTAATGGAACACATGCAAAAAAATACAGATGTCTTATCTCTACTGAACTGGAAGTTCCTTGTAGTCAAGGATGTATGTCTGATTCATCTTTGCATTCCGTGCCAAGGGCAGGACCTGGTCTAAGGTAGGTGCTGAACAGTGTAGTGAAAGAATGAATAAATTCACGATACTAAAGAGAATTTGTCGTTTAAGTCACCTGAGGGGCCTTCCACCTTATAGGAAATCATGATCCAAAAGTTTTGTTTATGGTTCCTTTTTCATTCCAGTTTTATCTTGTATGTTTGTATGTTGTTGTTCAGCCTCTCAGTTGTGTCTGACTCTTTGCGACCCCATGGACTGCAGCACACCAGACTTCCTTATCCTTTCCCCCAGAGTTTGCTTAAACTCTTGTCCATTGAATTGGTGATGTTACCTAACCATCTCATCCTCTGTTGCCCCCTTCTTCTCCAGCCCTCAATCTTTCTCAGCATTAGGGTCTTTTCCAATGAGTCGACTCTTTGCATCAGGTGGCCAAAGTATTGGAGCTTCAGGTTCAGCATCAGTCCTTCCAATGCATAGTCAGGGTTGATTTACTTTAGGATGGACTGGTTTGATCTTTGCCATCCAAGGGACTCTCAAGAGTCTTCTCTAGCACCACAGTTCAAAGTACCCTGATAGCTCAGTTGGTAAAGAATCTGCCTGCAATGCAGGAGACCCCAGTTCGATCTGCTGGAGAAGGGATAGGCTACCCAGTCCAGTGTTCTTGGGCTTCCCTGTGGCTCAGCTGGTAAAGAATCCGCCTGCAATGCGGGAGACCTGGGTTCGATCCCTGGGTTGGGAAGATCCCCTGGAGAAGGGAAAGGCTACCCACTCTAGTATCCAGGCCTGAAGAATTCCATGGACTGTATAGTACATGGGATGGCAGAGTTGGACACTACTGAGCAACTTTCACTTTCAACCTTCTTTATGGTCTAACGCTCACATCCATACATGACTACTGGAAAAACCATATTTGTTTGTATGAGGTAAGACTCTATTACTTGCATTCCTAAATAATATTTTGTGTACTTTGGCATACTTTTAAACTTTAGACAAGTGGAATCATTCTTTTTAAGGCTAAACTGTGTTGTTATGTATAGCTGTAATTCTTTTATTATTCCCTGCTGTAAAATCTTCTCTCTAAAAAAACAAACAAAAAAATCCACTTTTGTTTTTACATGGTTATTTCTGCTTTCTGCTATTAGGAACTGTGCTGCTGTATCATACCGAAAACACTTATTAAATACAAAAGAAAAAAATGAAGTGGAGAAAATGGATACAACCTTAACAAGGTAATCACAATTAATATCAGTGATAAGGGGCTGACAGTGGGCTCCTCCAGTGACGTCTGAGAAGGACTGTATTCTAGTCCAGCAGTCCCCAACCTTTTTGGCACCAGGGACCAGTTTCATGGAAGCCAGTTTTTCCAGGGACTGGGGCGTGGGAGGGTGTGTGGGGGGAACGGTTTTGGGATGATTCAAGTGCCGTTACATTTACTTTATCTCTATTATTATTACATTGTGATAGACAATGAAATAATTCTACAGCTCACCATAATGCCGAATCAGTGGGAGCCCTGAGCTTGTTTTCCTGCAGCTAGACAGTCCCATCTGGGGTGATGGGATAGCGATGGGGAGCGGCTACAAATACAGATGAAGCTTCATTCACCTCCTGTTGTGGCCCGGTTCCTAACAGACCACAGACCAATATCAGTTTGTTGCCTGGCCTCTGGGGACCCCTGTTCTAGTCCAGAGACCTTAATCTGAATCTAATCATGAAGAAACAGCAGAGAAACCTCAATGGAGGACTTTTTATAAAATAACTGGCCTGTATTCTTAAAAATAATTCTATTTCTTTTCAGCTGTGCTAGGTCTTCCACGCTGTGCAGGCTTTTCTTGTCTCAGAGGCTACTCTCTAGTTGCAGTGTTCAGGCTTTCGTTGCACAGCATGGGCTGTAGGCGGCCCGTGGGCTCAACAGCTGCAGCTCTGGGATTCTAGAGCACAGGCTCTGTAGTTGTGGTGCATGGGCTTAGTTGCTCTGAGGCATGTGGGATCTTCTGGGACCAGGAATCGAACCCATGTCTCTTGCATTGGCAGGCGGATTCTTTACCACTGAGCCCCCAGGGAAGACCCCTGTATTCTTTTTTGGAACTAGACTGGAACAGTTTTAGGTTTGCAGCAACGCTGAATGAACAGCACAGAGGTTTCCCATTCCCACGTAGGTTTACCACTACGTACACACCGCCTCTCCCGCTATCAGAATCCCACACCAGATGGGTCGCCTGGTACAGCCAGTGAAGCTGCTTTCATTCAATATGATCACCCAAAGCCCATGACTTCCATTAGGGCTCACTCTTGATACTGCATATTCTCTGGGTTTTGAGAAATGTATCATGATATCCATCCACCATTATAGTATCACACAGAAGAGTTTGGCTGCCCTGAAAGTCCTCTTCTGTGCCTGTTTATCCCTCTCTCCCCGTATCACTTGGCATCAGTGATCCCTTTACTGTTCTCAAAGTTTGCCTTTTCCAGAATGTCACATAGTTGGGGGAATTCCTTGATGGTCCATTGCTTGGGACTACACATTCTCACTGCTGAGGGCCCAGGTTCAGTCCCTGGTTGGGGAGCTAAGATCTCACAAGCAGTGCAGTGCAGCCAACAACAACAACAAAAAAAAACAAATAAATAAAACCCCCAAACATAACATCATATATAGTTGGAATCATACAGTATATAGTCTTTCATATATAACCTTCTTTTACATAGTAAAATGTATTTAAGTTTCCTCCATGTTTTTTTGTGGTGGAATAGCTCATTTCTTTTTAGTGCCGAGTAATCCTTGGAAGAAAAGTTATGACCAACCTAGATAGCATATTGAAAAGCAGAGACATTACTTTGCCAACAAAGGTCTGTCTAGTCAAGGCTATGGTTTTTCCATTGGTCATGTATGGATGTGAGAGTTGGACTGTGAAGAAAGCTGAGCGCTGAAGAATTGATGCTTTTGAACTGTGGTGCTGGAGAAGATTCTTGCGGGTCCCCTGGACTGCAAGGAGATCCAATCAGTCCATCCTAAAGGAGACCAGTCCTGGGTGTTCATTGGAAGGACTGATGCTGAAGCTGAAACTCCAGTACTTTGGCCACCTCATGCGAAGAGTTGACTCATTGGAAAAGACTCTGATGCTGGGAGGGATTGGGGGCAGGAGGAGAAGGGGATGACAGAGGATGAGATGGCTGGATGGCATCACTGACTCGATGGACATGAGTCTGAGTGAACTCTGGGAGTTGGTGATGGACAGGGAGGCCTGGTGTGCTGCGATTCATGGGATCGCAAAGAGTTGGACACGACTGAGCGACTGAACTGAACTGAATTGAATAGGCGTGTGGTGGATCTCACTGTTGTTTTGGCCTGTACTCTAGTGTCAATAGCATAACAATAAAATCTGAAGGTTCGGATTCTAGAACATTAGATAGAAGAAACACCTAGATACAATACATGATATTGGACTGTTTCCTGCCCAGGGGAAAACGTGCTATACAAGATGTTGTTGTTGTTGTTTAGTCCAAACAACAACAGTTGGGATTGAATCCACCTCCCTTATGTCTCCTGCATTGGGAGGCAGATTTTTTTTTTTACCACTGAGCCACCAGTGCATCTCCCACAACTCCTGCGTTGCAGGCAGAGTGTTTACTGCGGAGTCACAAGGGAAGCCCGTAAAAGACATTATTAGTTGACAAAACTGGAATGGGGGATATAGATTAGTGAATTTGATCATTAATGAATTTGAGCGTTGTAGTTTCATTCCCAGGTGGGGCAGTGGTAAAGAATCAGCCTGCCGATGCAGGAGACACGGCTTCAATTCCTGGGTGGGGAAGATCCCCTGGAGAAGGAAATGGCAACCCACTCCAGTATTCTTGCCTGGAGAATCCTATGGACAGAGGAGCCTGGCAAGCTCCATGGGATTGCAAAGAGTCAAACATGACTGAGCACAACAGAGAGTTTCGGTTCCTAGGACATACATACTAAAAGATTAAAGGGTAAATGGCCTGATGTATGCAATCTTCTCTCAAATGATTAAGAAAAAGAAATATGGCATAAGTTATTCATTTGTAAATGTGTATAAAGGATATATAGGAGTTGTATGTACTATCCTTGCAATTTTTTTGTAAATTATTTAAAAATAAAAATTTAAGTAATTACAATTACAATGCTGGGACTTAATCACTGGCAGTCCACTGGTTAGGACTTGGCGCTCCCACTGCTGGGACGGGTGTGCTCTGTGGTCGTGGAACTAAGATCCCTGAAAGTCGAGTGGTGCGGCCAAAAAATTTAATAATGATAAAATAACAGTACTGCCTTTAACATTCCATCCACATCTTTTGATGCACACATACAAGCTTCTCGAGTGTATTCTGAAGCGTGGAATCTAAATCATAAGGTGTGTGCATCTTCAACTTGATTTGCTCAATAGTTTACAAAGTGCCACCGACATCCTCATTAATTTTATATATGCACTGTCTCTCTCTCTCACTGAAATGTAAGGTCGTTCGTGGACCCGCAGCATTAACCTCACTAGGGTGCTGGTTAGAACTGCAAACCCTCAGATCCCCATCTCTGCCAGATTTGGTGAAAGAGAAACTCTGGAGTCACTTGTGAATCTGCGTTTTTCAAAAGTCCTCTAAATGATTCTAAAGTCTAAGCAGCGCTGATCCATCAGGGCCGCGTCTGGCTTCCAGACCGCCTTCTCTAAAGGAGCGATCAGCGGAGCCGGGGATCAAATGTTAGACAAGCAGAAACTAGAGGGCAGCGCGCCTCCCTAGGACACCCTCTCTGTACGGGCAGCTTCGCCCGGACCCCCCGGCTGGTGGGGAGGGGCGGCCGGACGGGGCGGGCCTGAGGCTGGCGTCTCCGCCTCTTCAGCGTTCGGCTCCCTTTTCTTTTCCTTCTTTCTCCTCTCTTTCCTTCCTTCCGCCTGGAGCTATGGAGCCGGGGCGCCGGGCGGCCGCGGCGCTGCTGACGCTGCTATGCGCGGTATGCGCGCTGCACTCGGGGCGCGCCCAGTACGAGCGCTACAGCTTCCGCAGCTTCCCGCGGGACGAGCTGATGCCGCTCGAGTCGGCCTACCGGCACGCGCTGGACCAGTACAGCAGCGAGCACTGGGCGGAGAGCGTGGGCTACTTGGAGATCAGCCTGCGGCTGCACCGCCTGCTACGGGACAGCGAGGCCTTCTGCCACCGCAACTGCAGCGCGGCGCCGCAGCCCGAGCCCACCGCCGGCCTCGCGCGCTACCCGGAGTTGCGCCTCTTTGGGGGCCTGCTGCGCCGAGCGCACTGCCTCAAACGCTGCAAGCAGGGCCTGCCGGCCTTCCGCCAGTCGCAACCCAGCCGCGAAGTACTGGCGGACTTCCAGCGCCGAGAGCCCTACAAGTTCCTGCAGTTCGCCTACTTCAAGGCAAGTCCGGTCGCCCCGCCTTACGCTTAGGCCCCGCCCCGCGCCGCGGTTAGGCCCCGCCCGCCGCGGTTAGGCCCGCCCCTAGACCCCTGCCTGGTGCCTGCGTCCTGGGCCCGATCGCACCGCCCTTTCTAGACTTAATTCTTTCGCACTCAGCGTCGCTAAGGGAGACCTTCAAATCCTCTGCCTTGTATTCTATTTCATAGATAAAGATGAAAAATACTTTTCTTGAAGGGTGGTTCTGAGGCAGAGGATGTATATCTAACGACTAGCACAGTGTTATTTGAAGACAGACTTCTGTTTTTAGTAGATACCATCAAAATCCCTTTTCTCAAGTGAGTAGGGCGGGAGAGGACCTGCGGGGCCGGTCAGTCTCTTTTAAAGAGGAATTTAAAAGGGCAGGGCTCCTTGGAAGGACACTTGCCTGTCTGGAGGAGGAGAACCTGAGCGCTGTGATTCCTCAGGGCTGGCGCTCTCCGCTGGCTTTCATCTACAGTGTAACGCGGTTGTCTTCCTCCTTTTTATGACTGTTTGCATTCCGTCTGTGATTGCTGGCTAAAAATAGCCACAAATTGCAGTTGTCTACGGTCCTTACACGGGGGACCCTGAAGTTTTAAGAACGGGCTGAATTCCCTGTTAACTGGATAAAGAGGCTTTAGCTTGGCGGGTCTTCAATGGGTTTTGCCAAGAGAGCCCTCTTAAAGCTGTTTCCACTTTATTGGAAAACGATTTGGTAAACTCTGTGTCTTTGGGCTGCAAGATCTGCTTTTCATATTTCTCTGAAACGGGTCCACGTGTATGTTGCATTCGTATGGGCCATAAAATAGCACAAAACCCTAAATAGGAGAAAAACTGGGTTATTTCTATGCCTGCTACAGCTTTATATAAAGTATCAGATTTGTGAATGTTTGTCCTAGCAATTAAAAAAAAAAAAAAAAAGTTTTAAAATAGACCAGGGATGAGATTAATACATTTCCGGAACTCAGAAATGATGGCTGACTCATACCAGCACTATATTTTTACGCTGAAAAAGACTCATTTAATCCTCTTTTTTGTAGAGCTTTTGGCACATACAGTATGAGCCAAATTTGAGTCACATAATCAAGGGGGAAACGTTTTATTTTTAAACCTGGAGAATAATGGGAGCTCTGATTTCTTTAAAATACGGATGAATGTGAAACGAGGCAAAAGGGGAGGAACAGTTAATTCAGGGTGACCGGAAGGCAGGGGTTTCGTCCATCGTGGCATCCGCAAAGGCTAGGAAATTCATAACTTCTCTTCAAAACCCTTTACAGGTCTTGTGACAATCACTTACTTAAAGTCAGTAAAGGGAATTCCCCGGTGGTCAGGTGGTTAGGGCTGTAGGCTTCCACAGGGGTCTAGGGGGGTTTGGGGGAGGGAGGGGCCGAAGAGGAGGCGAGGGGGCCGGGGGCGGAGGCGGGGTGGGGGGTGGGCAGGGAGACAGTCCCACTCCAGGCCGCTAGATGGCATTCCTCAGACATCAGCACGGATATCTGGAAGGGCGGGCTCTGCCATTATCTCCAAATGACTAGGCTCGCGTATGTGGGGTAGTTTCTGCCCTGGCTGTTTGCTGCCCTTTGATTGTCAGAAATCCAGACCGTGCCAAATATTCCTTTATTTTCTCTCTCCAAACAGAATTCCCTAATTCCTGTCCCCGAGGCTCCCTCTGGATTGGCTGAAGGAGTCTCCCTCCACATGTATGGGTCCCCCCCCCCACTCCCGCCCCCCGGCTCCCCCAGATTGTGCTGGGATTTCAGGGCATGGAGGGGCCATGACATCCATGGTGGGGGAGGGCCCTCTGCCACTCGTGTGTCCACACAGGGAGGTGTCCCTATCCCTTTCTGCGAGCCTTTTCACTCACCTCATGGCACCTCCTTCTTCCCTGAAGACTTCTGGGCTCTGCCTGCAGGTACCAAACCTGAGGATCAAGGGCCACAGACCTTGCTGCCCCTGCAGACTCCAAGGAGGGAGTTTTTTCTAGCCTAGAGGATTCCTCTTCCTCCTCTTTTTTTTTTTTTTGGCCATGTGGCATGGCATGCTGGATCTTAGTTCCCCAACCGGGGATTGAACCCATATCTCCTGCAGTGGAACCTCGGGTCCGGAACCGACAGGGAAATCCTTCCTCTGTCTTCTTCTTCCAGGCCAGTCAGCTTCTTCCTGCAGTTCCCTCTCTCAATTTCCTCTTCTTCACATACTTGCCAAGTTCTCTAAGGAGTACAAGAGCTTTGGTCATACCTCTATGTCCTGACCTCCCCTGAGGCAGTGAGACTCAGAATCAGCTGATCAGCACCAAATGGGGAGAAGACAGAGAGGGGGAAAGAGAGGGAAACATGAATTAATTTCATGAAAATATTATGTAGTCGTGATGTCCTGTCCAAGTCATTGGTACTTACCAAGTCCTGCCTTGTCCTAAGAACTCTGCCAGCTGCCAGGAATGCAGAAGACAGGATGACATAAAAGAGGCTCATGGTCCAGTGGTTAAGACTCCTCACTCCCAATATAGAGAGCCTGGGTTTGATCCCTGGTTAGGAAACTAGACCCCACATGATGCAACTAAGACCAGCACAGCCAAATTAATTAATTAAATAAATATACATACTTATATACCCTGATGAATATATACCTTGATAACTCAGCTGATAAAGAATCTGCCTGCAATGCAAGAGACCCCAGTTCGATTCCTGGGTTGGGAAGTTCCCTTGGAGAAGGGATAGGCTACCAACTCCAGTATTCTTGGGCTTCCCTGGTGGTTCAGCTGGTAAAGAATCCGCTTGCAAGGCGGGAGACCTGGGTTCGATCCCTGGGTTGGAAAGATACCCTGGAGAAGGCTACCCATTCCAGTATTCTGGCCTGGAGAATTCCATGGACTGTATAGTCCATGGGGTCGCCAGGAGTCGCACGTGACTGAGTGACTTTCACTTATACTTTCATATATATATATTTTTAAGAGTCTCTTGATTGAGGTCGTGGGGAAAGGGAGGACTCACTTTCATGTATAAGCAGGGATCTTCCTCCCAGCCCCCAAGATTCACTTCCTAGAACAGCACCTGTCCTGTAGAGGCTCTCAACAAATATTTGCTGAGTGAATGAATGAGTGAATGAGGAGGTGGTGGGGGTCCTCGGGAAGATGAAACAGAGGTTCTGTGAGAGACCTGGGAAAATACTGATCTACCTGTCAAGGTTCTGGCAGAAAATATGTGATATAGTTATACAGGGTAACTGGAGGAATACTTATGAATAAGGCAGTTACTTACAAAAGCTGGGGTGAGACCCACCTCCCAGGCCAGAAGGGGTAACGTGGATGGAGAGAGACTAGATGGAGAGACCTTCAATTAAGGGAAGGAGCCAGGACGAAAACAGCCCAGCCTTATTCTCTTCCCTTCCTTCAGTCTCCTGTTGGGCACCTGTTGGGGCTGAACCCACTGAAAGCTAGAGGGCAAGGGAGTCCACAGGGACAGCCCATACGCCAGCCTCCTGGGCAGGGCAGGGTGGAGACGGCAGAGTAGATCGGGGCAGGCACAGAGGGTACATCGGCTCACCCATAGGAATGAACGCTCATGCCTTGTGGCTGGACCAGGTATGCTGGGCCTTGGAAATCACTGAGCCCTTAGCTGGAAACACTGTGTAGAAACACAAAATTGCCTAAGGACTGAACAGACGTTCTTGTTTTACAGAAATCACGCTCACCACCCACTGAGTAGTGCTTGTCTCTCCTCTCTGGACTTTAGGCAAATAATCTTCCGAAAGCCATTGCAGCTGCTCACACCTTTCTACTGAAGCATCCTGATGATGAGATGATGAAGAGAAACATGGCTTATTACAAGAGCCTGCCCGATGCCGAGGACTACATTAAAGACTTGGAAACCAAGTCGTACGAGGTACATTTGGGTTTTTACACAGTGGTTAGTTGCAGTGTGAATTTTAGAATAAGTGTATCTTAGTGAACAGCTACTGACACTGAAGGACTGATAAGTGATTTTTGATGACATTTAATGAGTATTATGACAATAGAAATGACTGCCTTGGGATTCCCCTGGTGGTCTAGTGGTTAAGACCTCGTACTGCTAATGCAGGGGGTGCAGGTTTGATCTCTGGTCAGGGAACTGGATTCCACATGCTGTGGGGTATGGCCAAAAAATTAAAAAAAGAAGAAAAAATGATTGCCTTTTTAACACCAAGTTGATCCATTTAAGAATGCAATTTTATATTGCATGGTGATTTTAAAGTCACTTTTTTCCCCTTTAAATGCTGCATTTTAGAAATATGGTCATTTGATCATTCAGTTTTAAGATGGTATAAAAATGGGTCTTGGAAATCATCTGAAAATGACTAAGAACAGAAGAACCTGGAAGTAGGTCTTCATCTCTGATGCAACTAGGAAACATGTATTTTTATACACACACACAGCACATACCTCAAGATGGAAGGGGAATAAGGTTCTAGGAGGACAGACTCAACAGGTTACAGGATATTTGAGTCTGTGCATCTGCAGAGGGGATTCTGAGGGGAATGAGTGAGGACAGTAAGAAGAGGATGAGTCCAGAGCACTTACTGCTGTCGGGGCCTGTTGAGTCTGGGCTCCAGGTGTGTGGGTACCAGTGGGGCAGGAGCAGGGGTTGAAAACAGAGGGATGGGTTGGAAGTGCCCACCGGGGCTCCTAGAGCCTCAGGTCTGACTCTAGGGTTTCCCATCGTGGGACCAGACTGCAAGCTCACTTTTTCACCAGCGGTGACCCTCAAACATTGTGGGCAAAATCTCTTTTCTGGAGCCCATCTGGTCTCCAGGGAGGAATTCCCCAGCCTTCCGCAGGGCTGGCGGAGTGTCTGAGAGCCAGTCTGGGGAGAGGGATGGCGATCTCACGGCTGAGTTGGAGGCCTCACCTGTTCCTGGGTGTCAGCCCACACCTCAGCTTGATTGCTGTGCCTGCTCCCTGGGCCTTCAGCCTTTATGGGTAGAATCTCTAGAACAGACTTGGAAGGTGTGGTCCCTTAGGGGAGCAGATGGCTGCTGGCGGGGGAAGCCAGGCTCCAACAGCCAGGTTCAGACTTTCAGCCAGCGTTCCATCCCGCACCTCGTGCCAGCCTCTGTAGTCCCTGGTGTCTGCAGGTGTCTATGGGTTGTGCAGCTCACCTCCCGTGAGGACCCTCCTCTCTGGTCATTTGGCTTTCTGTCTTTCCAAAAGTTGTTGAAATCTCTCGTCTGCTGCTTGCTCCTTTCCTGATCTCCTGTAAGAAGAATTGATCCCTTTTTACTTTCCTCCCTGTTATTGTTCACTGGGTTTGGGGAAAAGAGTTGTGTGCACGTGGCCATCGCACTGTGCTTAGGGGCATCCTCCCTCTGTAGAGTTTTGTTTGTTTTCTTTTCTATTTCATTTATGTGGCTGCCTCGGGATCTCTCGTTGTAGCTCGCAGGCTCTGGGGCATGCAGGCTCCGTAGTTGTGGCAGGCGGACTTAGTAGCTCTGAGGCATGTGGGATCTTAGTTCCCTGACCAGGGGTGGAACGCATGTCCCCTGCATTGGAAGGCGGATTCTTAACCACTGGACCACCAGGGAAGTCCCTCTGCAGGGCTTTCTTTCTGCTGCCACCCTGCCATTTCTGCAGAGCCAGCGGTCTGGTATTTCTGCTTCCCCTGCCCCACACTCCTCTTCCCCCCACCTCCCATCCATCTCCAGGCAAAGCTTCAGTTCTTTGCCTGTCTTGCTTCCAGGGGATGCTGCCTGCCCAGGAGATATAAGGAGATCCATGTTCCTAACCTTAGGCTTTAAGTTGGGTGAAAATTCTAGGTCCCAGGGGTGACCCTCAAATACCCCCTGTCCAGAGCAGCTGAAAACAAAACTCTCAAAGGAGAACCACATGTGTATTTCAAGACCTGTCCTGGCCCCTCCAAGTTAGCAGGTTTCTGCCTGTGTCCAAAATCTCTACTTATTTCTGGTGAAGATGAAGCTGCTTCCTCAGCCCTAGTTATTCCTGGTACCTGGTGGAGGCAACAGGTAGCAAGAATTCCTTGATGTTTCCTCTGGCTGGCATGTGGCTGCCCTACCCAGGAACTCGTGCAGACATGTGAAACTCCTAGTTTATACTTTGCTGTTAGGGCAAGGGCCCTCTGACCCTTGCTTTAGCTTATCTTTTCCTTGAATTGATTTTTAAAATCAGTTTTATGGAGGTATAATTTATTTAAAACGAATCTTCTAATTTTAAGTGTATAATTCGATGAGTTTTGACAAATGTGTGCAGTCATACAACTACCACCACAATCATACAGACATTTTCTTCTCCCCTAAAAAGTTCCTGCGTTAAAAAAAGAAATTGTTTTAAATTTCCCTCATACCCCTTTGCAGTCATGCCTTTGCCCTTGACCTCTGGCAGCCACTGCCCTGGTTTCTGTCCCTGGTATTTTCCTTTTTTCCTTGATTCAAACTTGATTTTATTATCAAGTATCTGCTAGTTTTTGAGTTAAATAAAATAACTGTACTGCTGTGAACAGGGTAGAAAAATCTAGATGTAGGTAAGTCACTGATTGCCTTCCCAGCTGGGGAGAAGTTACTGTGCAGCACAGGGAACCCAGTCTGGTGCTCCCTGATGACCTGGGTGGGTGGAGTTGGGGAGGGAGGGAGGCTGGAGAGGGAGAGGGTGTGTGCATAATTAGGGCTGATTTGCCTTGTGGTATGGCAGAAACCGGCACAACATTGTAAAACAATTTTTTTTAATTAAAAAAAAAAAAAGAGTGAGCATAGTTTGTCCAGAGTTAATGAGAGTCAAGCTTCATGATAATCTGATTCCTTTTGGGAGGACAAGTCTGTCTCTTCATGTCTGGACATTCCTTGACTTCTCTCGGCTTCCAGAGCCTGTCTTTTTGTTTCGTTTTCGATTGATTTACACTGTGTCAGGTGTACAGAAGAGTGATTCAGTTATACATACGTGTACGTATATATATAAATATATACATGTATATATATATTCAGATTCTTTTCTGTTATACTTTATTACAAAATATTGAGTGAGGTTCCCTGTGCTATACAGTAGATCCTTGTTTATCCACTTTATATTTTATAAGATCTTATGGAAAAACCCAAATGAACTTTTTGCCCAACCCAATATATAGTAATATGTAACTGTTAACCCCAAATTCCCTATATATCCCTCCTGATCCCTTTCCCCCTTGGTAACCATAAGTTTGTTTCTCTGTCTGTGATTCTATTTCTGTTTTGTATATAAGCTCGTTTGTATCATTTTTTTAGATTCCATGTATCATAGGATATTTGTCTTTCTCTGACTTCATTCAGCATGAGAATCTCTAGGTCCATCGACGTGGCATTATTTCCTTCTTTTTTATATATGTATATATGTACCACATCTTCATCCATTCATCTGCTGATGGACATTTAGGTGCTTCCACGTCTTGATTATTGTAAATAGTGCTGCTATGAACGTAGTGGTGTATGTATCCTTTGGAATTAGAGTCTTCATTTTTTCTGAACATATGTCCAGGAGTGGGATGGCAGGATCATATGGTAGCTCTATTTTTAGTTTTTTAAGGAACCTCCATACATCGTATGTTCTCCATAGTGGCTGCCCCAGTCGACATCCCTCCCTTTTCTCCACACCCTCTCCAGCGTTTTTTACATGTAGACTTTTCGCCGATTCCAGAGCCTGTTCATCCGAGCCGTGCGGGCCTACAATGGCGAGAACTGGAGGACGTGCATCACCGACATGGAGCTGGCCCTTCCTGACTTCTTCAAGGCCTTCTATGAGTGTCTCGCTGCCTGCGAGGGCTCCCGGGAGATCAGGGACTTCAAGGATTTCTATCTTTCCATCGCAGGTTGGTAGTGGGTTTTATCCTTGACATAAAGGACACAGCTGCCCCTGCGAGTTCTACATGCTTTCTAGGAAACTCGGGTGGCTTCTGAGAAACTTTTGAGCGTAAATGAGAGTGGGTTAACTGGGGTGGCTGATACAGACATGGATTAGCCTCTGACTTGGCTGGAGCTTCTAGAGGAACAGTGAGTATGGTGTTCAGACACAGGCCTGTGGAGAAGGTTTGTTTCATCAGTCCTACTTGACTGCAGATTCCCACAGGCTTGTAGCAAAATAAAATTGAGCCCCAAAGCATCTCACACCTCGGCTTAGGGAGATAACTTTGATTATGGCAGTTTTTCAGCATGCAGAGTCTGCATGCTCGATCACTAAGTTATGTCTGACTCTGCGACTCCATACACTGTAGCCCGCCAGACTCCTCTGTCTGTGGAAATTCCCAGGCAAGAATACTGGAGTGGGTAGCCATTTCCTTCTCCAAGAATGAAGAGTATAATTAGTGATCACTAAGGCAACTTTGGTAGCTCAGACAGTAAAGGATCTGCCTGCAATGCAGGAGACCCAGATTCGATCCCCGGGTCAGACAGATCCCCTGGAGAATGAAATGGTAACCCACTCCAGTACTCTTGCCTGGAGAATTCCATGGGCAGAGAAGCCTGGCGGTCTACAGTCCATGGCGTCACAAAGATGTCAGGCACGACTGAGTGACTAACACATATACACAAGGTAACTTTTGGGGAAAAAGAAAACATTTTCTGATGATAAAATAATGCATGCTTATTTTAAGAAGTTTGGAAAGCACAAGAAAGAGTAAAGAAAGAAAATTGAGGACTTCCCTGGTGGTGCAATGGTTAAGACGCTGAGCTTCCCAGGGAGCAGGGGGCACCGGTTCAATTCTGATCCTGATCAAGGAACTAAGATCCTGCATTCCTTCAGGCTTGGCCAAAACAAGAAAAAGAAAATTGAAAACACATAAATAGCCCTAGGGGTTTTCTTTAACCATTAGTGGGAAGCAGTGCTCCAGAGGATAGGAAATGGCCAAGAGATGTCTCTAAGTGGTTTGGGAACACAGACCCTCAAACTGCCCCTTGCCGGAAGGGGCCCCAGGTCAGATAAGCCTGGAATTGGTCTGAGGGTTGTCTGCTTCTTGGAGTCTCTGTGCCCCGTGATGATTAATGACTCTCAGAAACCCTGAGGCGGGCAGCTCTTTTACAGTTATTGAGTCCAGGATGGTTATTTGTTGTTGTTGTTTTAGTAAATTTTTGCTTGTGAAACTCTTTTTCTACAGAGTACCTTTATTTTTCTTAACAAAACGTTTTTATTGTGGAATATTTCAAACATATACAAAATATAGAAGAGTGTGAAGGAAGCCCACTTACCCATGACTCAGCTTCGCTACTGTCAACTCATGGCAGAGTGTCATCTGAAAACCCTCCTCTTCCCTCTCAGGTTCAGATCAGATCAGATCAGTTGCTCAGTCGTGTCCGACTCTTTACGACCCCATGAATCTCAGCATGCCAGGCCTCCCTGTCCATCACCAACTCCCAGAGTTCACTCAGACTCACGTCCATTGAGTCAGTGATGCCATCCAGCCATCTCATCCTCTGTCGTCCCCTTCTCCTCCTGCCCCCAATCCCTCCCAGCATCAGAGTCTTTTCCAATGAGTCAACTCTTCGCATGAGGTGGCCAAAATACTGGAGTTTCAGCTTTAGCATCATTCCTTCCAAAGAAATCCCAGGGCTGATCTCCTTCAGAATGGACTGGTTGGATCTCCTTGCAGTCCAAGGGACTCTCAAGAGTCTTCTCCAACACCACAGTTCAAAAGCATCAATTCTTCGGTGCTCAGCCTTCTTCACAGTCCAACTCTCACATCCATACATGACCACAGGAAAAAACCATAGCCTTGACTAGACAGACCTTTGTTGGCAAAGTAATGTCTCTGCTTTTGAATATGCTATCTAGTTTGGTCATAACTTTCCTTCCAAGGAGTAAGCGTCTTTTAATTTCATGGCTGCAAGCAAATTCCAGGTGTTCCCTCATTTTGTATGTTTTGTTTCAATAGATACCTCTAAAAGATAAGAACTCTTTTTTTTATTAACATAACCACCAAACTATTATACCTAAAAGAATTATAACAGCAGTTCCTTGATCTCATCATCAAATATCCAGTGTCCCAGTCGTCTTAGAAATGGCATAAATATGTGTGTGTGTCCCTTACATTTATAATTTGTTGGTTTGAATCAGGTTCAAAATAAAGTCCACACATTGCACTTGGTTAGTTTCTTAATCTTTCAGGTTGCTGTGAGGCCACCATCACCATCCATCTGCAGAACTTTTTCATCTTCTCAGACTGAAACTCTGTATCCATTAAACACTAGTTCCCAGGACCTCCCCAGTGGTCCAATGGTCAGCACTCAGCATTTTTCACTGCTGAGGGCACAGGTTCAATCCCTGGTTAGGAAACAAGACTCCCGGCTTGGCAAAAAAAAAAAAATTGAAGAATAGTTAATTTGCAATATTGTGTTAGTTTCAAGTGTATAGCAAAGTGATTCAGTTATACATATACACATATGTATATATACACACACATTTTTTTCAGATATAATTTCCATTATAGGTTATCACAAAATACTGGGCAGAGTTCCCTGTGCTCTCTATACAGTGCGTGGCGTGCCTGCTCAGTCATGTCTGACTGTTTGCGACCCCGTGGACTGTAGCCCCCCAGGCTCCTCTGTCCATGGGATTCTCCAGGCAAGAATACTGGAGTGGTTGCCATTTCCTTCTCCAGGGGACCTTCCCGACCCAGGGATCAAACCCTTGTTTCTTGCCTCTCCTGCACTGACAGGCGGGTTCTTTACCAGCTGAGCTGCCGGGGAAGCCCCCTATGTATACAGTCGGTCTTTGTTGTTTACCTGTTTTATACATGGCAGTGTGTATCTCTTAATCCCAAACTCCTGATTTTTTCCCCCACCTCCCAAGCCCAGTGCTTCTGGTCCTCAGGGGAAGGGCTAGGATTTAGACCCAGGTGTTCTGACCGTGGTCTCACCTCTTAACCTGTGAAATAGTGTCTCACCTGAGGGGGTTACCCTGGATTAACACTTAATCTCAAACTTTATTTTTGATAGTTAATATAAGCACATACTATCGCATGTGAAAGACAAAGGGATATAATGTGAAAAACGTCTCCTGCTTTCTCAGTTAGGTCCTGACTAGAAAGAGAAGTGCTTTCCAGTTCCCCAGTATAATTACTGTTGAAATGAATAATTCATGGACAGATGCTTCCAGACGAGGACAACTTGCTGTCCATTAGATTCTCTATTCTCCACCCCCTCACCCCTGACCATGCAGTGATTTAGCACAGTATTGAGAATTCTTGCCTGAATCTTTTTTTTCCTATAAAGGTTATGTAAATATAAAACCACTTTCCCCTTTATTTTTGTGCCTGCTTCTTCCATACAGAATACATACCCTACATTACACACTATTCTATTTTATGCTTTTTCCACTTAACAGTATATCCTAACTAGTATGTAGAGACTGTTTCATTATTCTTCTCATTTCTGCCGAGTACTCCGTTGAGGGTCGGGGTAAGAGTGTGCTACTGTTTATTCCACCATCTGGTAGACATTGGGGCTGCTCCAGTCTTTTGCTTGGGCTTCCCTGGTGGCTCAGCTGGTAAAGAATCCACCTACAATGCGGGAGACCTGGGTTCGATCCCTGGGTTGGGAAGATCCCCTGGAGAAGGGAAAGGCTACCCACTCCAGTATTCTGGCCTGGAGAATTCCATGGACTGTATAGTCCATGGGGTCGCAAAGAGTCAAACACGACTGAGTGACTTTCACTTTCTTTCAGTCTTTTGCTATAACATCTACTACTGTACTGGGGAATTTTAGTGGGTTTCTTTTTTGTTGTTCTTGTTTGCTAAGTATGGAAATGTGTTTGCAAAGTCAGCATCAGTGGGATTGATGGTTCAGGGTGAATGTTTCAGTAAATTATTTGGTATTTTAAGGTACTGTTTTGTATTCCTACCAACCAGGGAGAGTGCCTACTCCTCCACAGTCTTGCTGGCAAAATGTGTACCATCATGCTGGACTCTGAAAGGGGGAAAGGGAAGGGCTGAGGACCACGCTGGATTTAGGGACCAGCTCCAGAAGTAGTATCCATCAGTTGTTAACTGTCCACATTTCATTGGCTCAGTTAGTCACATGGCCCCAGCTGAACTGCAAAGGTGGCTGGGAAATGTAGTCTTCCACATCTTTCTATGTGCCTGTATTTAGGTCTGCCTGCTCTCTTTTAAAACCTGTGTGGATTCTGCTGTTTGTATATACCATAACTTCTTAATCACCATCCTACTGATTGACATTTGGGTTACTTTCAAGTTTGTTTGCTTAAGTGTGCCCAAGTCTAAAGAACATTTTCCCAGAAGGAGACTACTGGGTTAGAGAATGTGTGTATTTTAACCTTGGATAAATTTTGTCAAATCGTTCTCCAAAAAACTTGTTCCTTTTTTGCTCCTACCACAAAATATGAGACTGTGAATCCCGATATTCTCTCCTTAACACTGGGTGTTGTCAACTTTTAAACATTTTGCCAATTTAATAGCTTACATTATTTTAGGATTTCTTAATTACAAATAAGGTTAAGATCTTTTCACAATGTTTATCAGCCCCTTTTATAATTTCTGTTACCATCTTTTTGGCTATTTTTATAGCCAGCATTTGTCCTTCTCCTATTGATTTAGCATGCTTCATGTATTAAAGATTTTGGCCCTTTATCGTAAGTAGTGCAAATATTTTACTTTTATCATTTTATCATGATCATTTTGGCCTTAATTGTTTTGAGGGGTGGGGCAGAAGTGGCATAAAGAAAATAATGAATGCACTGCCTGAAAATCTGTGTGTTCTTTCAGATCATTATGTGGAGGTCCTGGAATGCAAAATTCAGTGTGAGGAGAACCTCACACCCGTCATAGGAGGATATCCGGTGGAGAAATTTGTGGCTACCATGTATCATTATTTGCAGTTCGCTTATTATAAATGTAAGTACTCATCTTCTAGGCAATCTGGGCAAGGTACTAAGATTCAGCTTCCGCCTCAGTGGAGAGTACTAACCTTGTAAGATTGTCTTGAGGATTAAATGAGTTGGTAGATGTAGGATGCTTATGGAATTCACACACTGGCACAGGGCAAACTCTATATAACTGGTGTTTTTGTTTATTAATCTTTTTTTTTTGACTGCTCCATGCAGCTTGCAGGATCCTAGTTCCCTGACCAGGAATGGAACACCCTGTAGTGGAAATGTGAGGTCCTAACCACTGGACTGCAAGGGAATTCCTTTTAGAAATTCCCAATGGCTTCCCTGATGGTTCAGTGGTAAAAAATTTGTCTGCAATGCAGGAGATGCAAGAGATGCAGTTTCTATCCCTGAGTGGGAAAGATTCCCTGGAGGAGGAAATGGCAACCCACTCCAGTATTCTTGCCTGGAAAGTCCCACGGACTTAGAGGAGCCTAGCGGGCTATGGTCCATGGGGTTGCAGAAGAGTCGGACACAACTGAGCGATTAAACCCCCACCACTATATATATCATTATTTCCCTTCCTCCACACCATTGACCTTTTCACTCTTAACCCTAAGATCACTGCAGTTGATCCTGCCTTGAACTTGGAGTTTCTCGATCAGAACCTTCCAGACAGACAAAGGGCTCACATGGGAGAGAGAGAAAGGAATTCAGACTTCAAAGCCCGAATTTCCTGCCTTCCTTTCTTTCCCTGTAACCAAGATTGCCGGGGCCCACTTGCTTGAGCAGCGTGTGCCCTGGCGGTTCAGTGATGAGCACGGGACGTTACTGGGGTCATGTGCTATGGGGAAGACTCTGCTCTCCTGATGACATATCTGGTCCGTGGGCAGGAGTCTGACTAGCTTCCCCGAGGCTGTCTTTCAGACTCAGGGGTGCCTGGTCATGGGGCCTCGGGGATGTCTTGGAGGACTGAGAAGTGACTTTGGCTTCCACAGCCTCCTCCCCTGCTGTGAGCATCTTGTTCTTTGTGGAGTTCACTCTGCCCACAGCAGACACCTGCCCACCTACCTGGTAATCCCACCTTGTCTCCTCTCCAGGACACACCAGAGGCCTTGCCTGCTGAAGGTCAAAAAAGGGGAAAAAAGGAAAGAGAAAAATTTTGCTTCATTCCCTCTCTCTCTAACTTTTTAACTAAAAAATTTAAACTTTTGCTGCTAATCAAGATGATTCCTTTGTTCCTAAAAAGTCTCTGATACTGACATTTACACCATGTTTTTCTGAGGAAGGTAACTGGCCTCTCTCAGCAGTGAACCTGATCTTCACCAGCCTGTTCAGTTCAGTTCAGTCTCTCAGTCGTGTCTGACTCTTTGCGACCCCATGAATCGCAGCACGCCAGGCCTCCCTGTCCATCACCAACTCTTGGAGTTCACTCAGACTCACGTCCATCAAGTCAGTGATGCCATCCAGCCATCTCATCCTCTGTCGTCCCCTTCTCCTCCTGCCCCCAATCCCTCCCAGCATCAGAGTCTTTTCCAGTGAGTCAACTCTTCGCATGAGGTGGCCAAAGTACTGGAGTTTCAGCTTTAGTATCATTCCCTCCAAAGAAATCCCATGGCTGATCTCCTTCACCAGCCTGAACCCCATCTAAATGTGCAAAGAAATGGCCCGAAATGCCCCTTGGTTGGGACATTTCTGAGACCAGCAGGAGGCCGAGGGCTGTTGTAAAGAGGTGTCTTTCTCGTGTCCCCTTTCGTGGAGGGAAGGGTGAGTTTATTTGCCACTGTCAGCCTGGCATGGACTGTCTGGTAAAGGATTCTTTAGCAGAGAGGACGAGAGTCTCTTCTATATAATGTGTGGACACGCTTCCCTGCCGGGCAGCACTGAGCTCACAGCATGTTCCAGCAAATAGCTGTTGACTGCATTCTAGTGTGGAGGGGCGGTCTTCTACTGGACAATGTCTTTGCTTATGAAGAGCCTTCTTTTTAAAAATAAGTACCTGGTTTAAGGTAACTGTTTTTTGTTTTCCCTAAAAAGGCTTGTAGTATAGGTTTAGTGCAATAAAGTAAACATCACAGAGATATACAGAAAAACATCAAGCACATCACCCATTCTAATCTCCCTGCTCCCTCTCACCCGACCCCAGATTTAACTACTTGCTTATTTTTATCCACACTCAGAAAGATCTTATTTTAATGAGAATCACAGAAAATTATGTACTTTTTTTTTATTTCTGAAAATTGAAAAACATATTAGAAAGGATGGTATAATAAACTAGGGGGTGCGTCCTAATTTGCTTCAGTCGTGTCTAACTCTCTGTGACCCTATGGACTGTAGCCCACCAGGCTCCTCTGTCCACGGCATTCTCAAGCAAAATTCTAGAACGGGTTGCCATGCTGTCCTCCAGGGGATCTTCGTGACCCAGGGATCAAACCTGGTCTATTATCTCTCCTGCATCGACAGGTAGGTTCTTTACCAGGGAAGCCCAATGGACTAGGGGTGACTGTCACCCAATTCAAACATTTATCAACACATTGCCGATCTTGGGTTTAGCTTCTACATGTTCTGTTGGATGAAAATACAGCTGGTATTTTTGTTTCATTTTCATGAGAGGCTGTGCCAGCACTTCACTGAGCTAATTGTGATGGACATTGAAACGTGAATCTTCCAACCACTGAGCAGGCTGGGTTCAGTGGCAACACGCCAGAACACTGGAGTTCAGCACTGCACTGGATATATCCAGGCTCTGGCAACTCACTGCTCACGCCTCTGAAGCCTTTACTTGCTCTAAAAACCACCGGGCCTATCAGAAACTGACAAGGACAAAATAGCTAAAACAACAAGATTTTCAGCATTTATTGCTGCTCTGCAAGAAATCTTTGTTTTGGGGAATATAAATAGGCACTGTGAGTGAAATGTAACTCTTAAAATTGGCTTCTTGAAAGTCAGCCCTGTTTTGAATTCTTTTTCCAAGACCTACACCAGGACATTTCTTGAGGGCAGATGTCATTTCCAGCTCCACAGATTTGTGAATAGCAAGTGTCCACGTGTGTGTGTTAGTTGCTCAGTCATGTCTGACTCTTTGCAACCACATGGACTGTAGCCCGTCGGATTACTCTGTCCATAGAATTCTCCGGGCAAGAATATTGAAGTGGGTTGCCATTCCCGTCCCCAGCGGATCTTCCCAACCCAGGAATCGAACCCCAGTCTCCTGCCTTGCAGGCAGATTTTTTTATCCTCTGAGCCACCAGGGAAGCCCCTAGTGAATAGAAAGGGTCCATAAACAGGGTTTTTTTTTAATTAAATAAGTTGTAGTTGTGGAATGAGGCCACAAGGTGGCAGCACTACTTCACGCCCCCATCTGGTCACCTGGGCAGACACAGCCTCAGGAAAGTCTGTTCCTGGGTTGTCAAGGAGAGTGCGGTGTGGGAGAAGAAATGCCCAGGGGCTGTGTCTCATTCATTCTACCCCTTCTTTCCCTTCACCCCACGGAGAAATCCCAGCCCCCTGTAAAACCACTCTGCTGAGGGTGCTGTCATCTGAGACCCGTACTGAGTTCCCTCACCAGGACACATCCAGGAGACCTGCTGGCTTTTGCAAGCTCTTCCAGCCCAGAAGTCCCTCCAGTCGTTGGGTGCCCTGGGCTTCAGGTATCTTCTGAAGAGCCTGCCTGCATCTGGAGATTGTGGTCCCATCCGGAGGGGACCAGGCCCTACAAGTCCAAGGGGCGCTGCTTTGATGGCATATAGTTCCCAGCTCCCTCAGGCCCATAGGAGTCCAGTCTTGAGACCCAAGCCTCTCAGGCTGCGGGGATGTAACACCAGCCCGGGTCCCCACGGCCTGAGGGCAATATGGTGGGCACTGCTTTTCCTTTTTTATGTAATTTTTAGTTTATGTGGACTTACAGTGTTGTGTTTGAGGTGTACAGCAACTTGACTCAGTGATACACATACATAGATGTATTGTTTTTTGGATCCTTTTCCCTTGAGGGTTGTTAGAGTGTTGCATAATTTCCTTGGCTATACAGGAAGTCCTTTTTGACCTTCTGTATTATGTATATGAGAGTGTATCTATTAATCCCAACCTCCTAATTCATCCTTCCCACCCTAATTTGCCCTCTGGAAATCCTATTTGTTTTGAAACTCTGTGAGTCTCCTTATGTTATGTAAATGAATTCATTTCTGTCAGTTTTGGGGTTCCAACTGTAAGTGATCTCATACGATACTTATCTTTCTCAGTCCAGGTTACTTCACTCAGTGTGATCATGTCTAGGTCCATCCAGATGTCTGCCAATGGTATCATTTCATCCTTTCTTATTGTCATTCATTCGCGCAGTCGTGTCCGACCCTTTGTGCCTCTATGGACTTCAGCACACCAGGCTTCGCTGTCCTTCACCATCTCCCTTTTCTTATGGCTGAATAACAGTCCATTTTATACATGGGCCATGTCATTTCCTGTTCATCTAACGATGGACACTGTGGTGGCTTCCATTCCTGGGGTGTTGTAAGCAGTGCTGCACTGAATGTTGGGATGCATGTGTCTTTTGAAATTCAGTTTTCTCCACTTGTACACCCAGGAGTGGGGTGGCCGAATCATATGCCCACTCTGTTTTTATTCAATGGTTTTGAAAGAACCTCACGGTGTTCTCCAGAGTTGCTGTTACCAATTCACATTCACAAGACCTTGTAGGAAGGTTCTCTTTGCTCCACCCTGTCTCCGAATTCAGTGTTTGTAGATGTTTTGCTGAGAGCTATCCTGACTGCTGTGTGTTGGTACCTCCTCATAGTTGTGATTCACATTTGTCTAGTTTGCTGCTAAGTCACTTCAGTCGTGTCCGACTCTGTGTGACCCCATAGACGGCAGCCCACCAGGCTCCGTCCCTGGGATTCTCCAGGCAAGAATACTGGAGTGGGTTGCCATTTCCTTCTCCAATGCGTGAAAGTGAAGTCGCTCAGTCGTGTCCGACTCTTCGCCTCCCCATGGACTGCAGCCTACCAGGCTCCTCCGTCCATGGGATTTCCCAGGCAGGAGTACTGGAGTGGGGTACCATTGCCTTCTCCGATGTCTAGTTTAGAGCATTGCATCTTTTTCATACGTTATTGTTTCAAACAGTAAGAGTTAATTTTACATTTTGAAGCAGGCTTCTTGAAAGTCGACCTTGTTTTGACTTTTTTTCCCCGTGATCTACCCCAGGGCATTTCTTGAGGGCAGGTGTCATTTGCAGCCCTGCAGGGTTATTGAAGTCAGTGTCCATTAGCCTGTTTCAAAGCTGTAGTAAAGAGAACCGGCCACAAGGAGGCAGCATTTCTTCAGACCCAGGTCTGGTTACCTGGGCAGCCAGAGCCTCAGAAAAGTCGCGTTCCCTAGTTGTCAAGGAGAGCGGAATGTGCCAGAAGAAACTCTCAGCGCTTGTGTTTCATTCCTTCTTCCCTAACCCTTTTACCCCGCGGGGAAATCCCAGCCCCTGAAAAACCGCAGCGCTAAGGGTGCTGTCCTCGGAGGCTGGTGGTAGGAACCCCAGGACATGGGGAGGGACCAGGTGACTTTTCCAAGCTCTTGCAGCTTGAAGAGTTCACCAATCTTTAGGTGCACTGGGCTTCCTGTGGCTTTTAATGAGCCCGCCTGGATCTGGAGATTATGGTCTAATAGGTAGGATTCCAGGGACTGCAGATCCAAGGGGTGTTGCTTTGCTGGCACACAGCTCCCAGCTCCCTCAGCCCCATGAGAGTCAAGTCTTCAGACCCTAGCCTGCTCAGGGCCCCAAGGCCCTAGGGGAATATGGCAGGCACTGGGTTTTTTTTAATATTTTATCTTAGATGGAGTAGAATTTTACTATTGAGTATGTTTTAGGTATACATTATCTTGATTCAGTTGTGGATGTGTTTTTTGGATCCTCTTCCCTTATATTACAGTGCTGAGCACAGTTCCCTGTGCTATGTAATAGGTCCTTCTAGATGATCTGTTTTATGTATATGAGAGCATATATGTTAATCCCAACCTCCTAATTCATCCCTCCTGCCCTAATTTCCTCTTTGGGCATCATATGTTTGTTTTACATATATGAATTTGTTTGTATCAGTTTTCAGATTCCACCTGTAGATGAGCTCACATGATATGTGTATTTCTCAGTCTGATGGACTTCACTGCAGATGATCACGTCTGGGTCCATCCGTATGGCTCCCAGTGGTATCGCTGTTGCTCTCTTTTGGCTGAGTATCATTCCGCAGGATACATGTGCCACATCTTTTTCTGTTCACCTGTCGATGGGCGCTGCACTGGCTTCCATGTCTTGAGTGTTGTAAGCATTGCTGCACTGAACGTTGGGGTGCATGTGTCTTTTGAAATTTAGTTTTCTCAGATTATACTCCCAGGAATGGCATAGATCCTTTTCCCTGCTTTATTTTCAGTTTTAAAAGAACCTCCACACTGTTCTCCAGAGCTTAGGAGGGTTCCCTTTGCTCCACCCCGTCTCCACATTTACTGTTTATAGATGTTTTGCTGATGGCCATTTTGACTGGTGTGAGCTGTTACTTTCTTGCAGTTCTGATTTGCATTTTTCTAATAATAGCTTTGTGGAGCACTTTTACCACTGTTCTTTTGTTTTTTCTTTTCAAACAGTGTGATTGAAATTTACATCTTTAAATTGGCTTCTTAAAAGTTGGACCTATTTGAATTTTTTTTTCTGACCTTCCCTGGGGCATTTCTTGAAGGCAGGTGTTATTTCCAGCCCTGCAGGACTTTTGAAGGCAAGTTCAGTTCAGTTGCTCAGTCATATCCAATTCTTTGCGACTCCATGGACTGCAGCACGCCAGGCTTCCCTGTCTATCACCAACTTCTGGGAGCTTGCTCAAACTCATGTCCATCAAGTCGGTGATGCCATCCAACCATCTCGTCCTCTGTCATCCCCTTCTCCTCCTGCCTTCAGTCTTTCCCAGCATCAGGGTCTTTTCCAACGAGTCAGTTCTTTGCATCAGGTGGCCAAAGGATTGGAGCTTCAGCTTCAGCATCATTCCTTCCAATGAATATTCAGAGTGGATTTCCTTTAGGATTGACTGGTTTGATCTCCTTGCAGTCCAAGGGACTCTCAAGAGTCTTCTCGAATACCACAGTTCAAAAGCATTAATTCTTCAGCACTCAGCTTTCTTTATAGGCCAACTCTCACATCCATACATGACTACTGGAAAAACCATAGCTTTGACTAGACGGACCTGTGTCAGCAAAGTAATGTCTCTGCTTTTTAATATGCTGTCTATGTTGGTCATAAGTTTTCTTCCAAGGAGCAAACGTCTTTTAATTTCATGGCTGCAGTCACCATCTGCAGTGATTTTGGAGCCCCCCAAAATAAAGTCTCTCACCGTTTCCATTGTTTCCCTATTTGTTTGCCATGAAGTGATGGGACCAGATGCCGTGATCTTTGTTTTTTGAATGTTGAGATTTAAGCCAGCTTTTTCACTCTCCTCTTTCACTTTCATCAAGAGGCTCTTTAGTTCCTCTTTGCTTTCTGCCATAAGGGTGGTGTCATCTGTATATCTGAGGTTATTGGTATTTCTCCTGGCAATCTTGATTCTAGCTTGTGCTTCATCCAGCACAGCATTTCGCATGATGTACTTTGCATATAAGTTAAATAAGCAGGGTGACAATATACAGCCTTGATGTACTCTTTTCCCAATTTGGAACCAGTCGGTGTTCCATGTCTGGTTCTAACTGTTGCTTCTCAACCTGCATACAGATTTCTCAGGAGGCAGGTGAGGTGGTTTGGTATTCCCATCTCTTGAAGAATTTCCCACAGTTTGTTGTGATCCATACAGTCAAAGGCTTTGGCGTAGTCCATGAAGCAGAAGTAGATGTTTTTCTGGAACTCTCTTGTTTTTTCTATGATCCAACGGATGTTGGCAATTTGATCTCTGGTTCCTCTGCCTTTTCTAAATCCAGCTTGAATATCTGGAAATTCTCGGTTCACGTACTATTGAAGCCTGGCTTGGAGAATTTTGACTATTACTTTGCTAGCATGTGAAATGAGTGCAATTGAGTGGTAGTTTGAACATTCTTTGGCGTTCTTTCTTTGGGACTGGAATGAAAACTGACCTTTTCCAGTCCTATGGCCACTGCTGAGATTTCCAGATTTGCTGGCGTATTGAGTGCAGCACTTTCACAGCATCATCTTTTAGGATTTGAAATAGCTTAACTGGAATTCCATCACCTCCAGTAGCTTTTTCGTAGCGATGCTTCCTAAAGCCCACTTGACTTAACAGTGTGCATAAAAGCCCGTTTTGAAGTTGTAGTAATGAGAAATGACCACAAGGAGGCAGCACCACTTCATGTGCAGGTCTGCTCACCCGGGCAGCCAGAGCATCAGGAAAGTCAGTTCTTGGGTTGTCAAGAAAGTTGTTTAGGGTGTCCAGCAAATTGGTTCAGTGATGCACACACATAGATGTATTGTGCTTTGGATCCTTTTCCCTTATGGGTTGTTAGAGTGTTTCACAGTTCCCTGTGCTGTACAGTAGGTCCTTTTTTATTTTCTATATTATGTATATGAGAGTGTATCTGTTAATCCTAACCTCCTACTTCATCCCTCCCACTCCAGTTTCCCCTTATAGAATCATACATTGGTTCTGAACCTGTGAGTCTCCTTGTGTTACATAGATTATTTGTATCAGTTTTTGGGTTCCAACTGTAAGTGATCTCATACAATATTTGTCTTTCTCAGTCCGAGTTGCTTCACTTAGTATGATCGTGTCTAGGTCCATTCAGGTGGCTGCCAATGGCATCATTTCATCCTTCCTTAGGGCTGAGTACTCCTCCATTGTTTACATGGGCCACATCATTTTCTGTTCATCTAACGATGGGCACTGCTGTGGCTTCCATTCCTGGGTGTTGTAAGCAGTGCTGCACCGAATGTTGGGATGCACGTGTTTTTTGAAATTCCGTTTTCTCCACTTGTACAGGAGTGGAGTGGCCAAATCATATGCCCACTCTATTTTTATTCAGTAGTTTTGAAAGACCTCACAATGTTTTCTGGAGTTCCTGGAGATTTAAATTCACAAGAACTTTGTAGGAGGGTTTCCTCTGCTCCACCCTGTCTCCACATTTACTGTTTGTAGACATTTTCCTGATGACCATTCTGGCTGGTGCAAGTTAATACCTCCTTGTAGTTCTGATTGACATTTGTCAAGTAATAGCCATTTAGTGGAGAAGGCAATGGCAGCCCACTCCAGTACTCTTGCCTAGAAAATCCCATGGACGGAGGAGCCTGGTAGGCTACAGTCCATCCGGTCGCTAAGAGTCAGACACGACTGAGCGACTTCACTTTCACTTTTCACTTTCATGCACTGGAGAAGGAAAGGGCAACCCACTCCAGTGTTCTTGCCTAGAGACTCCCAGGGACAGGGGAGCCTGGTGGGCTGCTGTCTATGGGTTCGCACAGAGTTGGACACGACTGACGTGACTTAGCAGCAGCAGCAGCCATTTAGAGCATCTTTTTCATACTTTGTTTCAAACAGTATGGGTGAAATTTACGTTTTGTAGCAGGCTTCTTGAAAGTCCACCTTTTTTGACTTTTTTTCCTGTGACCTACTCCAGGGCATTTCTTGAGGGCAGGTGTCATTTGCAGCCCCGCAGGGTTATTGAAGGCTAAGTGTCCATAAACCTTGGTTTTAAAGTTGTAGTAGTGAGGAACCGCCACAGGCAGCAACGCTTCCTCACACATAGGTCTGATCACCTGGGCACACAAAACCTCAGGAAAGTCAGTCAATTCCTGGGTTGTCAAGGGAGCAGAAGGTGCCAGGAGAAATGCCCAGGGGCCTGTGTCTCGTTCCTTTACTCCTTCTCCCCACGGACAAATCCCAGCCCCTGCAAAACCACTCTGCTGAGGGTGATGTCGTCCGAGGTTGGTGCTGAGTTCCTTCACCAGGACACGTCCAGGAGACCTGCTGGCTTTTGGAAGCTCTTCCAGCCTGAGGGCCCACCAGTCTTTGGATGCTCTGGGCTTCGTGTAGCTTCTGAAGGGCCCGCCTGCATCTGGAAATTGTGGTCCCATCCAGAGGGGACCAGTCCTTACAGGTCCAAGGGGCTCTGCTTTGATGGCACGTAGTCCCCAGCTCCCTCAGCCCCGTGAGAGTCCAGTCTTGAGACCCACGCCTCTCAGGGTGTAAGGATGTGACACCAGCCTGGGTCCGCATGCCCTGAGGGCAATATGGTGGGCACTGCTTTTTTTTTTAATGTAATTTTAAAAAATTTAAAATAGAACTGAAATAGAACTGACTTATACTACAGTGTTTGTTGGGGTTGTACAGCAAATTGGTTCAGTTATACACACACGTGGATGTATTGTTTTTCAGATTCTATCCCTGTAGTTTTACAGTGTGTTTCATGGAGTTCCCTGTGGTGTATAGTAGGTCCCTCTTGATTATCTGTTTTATATATAAAAGAGTGCAACTGTTAATCCTAACCTCCTAATTCATCCCTTCTGCCCTAATTTCCCCTTTGTGATCGTAAGTTTGTTTTACAACTCTGTGAGTCTCTTTGTGTTGCATAAATTAATTAATTCTTATTATTTTCTAGATTCCAAATCTAAGTGATCTCGTATACCATTTGTCTTTCCCAGTCTGACTGACTTCACTTGGTATGATCATGTCTGGATCTGTCAGTGTGGCCGTCAGTGGCACCATTTCATCCTTTGTATAGCTGAGTAATATTCTGTTGTAAACATGTGGCATCTCTTCTTTTTCCATTGATCTGTCGATGGACATTGTGGTGACTTCCCTGTCTTGCCTGTTGTAATCAGGGGTGCACTTGTCTCTTGGAATTCTGGTTTTCTCCAGTTACATGCCCAGGACTGGGGTGGCCCAATCATACGCTAGCTCTATTGTTAGTTTAATGAACTTCCACACTGTTCTCCAGAGTGCCTGATACCCAATTTACTTTCACAACAACCTGGTTGGAGGATTGTCTTTGCTGCACTCTGCCTCCGCATTTGTTGTCTGTATACAGACCATTTGCTGATGGCCATGCTGACGGCTGTGGGGCGATTCCTCCTTGCATTTTTGATTTGCCTTTCTCTGGTAGTCATATGGATATATGTCACATACATATAGTAGTAGTCATGAGTCTGAGCAAGCTCCGGGAGTTGATGATGGATAGGGAAGCCTGACGTGCTGCAGTCCATGGGGTTGCAAAGACTCAGACATGACTGAGTGACTGAACTGAACTGAGTCATGTGGAGCAGCTTTTCCATTACTTTTTTAAAAACAGTATGAATGAGATTTACCTTTTGAAGTTGGCTTTTTGAAAGTCGGCCCCGTGTTGAATATTTTTTCATACCCTACTGCAGTACATTTCTTGAAGGTAGGTGTCATTTCCAGTCCTTGCAGGGTTGATGAACAGGAAATGGCCTTAAGTGGGGGTTTTAGAGTTGTAGTTATGGGAAAAGGCCACGAGGCAACAGCACCACTTCACACCCAGATCTGGTTACCTGGGCAGACAGAGCCATAGGGAGGTCCTGTTCCTGGGTTGTCAAGGAGAGGGGAATGTGCCAGAAGAAACGCCCAGGGTCCAGTGTCTCATTCCTTCTTCCCTTTCCCTTTGCCCCCATGGAGAAATCTCAGCATCTGGAAAACCGCTCTGCTGAGGGAGCACCTCCTCCATAGGTGGGGGCGACTCTCAGGAAGGAGGGTGGAGGTGGGAGCCCAGCACCAGGACATGAGGAGGGGAGACCAGGTGACTTTACGAAGCTCTTACAGCCCAGGAGGATCCACAGATCTTTGGGTGCCGTGGGCTTCTTGTGGCTTTTTGTGGGCCTGCCTGGCTCTGGAGATTGGGGTCCCATCAAGAGGGAGTGGGCAGTACAGGTCCAAGGGGGCTCATTTGCTTGCCCATCCTCCGTCAGACCCATGAGAGTCCAGCCACCAGACGCAGGCCTGCTCAGGCCCCAGGGATGTGACACCAGCCCAGGTCACGGTGGCCTGACGGGGACTGACTAGTTACTTCTGCCTTGGCTTCTGTGTACCGAGGAACTTATGTCATTTTCACAAATGGATTCCACTTTTCCCTGGAGATCCTGTCTACGGCCTGTTCATCCCTGAGGTTGTTTTTTTCCGTCATTGCAGGAGTTCCATCGGAGGGGCTTGGAGAGGGGGCTTGTTGGTGATCTTTTTCTTCCGGAAGCCGTTCTTCACCGGAGAACTGTTCTTCTCCTGAGAGGCTGGCTGACTTCCTGTTCCTGTTTTCTCTCTTCCGCCCACAGTGAACGACCTGAAGAATGCGGCGCCCTGCGCGGTCAGCTACCTGCTCTTTGACCAGAGCGACAAGGTCATGCAGCAGAACCTGGTGTACTATCAGTACCACAGGGACAAGTGGGCGCTGGCGGACGAGCATTTCCAGCCCAGACCGGTGAGCGCCGGCGCACCGGCCATCGCGTTTCCGCTCTCGTCTTTATCCCACTTCCGGGAGACAGCTTGGCATCTGAAGAGAAGGGCTATTGCAGAAATAAGGCAATCTCAACTTGCTTCTGTCGCTTTTTTGTCTTTTAACACTTTACCCCTTTGTTCTCTTTTCTATATCCCAAACTCTCCTGAAATTTCAAGCATTACAGAAGCATTTCATTTAGGAATTGACACTGCCTCTTGATTTCATGTTTTCTCTGTCTCATGCTGTGGTAAAGCTGTATGTTTGCCGTATATGCAGCATGTAATTCTTTATTTTTACAACAATGGGATCCTACATACTGTTTTACAACTTGCTTTGTGTTTTCTAAGAATTTCATCATGAAGGCCTCCCTTGTTACTCTCATACTATATATATATATTTTGTTGTTGTTGTTATTAACAACTCCATGGCAGGGTTGTTTATGGATGGATCATCATTTCATTCTTTTGATGCACACACACAGTTTTGCACGTGCTCAGGGAAACTTGTGGATTATTTATCACTTTCAGAGGATTTGTTCTCATGTGCCCTTAAGTTGTATTTTCACTGAGATTTGTGCCGGCTGTCCTGGTTTGCTGTACATACATCTTCCTTCAACCTCACTGTTCAGACACACACACATACATTTCTCTTTCATTCACTCGGAATTGGCCCCTGTTTTTCAAATTGAGATATAATTCGTATAGTTGAAAGTTCATGCATTCGAAGTGCACAATTCAGAGGTTTTCGTGTATTCACAGCACTGCATGGCTGTGACCACTATTAAATTTTGCATATTTTCATCATCCCCTCACCAGAGAAACCCCAACCCCTCGTTCCCTCTGCACGCCAGTTTTCCTGTTAAATGGTTGGCTGTATACACTGTTCTCTGTTTGTGTCTGAACAGGAAGCAGTCCAGTTCTTTAACGTGACCATGCTCCAGAAAGAGCTGTATGACTTTGCTAAGGAGAATCTCATGGATGACGATGAGGTGAGCTTTCATGTTTAGCACACGACTGACTGAGAGAAAAATATTCCTCACGTCTTTGTGAAAAGTCACTGGGAGGCCCCGTCATTCCTGAAATGAGATCCAGAAGAGGGCTTGGGAAACACGGTTTCTGTGAGTGTTTTAACGCGTCAGTGGACTGACCTGGACAAGAGGGCTTCTAGGAAACCCAGGCTGAAGCACCACGTTTCCCGGCAGAGTTCGGAGCCATGCTTTAGTCACCCGTCACAGGCGCCGTCCAGGCATCGTTTTTGCTTTATTTGTTTATTTATTTATTTGAGGCTGTGCTGGACCTTCGTTGCTGTGTCGGCTTTTCTCTAGTTGTGGTGAGCGGACTGCTCACTGTGGTGGCCTCTCGTTTTGGAGCGGGTTCTAGGACAAGTGGGCTCAGTAGTTGAGGCTCTGGGGCTCTAGAGCACAGGCTTCATAGTTGTGGCACATGGGCTTAGTTGTTCCATGACATGTGGGATCTTCATGGATCAGGGATCAAACCCATGTGTCTTGCATTGGAAGGTGGATTCGTTACCACTGAGCCACCAGGGAAGCTCCCGGGCATCGTTTTTAAAAAAAATTTGTATTGGAATATAGTTGCTTTACAGTGTTATGTTAGTTTCTGCTATATAGCAAAGTGAATCAGCCATATATATACATTTATCCTCTCTTTTTTGGATTTCCTGCCCGTTTAGGTCACCAGAGAGCATTGAGTTCCCTGTGCTATGCAGCTGGTTCTCATTAGTTACCTATTTTATACATAAGTCTCAATAGTGTATCTATGTCAATCTCAACCTCCCAATCCCTCCCACCTGGCCCTTCCCTCCTTGGTGTCTGTACCTTTGTTCTCTATGTCTGTGTCTCTATTTCTGCTTTGCAAATAGGTTTATCTGTACCATTTCTTAGGTTCCACATACATGAATTAATATACGATATTTGTTTTTTTCTTTCCGACTTACTTCACTTAGTATGAAAATCTCTGCGTCCATTCATGTCTCTGCAAATGGCATAATTGCATTTCTTTTTGTGTCTGAGCAACAAGCTTCATTTTTTAACTTTATAAAAACAGTGAGTATTCAATTACTCAGCACTCTGAAGACTCTGGGAAACCCACATCCCAATTTTTCTGTCCATTTGTGTGTATGTGTGTGTGTCTTTTTATGAGTTAAGCATTTTATCCTTCTCTGGGATTTTCTTGAAATTCCTGATTAAGTCTTACCCAGCTGATTCCTTTACTGATGGAGACTCTGCTGGTTACAGGGCAGTCATTCTGTGTTGGGGCAGTCTAGTCACAGAAAAGCCATCATCGGGGTTAGCGTTTGGGCTCCCCAGGTAGCTCAGTGGGTAAAGAACCTGCCTGCCAGTGCAGGAGACGTAAGAGATGCAGGTTCAATCCCTGGGTTGGGAAGATTCCCTAGGGGAGGACATGGCAACCCATTCCAGTATTCTTGCCTGGGGAATCCCATGGACAGAGGAGCTGGAGAGCTACAGTTCGCAAAAAGTCGAACATGACTGGCCGAGCATGCATGCAGGAGTAACATTTAGAGAGACGTGTTTGGAACAGACCATGGAATGCTTTCTGAGACAGCTGAGGACTCACCATCCTTCAGAGTTGGAAGACAGCTGAGGGCTTGTTCTCAGCTGACCCTTCACTTCATAGAAGAGGAACCCCGGGGAGCAGGAAAGTCTGGAAGCTGCTCGGCCAGACCCAGAGCCCTGAGCCTCCATGTCTGCTCTTTCCTCTGCCCCAGTTTTCAGTGAAGCACCTGTAAGTAAAATGTCATCATGAGATTTGTTTTTTGTGGACGAATTTACATGAGTTGGATGGACCACTGCCATGCAGCCATGCATTTAGCTGCCCTGAGCCTCAATTCTTTTGTGCAAAATGCAGCTGATAACATTGACCTTGCAGGGTTGGAAGAAGAAAATACCACTTTGGACGTGGAAGTGCTTTACAGGGTAGGAAGTGACGCACATGCCTTGTGTCTTGTGTTGGGTTCTCTGGAGGCAGATCCTGGGATAAGATCACAAGGATGCTGAAAAGGAAGGAAAACAGGCCAGACACAAACTAGCTTGGCTGCTGTGGTTTAAGAAGTAGAGAAAATTATATTCAGGAAAACGGGGATGGATTGGGTTCCTGATTATTTAAAGGCAAACTACTATTGAGATTTTGGTGTTTATGCTTCCCGTTTTTTCCATGTATTTCCGATATGTTAATATATTCACCATAAACCTAATGGTAATTATACATCAGAGCTTTTCCATTTAACACTGATATGAGCAGTTTCCCTTGTTACATTTTTCTAGAACAGAAAACTGGTATGTGAGATACTACTCACGTACCATACAATTTTCCTTTCTAAAGTGTACAACTCAGTGGCTTTTAGCATATTCATAAAGTTGCACATTCATGCAGCTATCAGATTTGAGAACATTTTCCTCACCCAAATGAAAGCCAAAACCTATTAGTTGTTACTTTACATTCTTTCCCCTCTGTCCACACAGCTTGTGCCCCCAGCCTCTGGCAACTACTAACCTTCTTTCTGTCTCTGAATCTGCCTGTTCTGGATGTTTCCTATGAGTGGAATCAAATGGATTTTGGTTTTTGCGATTAGCTCCTTTCACTGAGTATAATGTTTTCCAAGTTTAGCTACGTTGTAACATGGATCACGTTACATGAAAAAAAAATCCTTTTCATTGCTGAATAATATTCTACTGTGTGGACATGCCACATGGTGTCTATTCCTTGACTGATGGATGTTTGGGTTGTTTCCACTCTTTGGCTACTTTGAATAATGATACTGTGTACATTTGTGTACAGATTTTTGTTTGGGTAAAAATTTTTGATTCTTTTATACTTAAGAGTGGAATGGCTGGGTCCCATGGTAACTCTGTGTTTGTCTTGTTAAGGAACTGCCAGACTGTTTTCCAGAGTGGCTGAACCATTTTGCATTTCCCACCAGCAATGTAGGAAAGATCTAATCTGCTTCATCTTCATCAACATTTGTAGCGTCTGTCTTTCTTTGTGCGTGTGTCTGTCTGTCTGTTTTACTATAGGTGTGAAGTAGGTGTGACGTGGTACCTCATTGCGGTCGTCATTTGCATTTCCCTATTGACTGATGATGTTGAGCATCTTTTCTCATGCTTACTAACCACTTGTGTATTTCTTTGGAGAAGTATTGATTCTATTCAAACCCTTTGCCCACTTTTTTTTAAGAGAGGAATGTTTTTGTTTTCCTTTGCCCATTTTCAAATTGGGCTATTTGTCTTTTCATTGTTGAGTTGTGAGAGTTCTTTATATATTCTGGTTATAAAGTCCCCTGTCAGATACATTAATTGCAAACATTTTCTCTCAATCTGTTGGTTATCTTTTCACTTTGCTCTTGAAGCTCAAATGTTTTAGATTTTTATGAAATCCAACTTACCAATTTTTTTCTTGTTACTTTTGGTGTCACATCTAAGAAACTCATCCAGGATCACTAAAATATACTGTGTTTTTTTTTCCTAAAGTTTTTATAGTTTTAACTTTCATTTTTATCTATAATCTACTTTTTGTTAATTTTCCATATGATATGAGGCAGTGGTCCAATTTCATTCTTTTGCATGTGGAAATGCTGTTGTTCCAGCACTATTTATTGAAAAGATTCTCCTTATTCAGTTGTCTGGGTACCTTCAATGGAATTGTTTTCCTTTTTTTTTTTTATTTTCTAGTTGTGTGTCTTGCTGGTATATAGACATACTGTTGGTTTTTGTATATTGATAGTGTAATCTTGCAAACTTATTGAACTTGTTTATCAGTTCTAATTTTTTTTTTGGCGCGTATATATTCCTCAGAAGTTTCTGTGTGTAAGATTATGTTTATCTGTGAGTAGACCTAGAACAATCACAAGTATTAGAACAAGAAGAGCCCCTTTATGAGACAGTAAAGCTCTTTCATGTCACAGATGAGGAACCAAACTCAGAAAGGTAGCGTGACTTACTGAAAGTCACACAGCTACCTAGTAACCATCTGGTGAACTGACCAGGCTTCTTCCAGGCTTTACAGTTCCTAGGATTCTTGAACTTGGTGCTCTCAAGATAACAGGACTCCACTGAAGATCCCAGAGTAATTAGGTTATTAATCAAAGCTTTAGAATTGTGAAATAATTTCTAAAGAATGACCTGTTTTTTTAAATTATAGATCAAATGATGGCAAGTCATAATTTGAAATAAACTGTAACTAACACAACAAAATTCTTAGTTAAGCCTTAAAAGTTTCAAAGGACCAAATGCTACCTTGAAACAAAGTATCAATACAGTCTACTGATATCTGTGGTATTGTTCTTCATAGCTTTCTGGGCTTGAAATGTGTGTAAGAATACCTGGAAGTTTGCACACTGGTTAAAAATTTTGCAGAGGCCCTGTTACCATTTCAGAAAGTTTATAAACTGCAACAAGATGTTTCAGGTTTCAGGTTCGGATAATTGTTTGCTCTGGGAAAGTCTAAAAGATGTTAACTTTTAAAAACTGCACAGCATTAGAGTTGAGAGTTAAGTTTTGTTGGGGGCAAAATGAGGACTATAACCCGGGCGACAGCATTTCAGATCGCTCTGAGAAACTGCTCTAATGAAGCAAGGGGGCCGGTCATCAGTATAAATGTGATTGTGGTAAAGTGGGAGTACACGCAATCAAAAGCACGTATTCTTCACAGAAGCTTTCTGCTAGTCTTTAGTCACCATGAAGGATTTTAGTGCTTTTCTAGAAATGAAGAGATACAAGAATTGGGCTCATAAAATTGGCTTATAAAATCTTAAGTATCTGAAGCCCTGGTCTGCCGGTCTTTCCCAGAGCACAGAGTGCTTCATTTCTGCTCTCTGCCCTGAACTCCTTTCAGGGAGTGTTGAAGGTCAGTAGCTGTAGCAGCACCTGAGTTAATCCTTGTGGTGGTAGGTGGCGAGTGCCCATTTGTAATCGACAAAGAAATAGATTAGAATTTGCTGGAGTGACTGACTGAGGGAGCGCTTTTGGGAAAGGAGCTGAGGGGCAAAGGAGGAGCTATGCAGGTCAGCCTGGGCTGACCCCAGGGCAGGGGAACTGGGCCTTTTTGGTCATTCACTCTTTCTCTGCAGTAAAGGGCTTGGGTTGGGGGTGGTCAAGTGCGTTGTGGGAGAGAAACCAATGCAAAGAAGATCAGAAAGTGCATGGCGGCTTCAGCTGCAGCAGCAGTAACACGTGTCCACGCAGTCGGCCATCCTTCCTGTAGCACGTTTATGGAGACCTGTGTGTGCCAGGCTCTAGGGAAGAACCTGAGCCCAGGTGCTGGTCCCTTGAAAAGCTCATGGTCTGGTAATCAAGGCAGAAGGGGCACAGACAGAAGGTCTCCCTGTGGGGTAACTGCTGATGGGAGGGGGGTAGGGGTGAGGGAGGGATGCACAAAGGGGGCGCTAAGCAGGATCTTTCAGAGGGTGCTGGGCCCCCCGCTTCACACGCCATCTGTGGGGGTCTCGGAGCACTTGGCGCCAAGTTCACATGACGTGGAAGCCATGTCTCCCCCAGAAGAAGTAAGGTCCTCTGGGCCCTAGGGCAGCAGGGAAAAGGCTACTCCAGCCCCGGGGGTGGGTGGCAGCGGCCTCTTGGAAACAGTCTCTGTTCACCAACACTTTGAAGGTCAGGTAGCCGCCTAATGGAGGTGTCCTGTTTCTCTTGCAGGGAGAGGTCCTGGAATACGTGGATGACCTGCTGGAGTTGGAGGAGACCAGCTAGCCCCAGAAGCCAGAGAGCCATTCCTTCCATGTTCAGAAAACACGATTCTTTGTCTTCCTTTTCCTAATAGTCCAGGCTGTTGATACCTCAGAGCCTTCTCTTCTCTCTGTGAAGTGAAAGGGAAGCCCCCGTCTCTCGCTACAGCTAACAAGGGGTGAGCCTGCATTCCCGTGCCCACAGCTGCCTCCCCCAACTTTCACACCTGCCCTTCTATCTTCATACCTGCCTCTCCATCTTCACTCCCGCCTCCCCATGACCACACTTGCCTCTCCATCTTCACACCTGCCTTCTCCATTTTTATACCTGCCTTTCTCACCATTTTGGTTAGAAGGAAAGTTTTCCATGGAATTTTCTCCCCCCAGAAAATCAGTATTTTTTTTTAAATAAGAAAAATGCTCCTGAAAGATGATAATTATAAAAACCTACTCTGGCCTTTCTGCTTTCCCCCATTTTGGTTTCCTTTCTCCCCATCCCCTGATCCAGCAAAGATGGTGGGGACAAAGGCTAAGCTTCTCTTCAGAATGGTCTGCGCACCATCTGACCTGCATCATTGCTGGCACCCGTTGAGAACAGAGTTGGGGCAACAGCGTGGAGAACAGACCTGTGACTTTTGCCTAATGCTTTCGCGTGTCCAAAGTCTTCCAGTGGCCGGTCGATCCCCTTTGAGGACAGTGCTCAGCCGTTAGTCTCAGAGTTGGAAATGGAAGGAAGGAGAGGGAGTCTAGTTTCATTGACTCTTCGACAAATATTTACTGAGCACCCACTACGTGCTAGGCCTCCATCTGGGCGCTGGAGACACTGCACAGCAAAACAGAAAGAAAAAAAACAACCCTGTCCTCACAGAGCCTGCATTCTACAGGGAAAGACAGACAACAGGTGAACAAGAATAAATACACACAAAGCCTCGGAGGGTGATCATTGCTATGGAGAAAAATAAAGCAGTGAGGGGTAAGGAAGCTTGCAGATGAGGCTGTAGGGTTGTTTGTTTCATTAATTTTTTGGTGGTGCGGTATGTGGGATCTTAGTCCCCCCACCAGGGATCACACCCCTGGCATTAGAAGTGTGGTGTCTTAACCAGTGAACCCCCAGGGAAGTCCCAAGGCTGCAGTGTTTTGTTTTGAATTAATTTATTTTAATTGGAGGATCATTTCTTTACAATATTGTGGTGGTGGTTGCCATTCATCGACGTGAATCACCCATGAGTGCACATGTATCTTCCCATCCTGAACCCCCCTCCTGCCTCCCTCCCCACCCCATCCCTCTGGGTCGACCCAGGCTTTTCGTGCCCTGCTGGGGTTTTAAATAGGGTGGTCAGGGAAGCTGACACGGAGAGCATGACAGCAGAGCAGAGACCTGGGGAGGTGGGTCTCAGGACAGAACCTTCCAGGCAGAGCAGGCTGGTGCGCCAGGCAGAGCGCCCAGCGGCGGGGATGTGCTTGTGCCGTCAGGGGACAGCGCAGAGCCCTGGGGATGCGTGGGCCCAGGGCAGAGTGGAAGGTGGTGTTAAGTGTGTGGCTGGGAAGGGGCATGGCTCAGCCTTGACAGACAATGTAAGTAAGGCCCTCGGCGTCTGCCCTGAGTTGGGTGGGAGCCGTGCAGCAGGGCAGAGCCTGGGCTCCCTGGCATTTTACAGGGAGCTTGCCTGCTGCTGTACCGTGAGAAACCTGGAAGCACTCAAGCGGAGAATCGGGAATGTCAATCCGGGGATGGCTACAGAGATCCAGGCAGGGGGATGAAGGCGCGATGCTGCGCATAGCAGCGGAGGATGGTGAGAAGTGGTCCCATCATGGATTTGAAAGCAGGGCCAATCACAGGTTGCTGTAGAGCATTAGAGAAAAGAGAGGGGCTGGTGGCGACCTGAAGGTTTGGGGCCTGATGCGCAGAAAGGATTGAGTTGCCATTGACTGAGATGGGGAGCCGGGTGGTTGGTGAGTCGGGCGTTCGGTGCCTGCAGCCATCTGAGGCTGGGATGCCGAGTTCAGGCTGCAAATATGATTTTGAGAGTTTTCTCAGGTCAGGTGGTTGACAGAGCCTGAGTCAGGGATCCAGTGGGGAGGGGTACCAGGGTGGGGCTATAAAGCAGAGTGGGGGCCCTCGAGCATGGACACCCTTCCCCAGGATCCCATCAGGGGAGGCTCTGGGCCCACAGACGCTTGACTGTCCTCCAGGCTCCAGGCTTCAGCTCTCTGCAGCGGCGTGAGGACCAGCAAGGAGACTTGACTCTGCACTTCTGTGTCCCCAGGGCCTCCCTCTGGTCCTCCTCAGATTCCGGAGGGCTTTCTGGGGGTGAGCATGTCTCCACAGGGTTTCCTGGTGCGGGCAGAGGTTTGGGTTCACTATCTGAAAGTCACTCAGTCATGTCCAACTCTTTTGTGACCCCATGGATTACAGCCCTCCAGCTTCCTCTGTCCATGGAATTCTGCAGGCCAGAGTACTGGAGTGGGTAGCCATTCTCTTCTCCACGGGATCTTCCCAACCCAGGGATTGAACCCAGGTCTCCCGGATTGCAGGCGGTATCTGAGGTTGGCTTCTTTCCACCGGGCTGAAAGCCCCTCCCACCCCCATCCTGGGACTGTCCCCTGGGGACAGTGGGATCAATACTATCAGCCTTTGCTTTGATTGAAGGTTGTGGAACCAAGTTACTAAGTTTTTATTTTAAAAGAAACCAAACCAATTTTTTGAAAAAAAGGAAAAGGTGGGCCAGTTCTTCCAAATGTAACATGAAAGCCCAGCTGCACTCAGCAACCTCAGCCCAGTACCTCCCTGAGTGGGTTTTCTTGGAAGAGCCTAGAAGAATCCTGGATTGAGACCTCGTGGGCTCAGCATTCGTCTGGCCAGCCATTTGGGGGGAAAAAAAGCAGCACATTTGTAAGCTGTGTGGGAGTTTCCAGACCAAGGCTAAGATGTCTGGCTTGCTGTCTGACCCACCTGCACTCAGCCCAGTGGGTACCAGTTAGGTCTCTGCCCACGGAGGCTGCCCACCATGGGGCAATGGAGTCTGTCCATCCCCAAGGCCTTTCAGGCAGCTCAGGCAAGGACGCCCCCGGGGAGGATCTAAAGGCACCCCCTGCACCCATGTTAATGTTCAGATTTTTGGTTAGCGGGGAAGGATGGGGGGTGGGGGGAGGTTTGGGTGTACACAAAAAATTTAAAGCAACTAATGGAAATGTCGCACATACCAGCGTATTCAGCGCAGTAACGTCTTTCTGAGTTTGAGGCTTTCTAATTACTGCCACCGACCTGTCAGGCTCACCTCTGGGATCCAGAACCACTGAGGCCGTCACCCACAGAGGCTGCCTTAGGAAATGTTGCTTTTAGGAGTCCTTACTAAGGGAATTTTAAGAGTACAAAAATTTTATTGAACCAAACTCAGCAGCAAACAGAAAATGATTTGTTCGATTGTCAGTGGGAAAGGGTTTATTATGACTGCCGGTGGAATCAACAGTGGCCCGTTTCTGCCAACATGGATGGAAATAACGTTTTTAAGTTTTAAATGTGAGCTGTAAACCTAAGCTACTTCGGTTTAAAAAAAAAAAAATTCAATACTTAAACTGTGGGGAGAAGGTGGACTGGAGCCAGAAAAAACATTCTCATTTAATAGTGTTTGCCCATGGAACGGCAACAGTTTGTAGCGAGGCTCCGCGCAAAACCCACAACTAATCCTTCATCGCAGCTGTCCCAGCTCCTGACCATCTGCCATCCCCCAAACAGCGACTTCTTTTTTTCTGGGGACTCCAGGCTTGAATGACCTAGTGTGGAGAGTTTAAACTATATACAAGGAGAGGGAGGGGGGTGGGAAGGGAAGGGACCTTAAGCAAGCCTCGGCCAAAGGTTTTGTGCAAGGACTTCCTGTGCCCGCTGCCCTGTCCCCGGGGCCTCTCCTCGAGGGGGATCCCACCAGGACAGCCCAGCTTCGTCCTCACTGACCCTCTCCTCTCCAGAAACCCGAGTCTGGAGTGGCAGTGGCCTGCACTGTTGCAGCATCTTCCCCGAGGTGGGCCTCAGACTCAAGAATCCCCCCACTCTACCTCCCAGATCTGGCTTGGGTGTCTTGTTGAGTGAGTGAGCTGGCTGGCTATTTTCTTGGAGCTGATAGAGTAAGATCATGGTGCCTCCTTTTGCAAGAAAAAGAGTGGGAGGAAATGAAGCAATTTCTTTTTTTTTGTTTATTTTTCATTGATTAAAAAAAATTTTTAATTTTGTAAGGGATACAGCCGATTAACAATATTGTGACAGTTTCAGGTGAACAGAGAAGGGACCCAGCCGTAAATGCATGTGTACCCATTCTCCCCAAAACTCCCCTCGCACCCAGGCTGCCACACTGAAGCAGTTTCTCACTTGTACCCACAGATCCAAGATGGCCCGCTGTAGAGCTGTGGTCCACAGGCCACACTGAAATGTTGTCACAGATGTCTTTTCCATTTCCCTCCTGGGATCAGGGCAGTGGGTATGGTCTCACTCTTTGGAAAATGGTTGGAAACAAAACTTTTTTAAAGAAATCACATTAAATGTTTTATGCGGCTTATTCTTGACTATTTTCTTTCTCTGTCCAGTGGTGGGACTGTCCTAACCACACCCAGTCCTTCTAGGACACGTGGTAAGTGGTGTTTTGTTTTTGTTTGTGTTTATTTTTTGCCACACCGAGCTGCTTGTGGGATCTTAGGGTCTTAGTTCCCCCACCAGGGATCGAAACTCTGCCCTAGGCAACAAAAGTGCAGAGTCCTAACCACTGGACCACCGGGGAATTCCTAGGACGTGTCTCATGAGCTACTTTCTCAGGTCTGTGAGGTTTCTGACGTGCATCTACGGAAGCAGAGTCCTCACCCCAAAGACTGTTGACTGACAGAGAGGGGGGTGGTCCTTACCCACCCGGATCCTTGAGGAGATGCAGGCTCATTCCTCCCCCCAAGTAAGGCTGTCTTTCAGATACCTGGGATCCCACGAAGGGATAACATCGGGAATCTAGGGCTTGCTTTGGATCCAGTGAGCTGGGCCCTTGGTGCCACGGTCTGAGAAGTAACAAAGTATTTACTGTTTCAAACAAGGACCAATCCAAGCATGACAGCCAACAGCTACCGTGCTCCATGCCTGTCACCCAAGGACAAGCGAGGAGAAAGAGAAGTGTAGAAGGAGGCAGGTGGGAAGAGTAAGGAGCCAGTTAGGGCAAAAGCAGACTCTCTGCACAGAGAACTCACACATCAGCTACTGGAAGAGGAGGGGGAGGACAGGGGGATTCTGTTGATGTCAGCCCAAGAATTCCGGAGGATACAGTGGAAAAGTTTGGGTCAAGCAGGAATGGGGGGAGTAGGAAGTAAGAGCTTACCCATCAGTGGACGTCTTAGGTCCAGATCACTTTTTAAAAGTTATTATTAGCAAATATTTTTAAAATTTTTGGTTGTGCTGGGTCTTCGTTGCTGCACATGGTCTTTCTCTAGTTGCAGCAAGTGGAGGCGTCTTCATTGCAGTGTGTGGGCTTCTCTCATTCCTGAGCATGGACTCTAGAGCGTGCGGGCTTCAGTAATTGTGGTGCAGGGGCTTAAGTTGTTCCGGGGCATGTGGGATCTTCCTGGGCCAGGAATTGAACCCATGTGTCTCCCGCCATTGGCAGGCAGATTCTTATCCACTGGACCACCGGGTAAGTCCAGGTCCAGATCTCTTGAAGCAAAGCCTTGTGTGAGTGATGGAGTGATCTCAGGAGAAGGGGAGCAGGAAGGAGCTGGCAAGCGTGTGGTCACTGGAGACCAGCCTCTGCCTGATCTCACGGGAGCTCTCCCACCTGGAGGCAAAGAGGCTGACCTTCCATGTGACCATGTCCATTAGTCACTGGCTCCACACAGGCTGCCCAGCCAGTGGGAGTGGGGCCTAACTCCTGGGTGAGGGAACTCCCATTAGGCTGAGGACAATTCTCTGGATGAGAAGGGTATGAGTATGCTCTAGAGCACAGGCTTAATTGCCTCATGGCATGTGGGATCTTCCCGAACCAGGGATCAAACCCATGTCCCCTGCACTGGCAGGCAGATTCTTAACCACTGGGCCACCAGGGAAGTCCTGGATTCTGCATTTCTAACAAGCTCCTAAGTGGTGTCTCTACTGCTGGCCTGGGAACCACACTTTGAGTAGCAAGATCCTGGGCTTTTTGTTGTACTGAGAAGCATGGTCTCTGGTTGGTGTTAGGAAGATGGAAGAGGGGGTAGGAGCTCAGCGGATGCCCTAAAATCCTGCTGCAGGAAGTCAGGTGGCTGAAAATTAGGCTTAGAAAAGCTGGTCTTAGATCCAGCAAGTATTAAGACATTACTTTCAAGATTACTAGAGAGTCCTTTAAAAAAAAAAATTATTGTGAGAGCCGAAGAATTGATGCTCTTGAACTGTGGTGTTGGAGAAGACTCTTGAGAGTCCCTTGGACTGCAAGGAGATCAAACCAGTCAATCCTGAAGGAAATCAGTCCTGGATATTTATTGGAAGGACTGATGCTGAAGCTGAAGCTCCAGTCCTTTGGATACCTGATGCAAAGAGCTGACTCACTGGAAAAGACTCTGATGCTGGGAAAGATTGAGGGCAGAAGGAGAGGGAGACAGATGATGAGATGGTTGCATGGCATCAGTGACTCAATGGGCATGAATTTGAGCAAACTGGGAGATAGTGAAGGACAGGGAAGTCTAGCATACTGCAGTTCATGGGGTCGCAAAGAGTCAGACTCGACTTAGCGACTGAACAACAACAACTTTGATGTAACCCAGATATAAAATACACTAGGTAACTATTTGGGGAAATAATTATTTATTTTAAATATCTCAGAAGCTTTGTGTTAATGGATCCTCGCCCATCCCCCACCCCCAAGTTTTCATGAACATTCAACATTTAGCAACCTCAAAACATGCATAATGATATACAATTGAAGTTTACGCTGTTTTAATCATTCCCTTTCTACGTGCATTTTTACATTAATTTAGATGAAACCAAATCAATAAATGGGCTTCCCAGGTGGCTTAGCAGTCAAGAAGCTGCCTACCAATGCATGAGCCCCAGGAGATGCAGGTTTGATCCCTGGGTTGGGAAGATCCCCAGGAGGAGGAAATGGCAACCCACTCCAAGACTCTAGGGCCAGGAGAATCCCATGGACGGAGGAGCCTAGTGGGCTACGGCCCATACGGTCGCAAAGAGTCGGACATGACTGAGCACGCACACAGGCGGCTGGGCCGCCTTCATCCAGGGTGGAATCAGAGGCCTTGCATCTCCAGCAAGTTCCCAGGTGATATCTATGCTGCTGGTCTGAGGACTGCTGTCATAAGTGAGACGAGCTGAGTCACCATAAGATGCCCGGGACGCCATGAACTGGATGCTCACCAGCCGGGGGAGCCTGTGATGCACTTAGGCTGTTTCCGGACAGCTCACAGTCGTCACGACAGGGTAAAGACTAGGTCGGCACAGATCACTTCATATTCCTTTGTAATTCCTCTGCTTCTCCATCAAGTAGGTACCCATGCTTGATATCCTAGTCCTTGGCCCTCTTTAAACATTTTTTCCCTCCTAGGTCATTCTTTCTTCCTGGCGTTCAGAGAAATGGTTAATCCTGAGAGAGGAAGCCGAGGACTGAGTTTTGTTAGTCCTGGCAAAAACTCTAAGACATTCCTAGGCACAGACGGGTCAAGGACAACCAGGCCACTGCTTCTGAGAGGAAACGGTGCTTACCGGTACAAAGCTAACCTTGTTTAAAAAAAAAAAGATGGACTCACAGGACAGAGGGGACAGGGGGATGTGTGTCCCCGCCCTCCCCGCAACAAATGTCAGTTGTAAATTCTTTCCAATTGCAACAAACAATTTTGAAAAAATCTCAGCGCTTCTAGGCTGTGTCCTGGATCTTGGCTCATTTGCCCTCAGCAACATCGCACCGTTGAAAGGAAATAACTCATTGTTTTTCTTCCCTCTCCCACTCCCAAAAATTAAATACCTGATCCAAAATAACGCTGCTCTCAAATACTCTGTCATGCCTATTTCGAAAATTTCAGGTTGCAGACTCATTTCTTTCTTTAAAAAAAAAAAAGAAGACAATAGTATGATGAAGAGGTGAATTTTGACCTCTGGCTGGAATTAGGGCCAAAGCACAGGTCTGGGATTAGGGCAACAGGGCCCAGGACAGGTGGTCCAGGGGCTGCTGACGTGTCCTGACCCCGCCCAAGCCTCCCTGCCCTGCCAGCTGCTTCTAGACCCACTGCTCAGCCTAGAAAACGAAGACCTGAGAGAAGGAAGAGCAGCCCTACTCCCCCGTTTCATGCGCTAGTGAAATGTCAGCGGTTCTCACTTGATGTGTCACCGTTTATTTTCCTATCAAGGGGCTTTGGGGGAACCCCCCACCCCCAGGCGGCTAGACCTTCTCCATCTCGATCTGCTGATGGTAGTGCCGAGCCTGCCGCTGGCCAACGTTCAGCTTGTACACGGAGCTCTTGTGCTGGCAACTTCGGTAGCCCCACACACCCCCCACGCCTGCCAGGAACAGCAGCAGGCACAGAACTGTGACGATCGTGGCAATGATGGGGCCTCTGCCGAGGCTGGGACACTTGCCCCCGGCGCAGGGCTCCAAGGTTGGGAGAAGCTCCTCGCTTGCACCCGGGCCGGGGACTTCCTGTCCCAGGAAGTCCTCCGACAGCAGGTATGGGAAGGTATCCTGGACAGCAGGGGCAGTGGTCTCCAGTGGGGTCTGGGTGGCCGCCGCGACAGTTGAGGGAGTAAGGTTGGGCGTCTTCTGGATGGCGGTTGTCTCGGTCTCCAGGGTAGAGCTGGTGAGTTCATAGGGCAGGGTGGACGAGGGAGGCTTCTCTGTGGCGTATCTCCAGGGAACGGTTGACTGATTTCCCGTCAAGTCACCAGCCCCTTTGCTGGGACCCTCAGTTTCAGACACATTCGTGGGTCTGAGAGCCAAAGCTTCTCCATCTAGCGTTTGAGATGGAAGAAGTGAAGTCACGTCCTCACTGGGTGTGAGGGTGGTGCCCCTGGATCGCTTCCTTTCCGCAAGGGCAGGCTGGCTGGGCGTAATCAGCATGCTTTCCTCCAGCCCTTCTGATCCATCCCCTTTGTCCTCCTCTTCCTCGTCTTCCTCCGCTCCTGCCTCTGTCTGCCTCCAGGCCCCGTCAGTCACGGGGTAGCCATCTAACCAGGACTCATCGCTGCTGCTCACCATGGCGTCACTGGCCCTGCTGTCATTCCTGCCCACAGAGGGCCCCGAGGGGCCATCAGTGCTGTGGTAGATGACCTTGGTTTCCGGCTCCCCTGGGGCCAATGTGCTGTCCCTGTGGTGGTCACCAGCACGAAGGTGCTTTTTGGCATCTTCATCCATCGCCTTTTCCCATTCAGGCTTGTGGAAGGTCCCAGCAGGCGACCCGAGCATGTCCTTCCCGCTGCCTTGGGATCCCGGAAGCTCTGTGGGGACAGGGCTCCCAGCGCCCAGCAGGCCTGTGGTTGGCACAAAGGATGTATCCTGGGCTCTGTCTTCCCTTGCAACAGGCATAGAGACCAGACGGTCCTGTTTTGGAGCCTCCTCAGAGGGTTCTCCCTGACTCCTGTCCTCCTCTGCCTCTGTGTGGGAGTCCTCCATGAGCTCTCTGAATGACACGGATCTATCATCAGGAAAATTATCTTCATAGTCAATATGTACCTCTGCCTCATCTGGAAGGAAAGAGGGAAAGCCTCATGAGGTCCAAGGCACACAGCCAGCATGGAACACAGGGAATAAAAAGCACAGGGGCTGGAACAAATGCAATGAAACTGTTATTCTTAGATGCTATGACTGTATCACACAGATAAACCCAAAGAACCTACATACAAACTGTTACAATTAACAGATGAGTTTATCAAGGACACTGGTTCTACAGGCAACATAAAACACCAACTGTGTCTCCATATACCAGCAATAAACAGAAAAAAATGTAAAAGATACTGTTTGCCATAGCATGTGTGTGCTCAATCTTTCAGTCGTGTCCGACCCTTTGCGACCCCATGGACTGTAGTCCACCAGGCTCCTCTGTCCATGGAATTTTCCAGGCAAGAATAGTGGAGTGGGTTGCCATTTTCTGTTCCAGGGGATCATCTCGGCATTAGCAGGCAGACTCTTTCCCACTGTGCCACCCAGGAAGCCTGACTGTCATTGCATAACCAGCCTCCCAAATTCCAAGGAATAAATCTAACAAAAGATGTTTAAGATTTGTACATGGAATGGTACAAAGTATTTCTGAGCAAAATTAAAAGATGACTTAAGTAGTGAATGGCTATAATGGAAGTTTAATTGCTCAGCTGTCAATCTGTCCAAATCACTCACTGGAAAAGACCCTGATGCTGGGAAAGACTGGGGGCAGGAGGAGAAGGGGACGACAGAGGATGAGATGGCTGGATGGCATCACCGACTCGATGGACATGAATTTGGGTAGACTCTGGCAGTTGGTGATGGACAGGGAGGCCTGGCGTGCTGCAGTTCATGGGGTCGCAAAGAGTCGGATACGACTGAGTGACTGAACTGAACTGAAACTGAATAAAAATCTCAGATATTGACAAGCTGATGCTAAAATTTATGTAAATGCAAAGGGCCAAGAAGAGACAAGGGAAAAAGAAGAGAAATGCTGTAGCAGGGATGCTACAAGATTTTAAGATTTACTATAAAACTGCAGTACTTTCAAAGACTCTGTTTGGTATTGGCACAAAGATAGACAATCAAGTTACACTAACTTTAACAATTTCTGTTCATCAAAAGCCACCATGAAGAGCATTCAAATGCATGCCACAGATTTGAAAATAACTGCAGCACATATAACCTCTGGAGGGTTCCAGAAAAGGTACTGGGTCTTCCCTGGTGGTCCCGTTTAAGCCTCCAAATTTCCACTACAGGGGGCACAGGTTTGTTCCCTGGCTGGAGAACTAAGATCCCGCATGCCATGCAGCATGGTTAAAAAAAAAAATCTAAATAATCATTATACACGTGTGAAGATGCTTAACCTCATTAGTAACAGAGAAATGCTAATCACAGCCAGAGTGAGATTCCATTATCTAGCACCAGAATGGCTAAAATTAAACAGACCGACAGTCTCTAGTGTTAACAAGGATATGAAAGTGGAAACCGAAAGTCACTGAGTCGTGTCCGACTCTTTGGGACCCCATGGACTAAACAGTCCATGGAATTCTCCAGGCCTGAATACTGCAGTGGGTAGCCTTTTCCTTCTCCAGGGGATCTTCCCAACCCAGGGATCAAAGCCAGGTCTCCTGCATTGCAGGCAGATTCTTTAACAGCTGAGCCACAAGGAAAACTCAAGAATCCTGGAGTGGGTAGCCTATCCCTTTTCCAGCGGATATGACATACAGCAGTTCTCTTCCTAAGTGTGTGCGCACATGGGCACCAAAAGACATGCGCAAGCATGTTCCTAATAACCAGAAGCTGGACATACTGCAAGTGGCCACTCACTGCAGAAATGACACACACATTTTGGCACACACAACACGGACTCCCGCCGCCATGGAATCCTGCACAGGAGCACAAGCCTCGGGGCACTGGCAGCATTCAACTTCTTGACCTATGTGGTGGCTAAATTGCTGTATTTTTTGACCATTTATTAACCTGTTCTCTTATGATTCGGACACTTTTTAATTGAATGAAAGAGTCTTTACATTCTATCGTGCTCTACAATTTTCAACAGTTTCACACACGAGTCCATAAAATTCCATAATGAAGATTTCATTTTTTATCCCCTGCCCCTATGTTGCTCAGCCCACTCCCCTCTCCCCACTGGTAACCATTCATTTCCCATATCTGTCAGTTGGCTTTTTTTTTTTTGCCATACTGCACGGCATGTGAGATCTTAGTTCTCCAACCAGGGGCTGAACCTGCTGCGTCCCTTGCAGTGGAAGGGCACAGTCTTAACCACTGGACTGCCAAGGAAGTTTCAATCAGCTTCTATTTTGTTTTATTCACTAGTTCATTTTATTTTTTAGATTTCACATAAGTGATATAATTGTATGTTTAACTAAATATCCAGAGAAAGCAATGGCACCCCACTCCAGTACTCTTGCCTGGAAAATCCCATGGATGGAGGAGCCTGGTAGGCTGCAGTCCATGGGGTCGCTAAGAGTCAGACACAACTGAGCGACTTCACTTTCACTTTTCACTTTCACGCAGTGGAGAAGGAAATGGCAACCACTCCAGTGTTCTTGCCTAGAGAATCCCAGGGACGGGGGAGCCTGGTGGGCTGCCGTCTCTGGGGTCGCACAGAGTCGGACACGACTGAAGCGACTTAGCAGCAGCAGTAAAACACTCATTTGCCCATTCATTTTACTTTTCCTTACTATATTTGTTATGGTGATCCACGATTTTTTCTAAGATTTATTTATTTTTTGGTTATGGTGGGTCTTCGTCGCTGCACGAGGGCTTTCTCTAGTTGCAGAGAGCAGGGCCTACTCTGTAGCTGTGGTGCACAGGCTTTTCATTGTGGTGGCTTCTCTTGTTGCAGAACGCAGGCTCCAGGCATGCAGGCTTCGGTAGCTGCAGGTACCGGGCTCTAAGTACTCATGGTGCACGCGCTTAGTTGCTCCACAGCACGTGGGATCCTCCCAGGTCAGGGACTGACCCAGTGTCCCAGGCATTGCAAGGTGGACTCTTAATCACTGGACCACCAGGAAGCACAATCCGTGACCTTTGATGTTACTACTACAACTCGATGAAGGCTATTTTGTAGACACTAAAACCCCCAGCAGGTAGAAGAAGTTAACTACATGAAGACCAGACTGTAGCCTGACATGAGCTGCCACAATTCTGAGAACTGGCCTCAAAGAAATGGGAAGCAGCCAACCCTGGAAATGAAGATTAACGGTACTTAATCAAGAAGACTCAAAGCTGACTGTATTGTTTCTGCATGTAGCTCCTTCCTTCTGCCCACATGCCTCCCAAACTCCCCTTTAAAATCTCTTGCCCACTGGCTGTCGGGGGTGGGGGTGGGGGGAGGAGTCAGCCTTTGGACAACACCCTACCCCTAGTTGCCGGCCTCCAAAATAAAGCAAACTTACCTTCCCACCAACCTTTTCTTTACTGTCTTTGGAGCTGCCAGCACCTGGACCCACTTTAGAGAACAGATTTTGGTGCCCACGTGAGGCTGCACCCTCACGATATCTGGCTCCCCGGGTTTTCCTTGAGCAGAGCTGCCACCATGATGACGCTATGAGGTGGATTCAAGGAAACGCTGCTCATGGTTCTCTGGCCCCGGGAAGGGGTTTGGGGGACGTTCCTAGCAGCTGCCGAAAACCATTTGTTTCGGGGGTCCTCCATGTTTCTGCCCTGCTTGGCACTGGCTGTCATCAGCCAAGGTATTATTTAGTTCATGACAGTAGCAAAGAATGGTAAACAACCTCTGAGTCCTAGTACTGGACATAATCAATCTCAGCTAAATTCCTTTTCCCATGTAACCCACCCTATGAGCTCAAGAAGTCAAAAGGCACCTGGAATATGGGCAGGAAAGGAGCCATGTTCTCCTCCACCCTTGCTTCTTACGTAGGGAACACTGGCCTAGTGTATGATGTTAGAGCTGGGGATTTGAGATGAGATGGTTGGATGGCATCATCAATTCAATGGACATGAACTGGAGCAAACTCCAGGAGATTGTGAAGGACAGAGAAGCCTGACATGCTGCTGTCTATGGGGTTGCAAGGACTGGGACACGACTTAGCGATTGAAATACAACAATAAGCCCACTCCTGCCTGGTGGGCCTGCCTTGACCTGGCCCCTTACGGTCACTCTGAGCTCTGTGTGTATCTATCTGTCCATCTGGAGATTCTGCCTTCAGAGCTCTCTGGGTGTAGAGCATCCCTGGACAGCAGCCTGGGGCTCAGAGCCAAGCCCTTCCTGTCTGCCGGGGCTCTCAGGTCAAGGTCTGGCTCAGAAACAGGCTCTCATTATGTCAAGCCTCAGCCACACCAAAACCTCAAATGAAGACACAGACACCAACTGTTTACAAAGAGTCTACTCATGACAAAGTATCCCAAGGCTGTTTTTCCCCTCCTGAGTAACGGTAAAGCTTCTTACTCACAGAATGTCAACCCCAAAGTACATTCTGCCATCAGGATGGGTAACACCAGCTCTTTGCCTGTCGAGGTGCTATTTCTCTCGCCTCTCTCTGGTTTGCAGTCTGAGCTCTCCGGAGCCATCCAGCAACTGTGCCCCCTCCCCTTTACCCCCCTCCCCTCCCCCAGGCTCTCCTGAAACCTGGCCTCCACAATGCCCGGCCTTCTGGTTTAGACCAACGGGTCCAGGAAATGTAAACTTCATGGGCTCTCTTGGGAAAAATCAAATCCCTCCCTATGTGTTTATAATTAACTGTTACTTTAGGAAAACACAAGACGACAGATCAATAGGAATCAGCGGTAAAAAGGGGCACCCAGGCCGTGCCTTTATCAAGGGCAGGAGTGTACAAGCCGGAGCCCAGAATGCTGGGCTGTCCAAGTGCTGCTGCTTTTCATGCTTTTTCATGTTGTTGTGTTTCTGGAAGCCCACACATGCCTTCTTTTTTCCCCACTGGTCTTGGCTACACAGCCTTTAAAAATAGTAATTTTGAAAAAAGGCAACCAGACAAGCCAGAAATAACCACTGGTTCAATGAACTTCTGAACAAATATGGCAACATTGACAAGGCAATTCTAAATTCAGTTCAGTCTCTGGCTTTTATTCCATGAAGGAAGTCTAGAAGATGGAGAAAAACAGAAACTGGAGTTAATTTAAGAAAACAAAAGAAGGGCTTCAGAAATGAGAGAAAATAGCAAAGAAACTTGGTGAGAGAACAGCTCGTTTGCAAAGCAAGCCCTGCTCTGCCCTCACGCTTTGAGAGGCCCCAGAGAAGCACACTCAGATGCCGGAATGAGACATGCCTGGTTTTACATCTTGGCTCTGCTGCTTTCTGGCTGGCTGACATAGGAAGTCAGCGAGCCTCTCTGTCCCTCAGTCGTCCCATCTGTCAGTGGGAGGTGGCTGTTTCTACTCAGACTTGTGAAGATGAGCTAGGATAAAGCAAATAAAACTCCTCCATCAGAAAGGAGCATAAGGAGGCTTGGGGAAGATGGAAATATTCTGTAATTTGGTTCTGCGGGTGGGTTCCCTTATTTAGCTAGGCCGGGTCTTAGTTGCAGCATGTGGGGTTTTTTTTTGTTTTTGACTGCACCAGATCTTAGTTGAAGCATGTGGGATCTACTTCCCTGATCATGGATCAAACCCCGGCCCCCTGCCTTTGGGAGCGTGGTACCTTAGCCACTGAGCCACCAGGACTTTTATATTTTAAATGGGTACCATTTCTTGTATGCAAATTAAGCCTCAAGAGAGTTGTCAAAAAACAGAACAAAAACAAAAGACAACTCCCAAGACAGAAATAACATGGGACAGGTTTGGCATTGTTTATGACAGCTCTTCTCTCAGTGCCCGACGGGGGAACAAGTCTTGTGGCCACAGCTGCAGCAGACCCAGGAAGGGAGTGAGAACCTCAATCTATCTCTTGTGGGACTCAGAGGTGGTGGGGCTGGCAGCTGTTAAGCTTGGGGTCGCTCACTTTCTGATACCACAGACCAGAATGCACAAACAGAACCATGGAGCTTGGGGTGGAAGATCTCAAAGGCTTTTCAGAGCCTAGCAGATATCCTTTGTCAGGGCAAGTTTTAGAAGAGAAGTGAAGTGTTAGTCACTCAGTCATGTTGGACTCTTTGTGACCCCATGGACTGTATGTAGCCCGCCAGGATCCTCCGTCCATAGGATTCTCCAGGCAAGAATACTGGAGTGGGTTGCCATTCCCTCTCCAGGGCATCTTCCCGATCCAGAGATTGAACCTAGGTCTTCTGCATTGCAGGCAGATTCTTTACTGTCTGCGTCACCAGGGAAGCCACCTTTAAAGGAGAAACATGGGGTAAATCCGAGAGCAAGGGTCTATGAGTCTCTCCCATCCTGGGGTGTCTATCTGGTGCTACTCTGCAGAGGCCACGGGACCACAGGGTGCTGAGTCAGGAGACGGCAGAAGCCACCGGGGAAACCATAGGGCAGCGGTGTCAGAGGCAACGAGTGGCCAGGGCAGTGAGTAGGGAACAATCAGTGTGCCCTGGAAACTGCACGGGACCCTGTGATCATGTGGCCAGGGGCAGCCACTTGGAGTGGTGGGAGGTCAGAGGCTGTCCCTAGGGTACCAGTGGCTAGAGATGGATATGGCCTTGAAGACTGTATGGGACTTGGTATAATAAAAAGCCCAAGGAAAACCCAACATAACATGGAAATCTGCACACACAGGTAAAGCGCAAAGCACTGGGACTTTTGTATGATGAGGGCAATAACCAGTTATAGTCAGATACTGAGCATGTAGCACTAACACTGGGCTTCCCTGGTGGCTCAGTGGTAAAGCATCCACCTGCAGTGCAGGAGACCCGGATTTGATCCCTGGGTTGGGAAGATCCCCTGGAGAAGGGAAAGGCAACCCACCCCAGTATTCTTGCCTGCAGAGTTCCATGGACAGAGGAGCCTGGTGGGCTACTGTCCCTGGAGTCACAGAGTCAGACACGACTTAACACTGAGAACATTAGAGAGGTATGACGGGTGTTCCGTGCTGCCCAACTGGGAACATAAACTAAGAAGATGTGTGGAATCAGATAGAAGGGGAAACAAAATGGCCAGACCCAACCCTGGACTCCAGGACCCCAAACTAGAGAAATACCAACACAGAGAAGGGAAAAAATGGCAGTTAAGCCCCCACCCTTCAGATTGACGGTCAAGGCTGAAGTCCCTGTGCTTCAGTGAGAGACCTCACCATCACCACTCGAGGCTGGACCTTGATGTCACAGTGAACAGACAACCCGGGTGGTTGGTGTGTGGCTGAGGCGCCCTCCTGCACCAGCTACTGTCTGATCCCTCTGGGTGGATGTGCCCCTGTGCATTCACGCCTGCTCACCATTTAGTTCAGTTCAGTGCTCAGTCATGTCCAGCTCTTTGTGACTACATGGACCTCAGCACGCCAGGCTTCCCTGACCATCACCAACTCCCAGAGCCTGCTCAGAATCATGTCCATCAAGTCGGTGACCACCATTACAAAGTTTAAATTTCATCACGCCCATTCAGGCAGTCCCCACATTACTAATGGATTAAAAAAAAATTTTTTTTAAGCATCTGCTCTACTGAACTGATGCCTTAATAAGCAACAGCTGCCCTTCCTCTAGAGCACTGCCCTTGGAGGAATGGGAGCCTTAATTACAAGCCACCTGATGCCTGCATTTCAGGAGACTGGGGTTCGATTCCCTGGGCAGGAAGATCCCCTGGAGAAAGGAATGGCAACTCACTCTAGTATTCTTGCCTGGAGAATTCTATGGGCAGAGGAGCTTGGCAGGCTACAGTCCATGGGGTAGCACAGAGTTGGACACGACTGAGTAACAATTTCATTTGCCCTCCATGGACAGCAGCCTGCAGCCAATGACAGACTAGAACAGAGGAACTCAGGCCGGTCCCCTTGCTTCCAAGTGGCACCAACCCAAGGTGCAGTTCATGCTCCCTAGCTCCCCAAGGGATCAGGCAAGGCAAGAATCCACCTGGGACTGCATCCTTAACTCCTCCCCTCTCACCTACCCTGCCTGCCTTACTCCCCCTCTACAAGCCATCTCCGTGTGAATAGGCTCTGCTTTTACAGACTCTAACTCAAGTCTTCAACATGCCCAAACAATGACAAATTTGAGTGAAACAGTCTTCATAGTAGCCCGGAGCCTCCAAGCCCTTAGAATCTCTAAGACCAAAGGCATCTGAGCTCCAGGTTCTTTTAACACCTGACCTCCAAGGTTCCTGAGCCTTGAGGCTGTCTGGATCTGGAGAGGTTGTGAGGGAAATAAAGGGCAGGAACCTCTGGAGCAGGTTCTGCCAGAGGGCTTGGAGCGGGCTCCAGCAGCTCACAGGGAACAGAAGGAAATGCTCTCTGGTGGGGGCTCTGATGTGTAGGGAGGGGTACTGGCTGAGCTCAGGGCAGAGGTGACACGTGCTCCCTGGGAAGGTGAGACAGCCACAGGTCTGGAGGGCCTGGGAGCCACATGTTAAAAAGTCACCAGCTGATTGCCCACGGGGTCTCCCCTGTCATAAGGCCACACGGGCCATGCCTTTCTGGAAGGATCAGCGGCTGTCTCCAGAATCTGAGACGCCTGCTGGCAGTGACTAATTTCTAGCTGTATTAGACAGCTAGAGCTACTGCCTGCCTTTGGCTGTGTGTTGTACAGGGGGCTGGAGTCAGTAATGCACAGGGAAGCAAAGCCAGCGTCACACAAATCTTTCCATCCTTCAGTGAGAGGGCCTAATACCCTCCTCCATCAGCACAAGGCTGGAAGGGAAAGCAGGACCCTTCATGTTGCTGTTCAGTCGCTCAGTCATGTTTGACTCTTTGCAACCCCATGGACTGCAGCACACCAGGCTTCCCTGTCCTTCACCATCTCCCAGAGCTTGCTCAAACTCACGTCCATTGAGTCAGTGATGCCATCCAACCATCTCATTCTCTGTTGCCCAGTTCTCTTCCTGCCCTCAATCTTTCCCAGCCTCAGGGTCTTTGAGTCGGCTCTTCGGAACAGGTGGCCAAAAGACTGGAGCTTCACTGGGCTCCACTGGGCTCAGACCATATCACAGGTCCTGTTCCGAGTGATGTACTTCCCATCTTAGAATAACAGCAGCAAGGATGCAGACAAAACAAAACCACCTCGCCTCCTCGCTGGGTGCCTGATCCTCCTCCAGCTCCACCCTTTGCGCCCCACCCCACCCACGTCCTCCTGGTGAACAGCAGTAGTCGTCTGCCTCGGCTCTCTTCCTCCCTCCAGCTTGTTCCTGTGTTCACTGCAGTGCTGCCTAGGTATATTCCATGCCTCGGATACACGCTGAAAACACGAGGCTTCCAGAATCTTCTTATACTTAGAAGCCAGTGTACACTTTTTAGCTTCCATGGACTGGATATGTACCTCCTTTGAGCACTTCTTCCACCTGGGAACATACACTTCCTTTAAAATTTCACCTATGAAACCTCGTTTTCCAGCTTTCCCTTTTACCTCATCATCTATGGCTTTTCTATCTCTTCTAAGGCACTCAGTTTACTAGTTACCTTTAGGGTTGGGACAATTTTGCTCAATCTTGATTACACAGGAACTTGGACCCTGCCCGATGAAGGGAGGGGGAGAGAGTGAATGAATGAATGGCCGGTCGGTCGTACAAAGCATGCTGTTGTTCAAAGTCAGACACATCCAACTCCAAAATCCGGTTTGGTCCGCCCTTCCCAAGATGACTCCTTTCCAATTTGAAAAAGTTCCTTAAAACAGTTCATTGGAAAAATGAACAAGTAAAGGCGGAGTCAAATAGCTGGTGACAATGTTCTTGTAAGGCACACTTACAGTGACACAGATACTGAAAACCGTAAGGGTCTGTGTGTTCAGCCAAGTGTAGAAATCGAAATTTCTGACCAGCAACTGAAAGCTCCAACAACTCGGCTTTGCGGTGAGAAAATAAACACCGTTTCAGACACACAAGACCTGCATTTAGTGCTCATTCTGCTGGGGCCAGTAAACAGCCCGTTTGCCTTGGTGGGTGTGGCTCGTGGGATGATCCAGCGTCAGAAATGCAGCCAGCTCACTCACACCTCGGGGTGAGCTCGGGTCTGCTTTGAGGGGACACCCTCAACAAACAGGAAGTCAGGTCTTCAGCCTGATTTTTCTTGGACAGGTGAATCCATTAGGACTGGTGGAGCTCCTGCCTGCCACAAGACACCAGCGACCGAGGAAAGTGCTGGGAAATGGCTCAAATTGTGTTTCAAGGACTTGTCCCAGTCTGTCACTTTGGTACAAGTATGTGACAAGCAAGTAGGAAGGTTTTAGAAGTTTTTGTAATAATTTGAAGGGGGAATTTTATGTCTATTTTTATTTATATCTGGAATATCTTTGCTTTAGTTTTATGCTAATTCATTTTTATTGCACTTTACCAAAACCTGTCTATAATAACTAAAAAACAAAAAAATCTGTTTAAAAATTGCACACAGAAAAAAATTTAAAGTTGCACACAGAGAGTTTGAGACAACAACGACAAAATCTCAGTATTCATCAAAAAAATACTCCAAGGGGAAAAACATAAGCCACAGAGTGAGAGAGAAAATTTTAACACATAAAGGTTTATGTAAAGAAGAAATCCTACATTATATGCGTGTTAGTCCCTCAGCCGTGTCCAACTCTTGGAGTCGGACTAGAGTAGCCTGCTAGGTTCCTCCATCCATGGGATTCTCCAGACAAGAATACTGGAGTGGGTTGCCATGCCCTCCTCCAGGGGATCTTCCCTACCCAGGGATTGAACCTGGGGACTCCTGCATTGTAGGCAGATTCTTGACCATCTGAGCCACCAGGAAGACGCCTAATCAAGTCAATCAGAGAAATGGGCAAACACGTTGGACAGAGGTTCTGCTGAGGAAACACTGATCATGCTCCATCAGCATGTGATAAGTGCTTGGGTAGAGAAATGGATCTGATGGAGCAGTCACCAGCTTAGCAGAAAGGTAGAAAGTCTCACGGTCCTGAAGCTTGGTGAGGATGCTTAAGCAGAACTCTTCTGCACAGCTGGTGGGAGAGGAAAATGGTCAAAACCCTTTGGAAAACTCTCTGGTAGCGTCCACAGAAGCTGGACACCCACCTATCCCGTGGGCAGCGACGCCTCTCCCAAAAGCCAACAGAAAGGTGTTCAGGTGTGAAATGAATGATGTAGACGGGAAAGATCATGGCAGCGTAAGCTTGTGACGATCAGAATGTGAGAACAAGGCAAATGACCATCAGCAGAAGCCATGGGCAGTGGGTTCACACTGTGGAGAGTGAACTGCAATGAACACAACAGACCACAGCTCAGGCCGCAACACAGGTGAAGCTCACAGACAGGACAGCACCCTAGTCTCATCACGGTTCTACCGCATGATCTGCTGGACATCCTGGGGACAAACTGGGGATTCAGTAGCATCGTGGGGGGTGCTGGAGTCCTCCCCCTCTATAGAGCCAACTTCCGCTTGGTACTCAGATGTCATGGGGCACCAGGAAGGTGGCCCTGAAGGAGTCCTGGGGAGAGAGGAGACCTGTGAGGTCACGGAGCAATGCAGGGTCAGCATGAGGTCCATGGTGCAGGAGTCACAGGAGAGAGAGAGAAATTTAATTCACTGGGAGAATTCCCAACGGGCTGGACAGGGGTGGGATGCAGAAGACTCACCCCCGCCCGCCCAGGTAAATGCTGATGAGGGAATGGGGAACATCTCGGAGAGTCAAATCAGGTTTCGGGAGCTCTGCCCACCAGGAGTCTTTTTAGCCTCAGCTATAATTTCATTCTGGAGAAGGCAATGGCACCCCACTCCAGCACTCTTGCCTGGAAAATCCCATGGACGGAGGAGCCTGGTAGGCTGCAGTCCATGGGGTCGAGAAGAGTCGGACACGACTGAGCAACTTCACTTTCACTTTTCACTTTCATGCATTGGAGGAGGAAATGGCAACCCCCTCCAGTGTTCTTGCCTGGAGAATGGACACTGGAGCCCGGCGGGTTACAGTCCATGGGGTCACAAGAGTTGGACACGACTTCGCTACTAAACCACCACCACCATATAATTTCAGTCAGACACAAGGGGCAGCGTAGGGGGCAGAGCAAGGCTGCAGGGGAGCCGTCCACACAGCGGTCATGGCGTTGCCTTCCTGCTTACCTTTCCCGCAGGCCTGGACCAGCCCGTACCACTCCCCGCAGCTGTCGCACAGCAGGGTGAAGGCCGTTTCGCGCTGGCCGGTCACGTGGCCCGGGGCGCACACGTACAGCAACTCGTCCCCCATCTCCAAGCCGGTGCGGCCCTGCAGGATGGTGTGTGGGAACGAGGGCGGGTCTCCACACGGCTTCTCTGCGGACAAGGAAGCACAGTAAGTTTCCCCAAACTCTGCAGAACTTTTTCAGCCTGAGAGAAATAAAAAACTGAAAAAGCGACCCCCTCTTCCCTCATGGGTGCTGCCTGTACCCTAAACGGAGATCGCCTTCACCCTGGCATCCCCCACCCTGGTCGAGTGCCTGGCACAGATGAAGCACTCAATACTCGTTGACTGAATTGTGTGCGCTCCAATATAGCTTTGTATTTTTAAACTGCCAGGCAACAGGACCAGAAGCAATGCCCAGGAGCCAGTTCCTTTTTGCCTTATTTACATAAATGGTAGATGCTCTTTGACAAATGCTAAACTGTTACAGACTATACAAGTTGCCTCTCCCTTCCCCCAACCTTCACCCTGATGATAACACTGCTACCGGTTTGGTTTTTACAAATAAATGCAGATACAGATATAAAGGGTTTCCTAGGGAGCACTAGCAGTAAAGAACACTTCGGCCAATGCAGGAGACTAAGAGAAGCAGATTCAATCCCTGGGTTGGGAAGATCTCCTGGAGTAGAAAATGGCAATCCACTCCAGTATTTTTGCCTGGGAAATCCCATGGACAGAGGAGCCTGGGCGGGCTGCAGTCCATGGGGTCGCAAAGAGTCACACAGGACTTAGTGACTCCACAACATTTATATTACAGCACACACGAAGACAATTACATATGTGTATGTGTCTGTGCATCTACGTGTGTGTGTATGTGTGTGTGTGCTTAGTCCTGTCTGACTCTTTGCAACCCCACGGACTGCAGCCTGCCAGGCTCCTCTGTCCATGGGATTCCCCAGGCAAGAACACTAGAGTGGGTTGCCATGCTCTCCTCCAGGGGATCTGCCCAAACCAGAAATCAAACCCACGTCTCCTGCATTGGCAGGTGGATTCTTTACTGCTGAGCCATTGGGGAAGCCCATAAATGGGTTAGATCGATCACTGCAGATGGTGACTGCAGCCATGAAATTAAGACGCTTGCTCCTTGGAAGAAAAGCTATGACTAAACTAGACAGCATGTTAAAAAGCAGAGACATTACTTTACCAACAAAGGTCCGTCTAGTCAAAGCTATGGTTTTTCCAATGATCATGTATTGATGTGAGAGTTAGACTACAAAGAAAGCTGAGTGCCGAAGTATTGATGCCTTTGAACTGTGGTATTGCAGAGGACTCTTGAGAGTCCCATGGACTGCAAGGAGATCCAACCAGTCAATCTTACAGGAAATCAGTCCTGAATATTCATTGGAAGGACTGATGCTGAAGCTGAAACTCCAGTACTTTGGCCACCTGATGTGAAGAACTGACTCATTGGAAAAGACCCTGATGCTGGGATAGAAGGCGGGAGGAGAAGGGGACGATAGAGGATGAGATGGTTGGATGGCATCACTGACGCAACAGATATGAGTTTAAGTAAGTTCTGGGAGTTGGTGATGGACAGGGAAGCCTGGTGTGCTGCAGTTCATGGGGTCGCAGAGTCAGACACGACTGAGTGACTGAACTGAACTAAATATCTATTACTGAGTCCCTGCTTTAAAAAAAATAAACGAATTTTTGGAGCTGGTTTAGGTTCACAGCAAAATTGAGTGGAAGGTACAGGTACAGAGATTTCTCCACCGGGCACAGCATGGACCACAGGGGTATGTTCACTGCAATTGATGAGCATCCAGTGACATGTCATTATCACACACAGTCCACAGTTACCTATGGGCTCAATTTTGGTGTTCCACATTCTATGGGTTTTGAGCAATGTGTAATTACACATATCCACCACTGTAGTATGACACAAAATAGTTTCACTGCCCTAAAAACCCTCTGTGCTTCATCTGTTCGTTGCTCCTAGCTCCGGGCAACCGTCAATCCTTTCACTGTCCCCATAGTTCTGCTCTCTCTAGAATGTCATGTAGTTGGAATCATATAGTAGGTAGCCTCTTGAGACTGGCTTCTTTCCATTTCATAATATGCATTTAAGTTTCTTTCATGTCTTCTCATGGCTTGATAGCTCACTTCTTTTAATAATTGATTCTTATTTATTCATTTATTTGGCTGTGCCAGTCTTGGCTGTGGCATGTGGGATCTAGTTTCCTGACCAGGGATCAAAGCCGGGCCCCCTGCCTGGGGAGCACAGAATCTTAACCACTGGACCACTAGGGGAGTCCCCTCATTTCTTCTGAGCACTGAATGATATTCCATTGTCTGGCAGTGCCACGGTTTATTTATCCATTCACCTACTGAAGAGACATCATGGTTTCTTCCAAGTTTTAACAATTATGAAAATTGTCAAAATTATGAAATTGTCAAATTTTGAAAATTGTCAAAAATGCTATAAACATTCATGTACAGGTTTTTGTGTGAACTTAAGTTTTCAGCTGGGCCTTCCTTGTGGCTCAGCAGTAGAGAATCCACCTGCAGTGCAGGAGACGGGGGAGACGTGGGTTCTATCCGTGAGCTGGGAAGATCTCCTGGAGTAGGAAATGGCAACCCACCCCAGTATTCTTGCCTGGAGAATCCCATGGACGGAGGAGCCTGGCGGGCTACAGTCCATGGGACTTTGTGACCATGGGGTCACAAAGAGTCAGAGCTGAGCGACTAAACAACAACAAAGTTTTCAGCTAATTTGGGCAAATATCAAGGACTGTGACCGCTGGATCGCATGGTAAAAGATGTTTAGCTTGGTGAGAACCTACCAGACTGTCTTCCAAAGTGGATGTGCCAGTTCGCATTCCCATCAGCAAGGAGTGAGAGTTCTTGTTGCTCCACATCCTTGCCAGTGTCTGGTGTCATCAGTGTTCTGAATTTTGGCCATTCTACTAGATGTGTAGTGTATTTCGTTGTTTTAATTTACCTTTTCCTGATGACATATGACATGGAGCAATATTTCATATGCTTGCTTGCCATCCGTATATCTCTTTATTTTTTTAATACTTATTTTTTATTTATCTGGCTGCACTGGGTTTGAGTGGTGGCATGTGGGATCCAGTTCCCTGACCAGGGACTGAACTCATGCCTCCTGCATTCGGAGCACGGAGTCTTAATCACTGGACCATCGGGGAAATGCCTTTGTGTATTTTGTAATTGAGTTGTTCATTTTCTTAATATTGAATTTCAAGAGTTCTTTATATATTTTAGGGCTTCCCAGGTAGCTCAGCTGGTAAAGAATCTGCCTGCAATGTGGGAAACCTGGGTTCGATCCCTGGGTTGGGAAGATCCCCTGGAGAAGGGGAACAGCTACCCACTCCAGTATTCTGGCCTGGAGAATTCCAAGGACTGTATAGTCTGTGGGGTCGCAAAGAGTCGGACAGAACTGAACGACTTTCACTTCACTTTGTATATTTTGCATGATAGTCTTTAGTAGATATGTCTTTTGCAAATAACTTCTGCAGTCTGTGGCTTGTCTTTTCATTCTCTTGATAGTCTTTTGCAAAGCATAAGTTTTTAATTTTAAGGGAGTCCAGCTTATCAATGATTTCTTTCATGGATATTACCGTTGGTGTTGTCTTGAAAAAGCCATCACCATACACATGGTCTCTAGGTTTTCACCTGTCTTATCTTCTAAGAGTTTTGTAGTTTTGCATTTTACATTTAGGTCCATGATTCACTTTGAGTTAAACTTTGTGAAGGTGTGAGGTCTGGGTCTAGATTCTTTTCTTTTGTATGTGGATGTTCAGTTGTCCCAGCATCTATATTTAAAAGACAATTTTTGCTCCATTGTATAGCTTTTGCTCCTTTGTCAAAGATCAGTCGACTACATTTGTGCGGGTCTATTTCTGGGCTATTGGTTTCCACTGATATTTGTCTTTTCTCTCACCAGTACCACACGGTCCTGGCTTCTGCATCTTAGTGCAAGTCCTGAAGCTGTCATGTCAGTGCTTCACCCTTGTCCTTCTTCAATAATGAGTGAACTGTTCTGAGTCTTTGTCTCTCCTTACAAATTACAGAATTAGTTTGTTCATATCCACAAAGTAACTTGCTTAGGATTATGACGGAGATTGCACTGAATCTATGGATCAAGTTGGGAACCCTAACTACGATAGGGTTATCTGGGCTGCCCTCTGCAGCCTCCTCAGACTTGCCCAGCAGGGATGGGTGCCCTCAGGGATGTTCCAAGCCCGGTGCATTCTCTAGTGAGCACTAGGACAAGGGCTCACCCAGAGCTCGTCTCCCCAGAACCACTGTTCTCTCTGTCTGCAAGGTCCTCGTCTGGCCCGTGCTCCAGCGGTTCTGTGTGTGCAGTGTCCTCTCCTCCTTCCCCTAACCACAATCCCCAGAAAGTTCCACCTCAACTGCCACCACCTCAGTAAGTCTCCCTAATTATCCTGCTCCTTTGTGTCATTCCGCTCTTACTTGTCGTTATACACTGTCAACTCCTTGAAGGGTGAAAAAGTCCCTATCTCTATCTGTCTATCCATTCATCTTTCTCTCTAATTATCCATTCATCTATCCATCTAGCTATCACCTGTCATCTATCTATTCAACCATTCATCTATCTCTCCATTCATCTATCCATCCATCCAACAATCCATCTATCTTCAATTTATCCATTCATCTATCTACCTATCATCTATCTATTCATTTATCCACCCATTCATCTATCTGTCCACTCAACCATCCACCCATCTATCCATCCATCCAACAGTCCATGTGTCTGTATATCTATCTATCCATTGAAAGCACCTGTAAGTCTGAGCGCTCTTTGCATTACCCTAGACAAATAAATTAACAATTGGCCAGTGCCAACTGGTAATGAGTACAGAATTTCCCACACTCCCTTGGGAGACCCTACACTGGATAAGTTCTATCAGCTGCTCAAAGTATTGCGATTTTTTGGTCTCAGTCTCCCATCACCACTGGAGAATTTCCCCAAAGCCCACCTGGAGGCTCAGCCCCTCCTGCAGGCAGACCTGGGAATTAGCTGTTCTCAAAAATTCTTGCTTGGCCTGAGAGGTGAGCATTCAGTTCTCTGTCTGAAGACATAAAAGAAGAGATCATTCCATTTCTGTTTTTATGGGAAATACAGGCAGGAGTAGCGTGTGCAGGGGAAGGTGGAATACAGTGCTAAGAGAATGAGGTGGGCTGGTGGAGAGAGCAGCCAGGCCAGCCCTAGCTTGGAGGGGGAGAAAGAGAAGCACACCCCAAGTAAGCCTTGGGGTGCAACAGGGAGAAGGCGAGAGGGGACTTGAATCCTCCAGACCCCACACCATTGACCGCACAAACAAGCTGCCAAGAGAAGCAAAGCTGGAGAACCCAAGTGGAGGCAGCTCATTTAATCAGGATCCAGTTAGTTAAAAATAACTTCCCTTATTAGTTTAAGTGAGATCACCACAGGGCTGGAAATTCACTGTCAGTGAAACACAAATACGAGAAGGAAACAGAAACGTCTACATTCATGGTGAGCTTTAGTTCAGAAAAAGACACACAGGAGGAAGCTGCCTGCACATGCCATAGGCTCTGTTTGCCTTCCAGGCTTGTGAGGCACATGTCTGCTGTTTTGGGAGCGAGCACCCTTCATTCTCCCTGTCTTGCTGAGAAGAAGTGGCAGCCTAGGGCCAAGTGTCGTGAAGCATCTTTAGGAAAAAGGCAACCTTTAGAGGTGATGCTGCACCCGGGCTCTGCTGAATCAGACCTCACGTGCACTCCCCAGGAGCCTCTTCTGGCTTCCCACCACCTTTCTTCAGCACACAGCTTTCCCTTGTTTTTGATTTTTTGTTTTTAACTGCAGTACAGTTGACTTACAATGCTGTGTTAGTTTTCTGGCGTCCAGCCAAGTGATTCCGTGATGTATACACACATATATATACAAACGCACACATAATTGTATGTGCTAATAACCCCTAATTTACCCCTCTCCCACCCCTCTTCCCCTTTGGTAACCATGGGTTTGTTTTCTATGTCTGAGAATCTGTTTCTGTTTTGTAAATAAGCTCATTTGTATCAAAGTTTAGATTCCACATATAAGTGATATCATATGGTATTCGTCTTTCTCTGTGTGACTTACCTCGCTTAGTAAGATAATCTCTTGTTGACTGTCTACAAGGTTCCAACCAGGGAAAAGTGGGAGGGGGGCATATGGGAGTGGTTTACATGCTCTTTCTAAAGGGCCAAAGGCAGAGGATCAGGGACAGAGCTCTCTGAGGAAAACTTGGGGAACCCATCCTGCTTTCCTGGAAAGCCCAAGAGACAGCAGCCCTGTGACCCCAATCCCGCCTCAGCATGCATTCCTGAGCCCCCTTCATCGCCCATCTGCAGCCTCCTCTGAGGTCAGGCCCTGTTGGAACAAGATCCCATATTTTCCCACCTAAGTCTCTCCCTGTTGATCTGGAGGTGATGGGGGTGGGCAGGCTAGGCTCCAGAAAATCGCCCTGGGGTGCGGGGCTCAGGCGCTGTGATTCAGAGATGCCCACACAGGGCTCACTCTGCTAAAGTAGCAGCAGTCCTCACATAAGCTGACAGGCGTCATGAATGTGCTTCAGTTTTGTTTTTTTGGTTTTGCTTTCTTTTGTGCTTCCCTATTGTTTTTGTTGTTTTGGGAGGAGTATGTAGACCTTTTGAGGGGAAATTTTCATTTACATATAATCACAAAGTTACAGAAAAATTCTAAGAATAAGGACCTCTTATAAATGCTTTATCCAGATTTACTAATGTGTTTTCATCCTGTGCCATTTGCTTTATTTTTCTCTAGATAGATATAAATATGTATATAGATGTCTATATATAGAGAAAATATATATCATACATAAATACACACATACATATATGTGTAGGCTTTGTTGTTCAATTGCTAAGTCATGTCTAACTCTTTGTGACCCCATGGATTGCAGCATATCAGGCTCCTCTATCCTCCACTATTTCCTGGAGTTCGCTCAAATTCATGTACATTGAGTTGGTGATGCTATCTAACTGTCTCATCCTCTCCTGCCCCCATCTCCTTCTGCCTTCAATCTTTCCAGTATCAGGGTCTTTTCCATTGGGTCACCTCTTTGCATCAGGTGGCCAAAGTTTTGGGGCTTCAGCTATAGCATCAGTTCTTCCAATGAGTATTCAGGGTTGATTTCCTTTAGGGTTGACTGGTTTGATCTTCCTGCTGTCCAAGGGACTCTCAAGAGTCTTCTCCAGCACCGCAATTCGAAAGCATCCATTCTTCGGTGTTGAGACTTCTTTATGGCCCAACTCTCACATCCATACATGACTACTGGAAAAACCATAGCTTTGACTAGATGGACCTTGATCGGCAAAGTGATGTCTCTGCTTTTTAAGACACTGTCTAGGTTTCTCATAGCTTTCCTTCCAAGGAGCAAGCATCTTTTAATTTCAAGGCTGCATGATTGTGTATGTATACATGTATAAATATGTATATATGTGTATCTGTAATTCCTTTCTCAACCACCTGAGAATGATTTGTAGATGTGATGTCCCTTTGTCCCCAAAAACCTTAGTACACGTTTCCAAGAACAAGGATATTCTCTTGAGTAACTGCAGTATAGTTACCAAATTAGAGAACTTAAGCCCCGACACAACACTACTATCTAATTCATAATCCATACTCAGACTTCATCAATTCTAGCTGTTTCCGCTGATCCAGGATCACAGACTGCATTTATGTTGTCAAGTCTTTTTAGTCTATTTTAATTCAAAACAGTTGCCTAGCCCTTCTTTATCTTTCTCGCCCTTGACATTTTGGAAAGCTTGTAGGCCAGTCGTTTTGTATAATGGTTCTCAGTTTGAGTCTGGTTACTGTCTCTTCATGATCAGATTCGAGGTACGCATTTTTGGCTACTGAAATCAAGCTGTGCTCCTCAGAGTGCAAGATATCAGGAGACACATCGCATCGGTTTGACAAGAACCTGGTTTTAGAGTCACGCTCATGGGTTTTAACTTGGTGCCCTATAGGATGTGAACAGGTATCTCCAACCTCTGGCTTCTTCCTGCGCCACAGCTGTGGACAGCGAGGCACACACTCACAGACACACAACCTGTTGGAAGGCCTGTGAGGTGGAAGGCCCAGGATTTCCTTTTGGATGGTACGGAACATGTGGTTGGATGATAGTGGCCCCCATCACCCCAGTCAACAGCCAGCCAATGTCCAGAAGCAAGGCCCCCACCCAGCAGTTGATGGTGGACTCATGAATAAGCCCGGCTGAGCCCAGCAGAGAAACACAGACTGCTGTCTCCCCACCCCCCAAACAGTGGACTAAACAAAGGGTTTTTACTTTAAGCCACTATATTTATGGATGGTATGCTGCTGCTGCTGCTGCCAAGTCGCTTCAGTCGTGCCTGATTCTGTGTGACCCCATAGACAGCAGCCCACCAGGCTCCTTTGTCCCTGGGATTCTCCAAGCAAGAATACTGGAGTGGGTTGCCATTTCCTTCTCCCATGGATGGTATGTTCCACAGCAAAGGATAGCAGATACCCTTTGTTCATCAGGGAGAAAGAGCTCAGACTCAGAAGCCCTGCATGTCCATTGAGATCACGAAAGAAAAACGGTCACGCTGCCTTTCTTTTAGCTCTGTCCTGTCTCCCTCAGAGATCTGAACCTCTGCCTTGGTTTGAGATTCAAAGGATCATTTTCATTTACTTATGCGGTTTAAAAACAAACCACGGGTATTGTTCTCCCCAGACCTTTCCAGGGCATGTCGTTCAGTCATTTGACTGCAATCAACAGATGTAGAGTCTTTTCTGGAGGGAGATGCCGTAGCAGCAGAGAAATCTACCACCAAGACACATCTAACAGGCACCAGCCGGGGCTGTAGGGTTCACTGTGGCTCTTTTTTAACAATACATATATGTATTTATTAATTTGGCTGTTCCAGGCCTTAGTTGCGGCACACAGGATCTTTAGTTTTGGCTTGTGAACTCTTAGTTGTAGCATGTGGGGTCTAGTTACCTGACCAGGGATCCAACTGGAGCCCCCCACATTGAGAGTGCTGAGTCTCAGCCACTGGGCCACTAGGGAAATCCCCCCTGTGGCTCTTTGCTTTGTCAACTCCTCTGACCCCCTTCCCTGAAGGGGAAGGCACTGGGATTTGGTGCCTCTGGGATGCAGCCTGAGGGTTTGTATTTCTAATATGTTCATCTGGTATTGCTCACCATCAAACAGCTTTGGGAAACTGCATTAGTGAAGTATTTCTCCAACTTGGGTTACGTCTTATAACCACTGAGTGTGTGCGTGCACGCTAAGTCACTTCAGTTGTGTCTGACGCTATGCGACCTGCCAAGGTCCTCTCTCCATGGGATTCTCCAGGCAAGAATACTGGAGTGAGTTGCCATGTCCTCCTCCAGGGGATCTTCCTGACCCAGGGATTGAACCCGCATCTCTTAACATCTCCTGCACTGCCAGGCAGGTTCTTTACTACTAGAACCAGATGGGAAGCCCTGGGGAAGCTTTAAAAAGCCCCAACGTCGACAGCATTTGTATCTGAATCTCTGGGGCTGGCCCTCAAGCCTCAGTATTTCTTAAAACTTTCCAGGTGAGAACACTGTGCAGCCAGGCAGTAGCCGTGGTGATGTCTATGACTGATGAATAAGCAGCTTGCTTTCTCCCGCTGCGCACGGACATTGCCTTTCAGTGGCATGAATTTCTGACCGTGAAAGTGTACTTTTCCCAGGGCTCATGATATGCTGCCCTGGAGACTCCTTTATGGTCTTCTCCTCATCATTCAGCTGATTTCCCATAAGAGAGTTGAATTTTCCTTTCTAGGAGAAGTTTCCTAAATCCTATAAATTTCCTTTCAGGGAAAAAGTGTGTGTTTTTTTTTTTCCTTTGTAGAAAAATTTCCACCATGAAGGCAGATTGAAGGGCATGCAGTATCAGCAGCTGTAGCAGATGCTGTCAGGGGTCCGTGGACAGGGGCTGTAGGTAGGCATCTGTACATCTCTGTTGGAGGTTGGCTTGCCTATTGGAACGCTTTGTCTGAGCACACTGAAATCCAGAAGAGTCTGGGAATTTACAGCTCCCTGAAGTAGCCCTTACCCAGTGACTGACAGCAGCAGTGGCATAAATAGCCCTGCTCTCTCACTCCTCATCAGGAATCCCATGATGACCTGTGGTCACTGTCTCCAGAGAGCCCCTGCAGGACCCCACCAGAGTTACTCCCCACCTACACCCACCTCCCAACCCCTGTGGACACTGATTAGTGGCCCCCTTCTGGCCCCCTCCTTTCCCTGTCCGCTTCCCCACTGCCCTGCTGGCTTTTCTTCAGAAGACTTCCTGATTCACAGTGTTCAGTGAATCCTCATCGTAAAGTTGGCTTCTAACAGAACACAACCTAAAGGTCAACCCCCACAAGCACAGCCTCCAAAACCTTTACAGAGGCTCTGGCACTGACCTTCATCCTTAATACACAGCGCGTTGTATGTACCCCCAGGAACGGGGCTGCTTTTCACCCTCACATCCACAGCTCGCATGGTTTGTTGCTCACCCCTCCGCTCGCTGCACACAGTTGTCCTGAAACAGACAAAGAAGACAGTGGGTTAGGAGAGCTAGCCAAACTGGGAAAGAATTCTCCTCTGCCATCGCTCTGAATCAGCAGATATTTTTCTGATTCAGGAGTTTGGGCTGAAATTATCAATACTCTTCCCAGAGATCGGTCTAAAAGCAGGAAGTTGTAGGTGATGCTTGAGTTCAGGTCATGTAAATTGATTCAAGTTTCAGATAAAATACATTGCTGATCTCTTCCAGTATATGCTTGGTTTTTATTTCATAAAATTCTGCTCTTTATTAGCTCCCTTCTTTTGGGGGGGATGGGTTTGTTTTGCTGTTCTTTTCAGATTTCTTAAGATAGATCGTTATTCCTGAACCTTCAGACTCTTTCCTTTTCTAACATAGGCATTTAATGTTTTTGTTAAAGCATTTAATGCATTTTCCTCCAGGTATAGCTCTAGTCGCATCCCATGAGTTTGGGTATGCTATACATGTGTGTGCACATATGTATGTGTGTATATATGTGTGTGTGTATATATATGTGTGTGTGTATATATATATATATATATATATAATTTTTTTGGCCACACTGTGTGGCATGTAGGACCTTAGTTCCAAGAGGGATGGAACCCATGCCTCCTGGATTAGGAGCACAGAGTCTTAACAACTGGACTGCTAGAGAAGTCCCTGTTATATTTTAATATCGTTCATTTCTACATATATGTAAATTTCCACTATAATTTATTTTTGTCCCATGATTTGTTTAGGGGTATCACTTAAATCAACAAATAGGGTTTTTTTAAATCCACCTCATGGTTCTTGTTTTTTCTTTTTTTCATTTGTGCCGTATGATGTAGACACAGCACATCTATGTACTTCCCAACATAAATGAAAACACACGTTCATAGAAAAACTTGTACATAAATGTTCACAACAGGTTTATTTGTTACAGAGCAAAAATGGAAACAACCCAAATGCCTATCAGGAAGTGTATGGATAAATAAATTGCCGCATACTTGATGCAATCAAATGTTATTTAGCAGTAAAACACAATGAACCATTAATAACATAAATATAGATGAATATCAAAATAATTTTTAAGTGAAAGGGGTCAGAAAAAGAGCATATGCTGTATGACTCCATTTATATGAATTACAAATTAGCCTCAGGTGTCCGAAACCTGATCAGTAGCTATCTGGGCACAGAGGTGGATGAACGGGTGATGAAGGTAGAAAGGGAGGAAAGAGCTGCCCCTGAGTCTGTCTATGTTTTGTAAACAAGTTCATTCGTATCTTTTAAAAGTGTTTGTTTATTTTTGGCTGCACTGGGTCTTTGTTGCTGCATGCAGGCTCTCTAGTTGCGGAGAGTGGGGGCCGCTCTATTTGTAGCACATGGGCTTCTAATCGCAGTGGCTCCTCTTGTGGAGCACAGGCTCCTGAGAGCACGGCCTCAGTGGCTGCGGCACGCGGGCTCAGTAGTTGCGGCACGCAGGCTCAGCTGCCCTGCAGCATGTGGAATCTTCCTGGACCAGGAATTGAACCCATGTCTCCTGCGTTGGCAGGCGGATTCTTTACCACTGGACCACCAGGGAAGCCCTGTATCTTTTTGAAAATTAGACTCCACTTATGAGTGATATCATATGATATTTGTCTTCCTCTGTTGGACTTTTTTCACTTCGTATGATCATCTCTAGGTCCACCCATATTGCTGGCAAAAGTGCTGTTTCTTTTTTATGACTGAGTAGTATTTCACTGCCTGTATGTACCACTTCTTCACCCATTCCTCTGTTGACAGACATTTAGATTGCATTCATGTGCTGACTATTGTGAAGAGTGTTGCACTGAACACTGGGGTGTATTGCGATTTTCAAATTATGGTTTTCTCGGGATCTATGCCCAGGAGTGGGATTGCTAGAGCATATGGCAGCTCTGTTTTTACTTTTTTTAAGGAACCTCCAGAGTGGTTCCTGGTCTCCAGAGTGGCTGTACTAATTTACATTCCCACTAACAGGTTAAGAGGTGACGGTCCTTGTTTTCTAATCAGAGCATCACATTTGCTTAATTTAATCACATATTTCTTTGAATTTAAATCTGCCATATTTCTATTAGTTCTGCCCATTCTTTCTTCTTCTCTTTTCCAGATTTTGATGGTTTGAATTCGTTTTCAGCAATCTCTTCTTCTTCTGTATTGGTTTGGAAGTTACATGTTCTTTTACAATTCTTTTAGTGGTTACTCCAGAGGTTATAACATGCTTCTTTGATTTATTAAAATTTAATGTTTCTTTTACCCTCTTTCCCAACAACACAACTTAAAATACTATGTATTAACATACTTCAAACACTTCCTGATTTGTATGCCATTTTTTTAGTGTTTAGTATTATTATTGCTTTAAATAATTATAGATCTTCCTCAACTTACAATGCGGGTTACATCCCCCAAAACTTGTAATAAGTTGACAATATGGTAAGTAAAAAATGCACATAATACACATAGCCTGCTGAACATCAGAGCTTAGCCTAGGCTACCTTAAACATGCTCTAAACATTTACATCAGCCTACAGTTGGGTAAGATCATCTAACAGTCTATTTTACAATAAAGCATTCAAGGTCTCATGTAATTTATTGACTGCTATGCTGAAAGTGAAAAAGCTGAATGGTCATCTCACCACAGAATGGCTATAGTGTGTCAGTTTTTTATTCTCACGATCGCACAGCTGACTGGGAGCTGCAGGTTACTGCCACTGCCCTGCATCACAAAAAAGTATGATAGTATCTCACTAGCCTAGAAAGAGATCAAAATTCACAACTTGAAGAACCATTTCTGTTGAAAGCATAATGCTTTCCTACCATCATAAAGTTAAAAAGTTGTAAGCTGAACCACCATAAGTCAGGGACCATCTGTATGTAATTTCAACTCACCTCTATATTTACTTTTACCACTCAGTTCTTTCTTGCGTCTCCAATTGTCCACCTCCAATTATTCTCCTCCTGCCAGAAGAACGTGCCTCAGGGTTTCATTTAGTGCAGATCACATATAATGAATTCTCTCACCCTTTATCTGTCTGAAAATTCTTTATTTTACCTTTATTCTCTGAAGATATTTTCACTGGGTATAGAATTCCAGTTTGGCAGTATTTTCTTTCAGCACTTTGAAGGCATCATTCAGTGGTCTTTGGGCTTTCACTGTCACTTTATTGCTGCTCCTTTGAAGGTACTCTTTCTTTTCCTTATTACTTTTAGCAGTTTTTCTTCATATTTGATCCTTACCAGTTTTACTATTTTGTTCCAGGTTGTGAAACTCTTATTTATCCTGACTGGGCTTCACAGGGCTTCTTAAATCTGTGTGTGAGTATTTTTCCACAGTTGTGGCTAAATATACTAATTTTGCTTCATCTTATTTCTCTTCTCCTTCTGGATTTCCAATTACATGCATCTTCTTTGCTTTGTACTCTTTCTTCTATATTTTCATCCCGTTTCTTCTGTTCTTTATTCTGGACATTTTCCTCTAAAATATCTTCCAGTTCATTAATTTTCTCTTTGACTCTTAAAATCAGCTGTTAGATTTGGCCATTAAGTTCTTAATTTCAGCTATTGTATTTTTCACTTCTAGAGTTTTTACTTGGTTATTTTCATAGTTTTCAGTCTTCTGCCAAAATTCTCCTTTTTGTCCTTTGTATTGTGAGCATTTTAAAGAGTCATTTTAAAGTCTGCATCTACCAATAATAACATCTAGAATTTCTATTGGCTATTTTTATTATTATTGCCTTGTCTACCCAGCTCAGTTCAGTCACTCAGTCATGTCCAACTCTTTGTTACCCCATGGACTGCAGCATGCCAGGCTTCCCTGTCCATCACCACCTCCTGGAGTTTACTCAAACTCAAGTACATTGACCTGGTGATGCCATCCAGCCATCTCATCCTCTGTCGTCCCCTTCTCTCTCACCGTCAATCTTTCCTAGCATCAGGATCTTGAAATGAGTCAGTTCTTCACATCAGATGGCCAAAGTACTGGAGTTTCAGCTTCAGCATCAGTACTTCCAATGAATATTCAGGACTGATTTCCTTTAGGATGGACTGGTTGGATCTCCTTGCAGTCCAAGGGACTCTCAAGAGTCTTCTCCAACACCACAGTTCAAAAGCATCAATTCTTCAGCACTCAGCTTTCTTCACAGTCCAACTCTTACATCCATACATGACCACTGGAAAAACCATAGCTTTGACTAGACGGACCTTTGTTGGTGAAGTAATGTCTCTGCTTTTGAATATGCTGTCTAAGTTGGTCATAACTTTCCTTCCAAGGAGTAAATGTCTTTTAATTTCATGGCTGCAGTCACCATCCTCAGTGATTTTGGAGCCCCCAAAAATAAAGTCTCTCACCGTTTCCACTGTTTGCTCATCTATTTGCCATGAAGTGACGGGACCAGATGCCATGATCTTAGTTTTCTGAATGTTGAGTTTTAAGCCAACTCTTCACTCTCCTCTTTTACTTTCATCAAGAGGCTCCTTAGTTCTTCACTTTCTGCCATAAGGGTGGTGTCATCTGCATATCTGAGGTTATTGATATTTCTCCTGGCAGTCTTGAGTCCAGCTTGTGCTTCATTCAGTCCAGCATTTCTCATGATGTACTCTGCATATAAGTGAAATAAACAGGGTGACAATATACAGCCTTGATGTACTCCATTTCCTATGTGGAACCAGTCTGTTGTTCCATGTCCAGTTCTAACTGTTGCTTCTTGATCTACACACAGATTTCTCAGGAGGTAGGTAAGGCGGTCTGGTATTCCAATCTCTTGAAGAATTTTCCACAGTTTGTTGTGATCCACACAGTCAAAGGATTTGGCGTAGTCAATAAAGCAGAAATAGATATTTTTCTGGAACTCTCTTGCTTTTTCAATGATCCAACGGATGTTGGCAATTTGATCTCCAGTTCCTCTGCCTTTTCTAAATCCAGCTTGAACATCTGGAAGTTCACGGTTCACGTACTGTTGAAGCCTGGCTTGGAGGATTTTGAGCATTACTTTGCTAGCGTGTGAGATGAGTGCAACTGTGCGGGAGTTTGAGCATTCTTTGGCCTTGCCTTTCTTTGGGATCGGAATGGAAACTGATCTCATGTGACTGGTGCCTATGTGACTGGTTATTTTATACTATGTGACAAGTCTTTTATTTGCTAACATAGTTTGTAGAAATAAATTGTCTAGGATAATATTATTTTCCTCTAGAGAAGTTTTTTAAAAACACTTATTTATTTTGTTTGGCTGCACAGAGTCTGAATTGTAACATGTGAGATCTTTGATCTTCATTGTGGCATGCAGGATTTTTTATTTTATTAGTTGCGGCATCTGGGATCTAAGTTCTTTGACCAGGGATCGAACCTGAGGGCCCCACATTAGGAGTGTGGAATCCTAGCCATTGGACCGCCAGGGAAATCCTTGAACTGTGCATTTAATAGTTTTTGGTGGGGAGGGGAGATGGACCCACAGTGAAATGTACTACTAATGGTCAGATACTTCATGGTTCCAGAAATATTAACATGGAAAACTATTTTAATATGTCATTTAGTAAATATTTCAAATAAGCATGTTTACTGTATAAAGAAATATCATCTAAGCAAGGTAGAGATCCACTATGTAATATGTTTTAACACATTACAGCAAACCCAGAGAAGATAAACCTTTCCAATGACTTTGTTTCTATTTGTAATGCCTAGGAGACCTAAGCCTGGCTCAAGCTGGCTGTTTAGAATCTGTGAATATCTTGATTATCTGATTCAATGATAGTAACAGAGTTATTAAAAGTATCCATACTTAACTACATTAGGGGAATATGTATTATCACTGGTCATATTTTGTTGATTTAGGACCTTGGAAGCAAAATACGAGGCAGAGAGAGTCACAATTCCAGACTCACTGAAACGTTCTGGTGGTAGTTTCATTTTTTCTCTTTATTCAATTGCTGCTTCACCTTTGGGGATGTGAATCAGCATGGTTGTGTATGTTTTCTATGGCTATTTCCCAGCCAGACATCTTCAGGGTCAAGCAGTTCTTGGAGCCCATTTCTTCTCTCACATTCCTGTGGCATGAAGGAAAAAGTGGAATGGCTCCTGCCCTCTCTGTTTATGACTAATAAACAGAGCAGTTAGCAGCACTAATGGGATGTTTTCTCCTAGCCAGCCACAGAATTATTTCTCCACAAGGATTCCAAGGGTCAGGAATTCAGATAGGGCATGATGGGAAAGGCTTGTCTCTGCTATACAATGTCTAAGATTGAGCTGGGGAGACTCTGCTAAGGCTGGGCTGGCTCACTCAATAGCTGGGGGTTGGAATCACCCAGAGGCAGTTAATGCTCGCTAGTAATTGGGAAATCAGTTGGGGCTATTGGTGAGAGTACATACGCAGGGCATTTCCATGTGGCCTGGGCTTCCTAGGACTTCTCAGTGGTAGCATCACAAAAGTAAGTGTCCCCAGAAATCAGAGAGTGGCTTTTTCCAACCTAGCCTCAGAGTATCACTCCCGCTGTGTTCTACCGGTCGAGGCAATGCTATGCTGTCCCTCATTCAAAGGTAGAGGACACTGGGACTTCCCTGGCAGTCCAGTGGTTAAGACCCTGTGCCTCTCCTGCAGGAGGCAGGGGCTTGATCCCTGGGTGGGGAATGAAGATCCCGCAGGTCACACCGGTGAGGCCAAAAAAATAAGGAGTGGTATAAAAACAAACAAAATACAAAGGGAAAGGACACTGACCCCACTCCTCAATGGGAGTAATGTGAAAGAATTTGTAATTATATTTTAAAACCTCCATGCCATGTTCCTCTTTTCTCATGGAAGCAGATGAACATTCCCAGAGAAAAAGAGACAAAGAACATATGTCAAACAGTTAAGGGTCATTAACTCTGAGGTAGGGAAGAAGAGAGAAACTCACTTTGTGCTTTATATATATATATTACCTGAAATTTTTATGAGCATGTATTATTTTTGTAACCTAAAAGGCAATTCAAAATAACAAAGCAAGGGGGAAAAGACTGCAACAGAACTCCAGAGATATGTTTTTATATGAGAACTCAAAACAAAAAATGTACTGCAAGCCATAGCCCACTGCACTCTGTCTATCCTGGTGCCTCAACAGAACAATTATTGAGCCACCAAATCAGCCCTGATGGGGTAGTGGATGAGTTGGAAGGAGAGTGCCCCCAGCTGGCCTGACTTACCCTAGGGTGCCGTCCGCCAGCCAGCCCGTGGTGCACACCGCCAACGCGCAGTCCTGGACCACCCTCCGCAGCTCATCTGCAGACACCAGGTGAGCACCTCTGCTTCTGCAGGAAAGCCGCGCGGCCTCCAGTGCCAGGCCCTGAGAGCCGTTCTGAGACTCCAGCACGAAGAGCTTCCCTGTGTGAGGACAAGCATGGACACAGGCTGATTCCAGGATCCAAGGGAATTTAACCTCAGCAGACACCCCCCGGGCACACACCTGTGAGGACTGCGGTCTCTCCCACTTGCTTAAAGACTGAAGCACAGCAACTACCTCAATGCGCTCATCCCTGGGGCCAAGCGATGACAATTACAAGTTTTTACTCTTTTTAAAAAAAGTAACTAACTGCTGTGGCATGTTTATCTGGATAAGTCCTTCAAATCTTCCATTTAAAAAGATGCCTAGAGGCATTATTTACAATGCTTGGCAATTTCCTTGCCAAGACAAGGAAACACCCTGACTGTGTATCAGTGGATGAATGGAGAGAGAGATATACACAACGGGATACTATTCATCTATAAAAAAGAATGAAATTTTGCCATTTGCAGCAACATGGTGGACTTCAAATGCGTTATAGTAAGGGAAATATGTCAGACAAAGACAATATCACTTAAATGTGGAGTCTAGAAAATACAACAAACTGGTGAATCTAACAACAAAGAAGCAGACTCACAGATACAGAGAACAAAGCAGTGGGGGGAATGAAGGGCGAGGGGAGATGCAGGGGTGGGGAGGCACAAACGACCGAGTGTCAGACAGGCTCAAGCACGTGTTGCACAACGCAGGGTGTATAGCCAGTATTCTGTAATCTTTCTAACTGAAAGACCAGGGACTGCAGCACTCCAGGCTTCTTGTCCATCACCAACTCCCAGAGTTTGCTCAAACTCACGTCCATCCAGCCAGTGATGCCACTCAACCATCTCATCCTCTGTCGTCCCCTTCTCCTCCCACCTTCAATCTTTCCCAGCATCAGGGTCTTTTCCAATGAGTCAGCTCTTCACATCAGGTGGCCAAAGTATTGGAGTTTCAGCTTCAGCATCAGTCGTTCCAATGAACACCCAGGACTGATCTCCTTTAGGATGGACTGGTTGGATCTCCTTGCAGTCCAAGGGACTCTCAAGCATCTTCTCCAACACCACAGTTCACAGCATCAATTCTTCAGTACTCATTTTTCTTTATAGTCCAACTCTCACATCCATATGTGACTATTGGAAAAACCATAGCTTTGACTAGGAGGATCTTTGTCAGCATAGTAACATCCCTGCTTTTTAATATGCTGTCTAGGTTGGTCATAGTTTTTCTTCCAAGGAGCAAGCGTCTTTTAATTTCATGGCTACAGTCACCATCTGCAGTGATTTTGGAGCCCAAGAAAATAGTCTCTCACTGTTTCCATTGTTTCCCCATCTATTTGCCATGAAGTGATGGAACCAAATGCCATGATCTTAATTTTTTGAATGTTGAGTTTTAAGCCAACTTTTTCACTTTCCTCTTTCACTTTCATCAAAAGGCTCTTTAGTTCATCTTCACTTTCTGCCATAATGGTAGTATCTTCTGCATATCTGAGGTTATTGATATTTCTCCCTGCAATCTTGATTCCAGCTTGTGCCTCATCTAGACTGGCACTTCACATGATGTACTCTGCATATAAGTGAAATAAGCAAGGTGACAATGTACAGCCTTGACATTCTCCTTTCCCAATGTGGAACCAGTCTGTTGTTCCATGTCTGGTTCTAACTGTTGCTTCTTGACCTGCATACAGATTTCTCAGGAGGCAGGTCAGGTGGTCTGGTATTCATCTCTTGAAGAATTTTCCACAGTTAGTTGTGATCCACACAGTCAAAGGCTTTGGTGTAGTCAATAAAGCAGAAGTAGATGTTTTTCTGGAACTCTCTTGTTTTTTCTATGATCCAATGCATGTTGGCAATTTGATCTCTGCTTCCTCTGCATTTTCTAAATCCAGCTTGAAGACTTGGAAGTTCTCGGTTCACATACTGTTGAAGCCTCACTTGAAGGATTTTGAGGATTACTTTGCTAGCGTGTGAGATGAGTGCAATTGTGCAGTAGTTTGAACATTCTTTGGCATCGCTGTTCTTTGGGATTGGAATGAAAACTGACCTTTTCCAGTCCTGTGGCTACTGCAGAGTTACCTTTGCTGGTATATTGAGTGCAGCACTTTAACAGCATCATATTTTAGGATTTGAAATGGTTCAGCTGAAATTCCATCACCTTCAATAGCTATGTTCATAGTAGTGCTTCCTAAGGCCCACTTGACTTCACATTCCAAGGTGTCTGGACAAAACGTTTCTGACAAAACGTGGTCCACTGGAAAAGGGAATGCAAACCACTTCAGTATTCTTGCCTTGAGAACCCCATGAACAGTATGAACAGGTAAAAAGATATGACACTGAAAGATGAACTCCCCAGGTCAGTAGGTGCCCAATATGCTACTGGAGAATAGTATAGAACTAACTCCAGAAAGAATGAAGAGACATAGCCAAAGTGAAAACAACGCCCAATTGTGGCTGTGACTGGTGACGGAAGTAAAGTCCGATGCTGTAAAGAATAATACTGCATAGGAACCGGGAAGGTTAAGTCCACGAATCAGGGTAAATTGGAAGTGATCAAGCAGGAGATGGCAAGAGTGAACGTTGACATTTTAGGAATCAGTGAACTAAAATGGACTGGAATGGGTGAATTTAACTCAGATGACCATTATATCTACTATTGAGGGCAAGAATCCCTTAAAAGAAATGGAGTAGCCCTCACAGTCAACAAAAGAGTCTGAAACGCAGCACTTGGGTGTAGTCTCAAAAATGACAGAATGATCTCTGTTTGTTTCCAAGGCAAACCATTCTATAGCATGGTAATCCAAGTCTATGCCCCGACCAATAATGCTGAAAAAGCTGAAATTGAACAGTACTATGAAGACCCAGAAGACCTTCTAGAACTAACACCCAAAAAGAGATGTCCTTTTCATTACAGGGTGCTACTAAGTCGCTTCAGTCGTGTCCGACTCTGTGCGACCCCATAGACGGCAGCCCACTAGGCTCCCCAGTCCCTGGGATTCTCCAGGCAAGAACACTGGAGTGGGTTGCCATTTCCTTCTCCAATGCATGAAAGTGAAGAGTGAAAGTGAAGTCGCTCAGTCATGTCCAACTCTTCGCAACCCCATGGACTGCAGCCCACCAGGCTCCTCCGTCCATGGGGTTTTCCAGGCAAGAGTACTGGAGTGGGGTGCCATCGCCTTCTCCGTCATTACAGGGTACTGCTTCATTCTATACTCCAAGGCCAAATTTGCCTGTTACTCCAGGTACCTCTAAACTTCCTACTTTTGCATTCATTATAGGGTACTGGAATGCAAAAGTAGGAAGTTTAGAGATACCTGGAGTAACAGGCAAGTTTGGCCTTGGAGTATAAAATGAAGCAGGACAAAGGCTAATAGAGTTTTGCCAAGAGAACGCACTGGTCATAGCAAACACCCTCTTCCAACAACACAAGAGATGACTATACACATGGACATCACCAGATGGTCAATACTGAAATCAGGTTGATTACATTCTTTGCAGCCAAAGATGGAGAAGTTCTATACAGTCAGCAAAAACAAGACCAGGAGCTGACTGTCACTCAGATCATGAACTCCTTATTGCAAAATTCAGACTTAAATTGAAGAAAGTAGGGGAGATCACTGGATCATTCAGGTATGACCTTAATTAAATCCCTTACGATTATACAGTGGAAGTGACAGATTCAAGGGATTAGATCTGATAGAGTGCTTGAAGAACTATGGACGGAGGTTCATGACATTGTACAGGAGGCAGTGATCAAGACCATCCCCAAGAAAAAGAAAAAGAAATGCAAAAAAAGCAAAATGGTTGTCTGAGGAGGCCTTACAAATAGCTGAGAAAAGAAGAGAAACTAAAGGCAAAGAAGAAAAGGAAAGATACACCCATTTGAATGCAGAGTTCCAAAGAATAGCAAGGAAAGGTATGAAAGCCTTCTTCAGTGATCAGTGCAGAGAAATACAGGAAAACCATAGAATGGGAAAGACTAGAGATCTCTCAAGGAAATCAGAGATACCAAGGGAACATTTCATGCAAAGATGGGCTCAATAAAGGACAGAAATGGTATGGACCTAACAGAAGCAGACGATATTAAGAAGAGGTGGCAAGAATACACAGAAGATTATACAAAAAGATCTTCATGACCCAGATAACCATGATGGTGTGATCACTCACCTGTAAATGGAAAGTAACCTTCAAAATTGTATAAAAATCAAAATACTGAATAAAAATAAATAAAATGGCACTTTACAAACCACATATGCTAAAGCTCAGCGTCCTAGGCTCCCCTGGGTGGGGTCACTTGGTGTCCAAGGCCCTGATTCAGCCTCAGCTCTGCCTTCCTCTGCTGCTGTGGCCTGGGGGGTGACCTCACACCAGCAGGTTGCTCCCCTCCTGTCTCAGGACATCATCACTTCCCACGATGAGTGCACTTGTGTCTGCTGCATTTCTCCCCACTGGCCAAGAGAGCAGTAGCCTCGTCTCTTGCACACTGGCTGCCGGCACTACATCAATCTATGCGCAAGAAGCCTCAAGAAATATAGGGAGATGGGTAGAATAGGACGTGAACTCAGGGAGAGGTGGAAGCTGAGTCTGAAAGCAAAGGACAGCTTTAGGCAAGAAAACCATGGTGCAGGAGGGCGTGCTGGGGCCCCCAGCAACCTCTTGAAGGGACCAAGTCGGGACCCTGTCAAATCTAAGGTAAAGGCAGGGAGAAAAAGCCCACCTAAAATGTCACATTTCACTTCCGTCAGCAAAATTACCATAAAATATTCAGTTCAGTTCAGTAGAGTCGCTCAGTTGTGTCCGACTCTTTGTGACCCCATGAATCGCAACACACTAGGCCTCACCAACTCCTGGAGTTCACTCAGACTCACGTCCATCGAGTCGGTGATGCCATCCAGCCATCTCATCCTTTGTCGTCCCCTTCTCCTCCTGCCCCCAATCCCTCCCAGCATCAGAGTCTTTTCCAATGAGTCAACTCTTCGCATGAGGTGGCCAAAGTACTGGAGTTTCAGCTTTAGTCCTTCCAAAGAAATCCCAGGGCTGATTTCCTTCAGAATGGA